>NC_034416.1:7093037-7440233 GCF_002078875.1 Numida meleagris
CCGGGCGGGGGGCGCCGAGCGGAGGCCGAGGAGCTGCGGAGCGGGAGGGACGGGGGGCCGGGGGTAGCGGCCGGATGGCACCGGCGGACCGAGGGCCCGGAGAGGGGGCGCGGTGCGGGCGGGCGCTCATCGCGGTCGCGGTGTCGGGGAGAAACGAGGGGGCGAGAGGAGCGCGGTCGTACCGCAACCTCAACCCGGGAGCAGGCGCCGGGCAGGCGGAACCGGGGAGCAGAGGCCCCGCATCGCCTCCAGCGGACTCAGAGCCGCCCGAGCCGGGGCGTCCCGCGGCGCTCCCGGGAGGGGCAGCCCCGGCACCGCCGCCCCGCGCTCGGGAACCGCCGGCCTCGCTCGGGGCGAGAGCCTCTGCTAAACCCGTAGGGTCTGTATGCGGAAAGTGCCGCGTGTGAGTGTGTTGGCGAGTTCTGCCGTTTATGAGTGCTAGCGTGAACGTACATTTTAATTAACACTTAGTTTGTGGTGTTTATTTTAATAATTTGAGTATCTTTGAAGTATTTGCAGTATTTTGCCAGATGCCTACAGTAGGCACTTCTTAGCGAACACAATAATTATTTGTAAATAATTTAGCATTTTCACTGTTCTCTGCTATTGGGTTTGAACTCTTTTTTGATGAACAAGAAAAGAAATTACACTTACCCTAACAGCACAAGATTTTATGTGTCCTTCTTTAGAAATAGTGTGAAAATGTATACAAGAGCCTTAATTTACCTTGTCCACCAAAGCAGCATTAGGTAATGTCTCAATTTATAGCTAAATATATCTTCAACACCACAATTTCTCTGAAAAAAAAAAAAAGGAAGAAAAAAAAGGTATCTAAGAGAGAGAAAGAGAGCTCTAAAAGCAGCTTGTAAAAATCCCCAGTCATTCAGTGAATTGTATCCATTTTTACTTGTTAACTCATATATTCAATGACATTCCTTGAATATGGACCTGGAATGAACAATTGCATGGCCATTAACCGTGCTAAACTACTACAGAACAGATGTAATTCCTTTTCTTCTCTGCTATATTTCCCTGTCATATTTCAGTTGCCTGAGTTTGACCGAACGCCCATGGTATTTTACCGTATTGGGTGCTAAATTCTATGAACGCAGTGAATTGGCTGTCGCTTCATTTTTTTGGTCCCATATATATAGAGAGCAGAGGTGCCTCATTATGCACGAACAGAACATTACCCACAGCTAAGAGTTAGTGTCCCAGCTGCAGTGCAGCACAGTGCTGAGGCGAGTGCCTACAAGCGGGTTCCACTTATTTATCGACGTTTCTGATTTTCTTAAATACTATGTGAATTAAACACATGTGAACAACATCAAAAGGTCAAAATATGAAAGCAGTGTGCAGCTATGTTTGGTGTACGTCGTGCTGATGGCATACAGGTGAAGACTGGTTGTCAATCCTCTTAATACCTGTTTCACTCGGCTGTCATCACAATGATTTTTAAACCGGTCAGGTCCATGAAGACATATTCTACCAGACAACAGTTTTGCACTTATAAAGAGGCAAGTGATATCTGGACACTTGTCCCCCTCACCTTGGAATATGTTAAAAATTGTTAGTTGAATGCATGTTTTCCTGAAAGAAGTTTGAATATGACTAGGAGACACACTGACCTACATGGTGGTTTGTCCTGTGCCAGGGCCCTCGGCCACAGGAGCAGCAGGCGCTCCCAGAAGGGAAGCAGGCAGCGTGCCAGGGTGGGTGCCTGCCTGCCTCACAGTGCTGCTTGGGGATGAGCTGCAGTGGATCCCGCAGTTCTGTTTGAGCTATGTTTGAAATACATGGCCCGAAGTCTAAGTTAGGGAATATAGTTACTTCACTTAAAAATAACTAAAAAAAGAGCTCAAGACATAGACGGCTCGTGTAACCCATTTGGGAGGCAAGCTGCTACCTCTGAAAAGGGAAAAAACCCTCCACAAACCAAAACAGGTTCTTCATTTTTATGAGGAGTCAAAGGCAGAGTAAGATTAGCTATGTCCATGCAGCATCGCTTTACTAAGGACAAAAATATTTCTTCATATTGGAAGGTATTGCTGCTACCCTTGATTCAGATCAAGGTCTAAATCCTGAAATTGCTTGTTACTCTAAGCACATGAGGAGGCCCCACAGGAACTATTCACATGTGAAAAGAGCTAGGACCAGAGCCAAAGTTTTGCATACTGTGAAGGTCAAGCTTGCTTCCTTTCTAAGACTTGCGTTTTAGAGAAAAACTCTCCAAAATATGGTTTCCATACAGGAACTTCAGCTGATTCTTCTCCTTCAGTTGTTGGGCAGGATGCTGTATGTGCTGTGGCTGATTTAGAGGGGTTTGTGTAATTCTGGCCCCTGTGACTATGGTGCTGGCTGGCTCCAGGCGCTGCCTTGCAGCTCTGGGAGCTGTCCCTGCCTTTCCCGGATTGCAGTTTCTGTTTTCTCTTCACACTGACTTTTTGTAAACTTCTCAGAACAAAAGGAGAAAAGCCTCATAGATATTATACAACTGTTGGCTTTAGAGCTGTTGTAGAAGAACCTCTTAATAAAAATGCACTGGCCACATGATGAATTCTCAGCATTTTTGCAAAGGTCATACAAAATGTATTGCTTGAGCGGCCGTACTTTGGCCACTCAGATAAGTCATGGGGAGACCACAGCAGATGACAGTCTCCAGGAAAGACTGTAATTCACTTTTATGTCTCTATGCAAGAAAATGAGAGACACAAGCCTTCCCTTCACTACTGGGGAGGGGGTATGTGTGGAGTCTGGTGTAGGGAACAGAAAGGAGCTACTTTTGCAAGAGTGACAGATTAAGGTTGGAGGTCTTTCTGCTGAAGGCCCTGCATATTTTTGATTTGTTTCTTTTTATTTCTCTTCAGAGCAACAGAAGAACACAGAAAACAAATTGTAACCGCATTTTACTACATCTTTTAATAGGATTTTGCCTCAATCCCAAGTTATTCTCTGTTCACATATTTGAAAATTAGTTTATGTTTTCTTCTTTTTCCAACAGCTTCATTTACTGGAAATGTAAAATAAGTCTTGCTCGGGATCCCTGAGCACTAGAACTGTTTTTACTTCTGCTTTTTGATAATAGATATTCCCTAGTTTTACCTTCTGTAGGAGCAATGCTTACCTAGGTTGCACCATACTTCCTAAATGTCAGTTGATACTCTACCTGTACTTAACATTGAATACAGGGGTTCTTTTAGAGTTCCCTCCTTTGCAGTGATCTATATTTTATAATGGCTGAACAACTTTTCTAAAATATTCGTAGAAAAACTATTTTTGCCAAGAACCTCACAAATCACTTTTTTTTTCCCCACCCAGATTCAGAAATACCTGAAATGTGAGCTAGTTGAAAGCCTAACTTTGGAGGAGCTAGAGCAGAACTGCTATGAAACATCCTGCTGCAATCATATTTTTACACCACCGAAAATATTGCTATCCATTATCAAATGAATACAGTATTAATCAGAAATATCAAACATATACAGCTACAGCCACAAATCTAGATGAACAAATGCCACATGGCATTAGGTACATATTCCTTTCATTCCAAGAACTGGAGACACTACACTTCTACTGCCAATACGTAGGAAGTTCAGACCGTATGGCTTCAGTAGGGTTGTGACTTCACAATACAAACCTTGTTGGGTGAGAGCCAGGCACCAGAGGTGGTTACTGTCTTGCAGGGCCATTGCCAAAATGATTACAGTATGGAACCTAAGAAGTCCAGTCCCTAACAGCAGGAGATAGAACATACAAACTTCATCATCCCAGTTGTCAAGTGACAAAGTTTTATAAATGTCATGAATGTATAAAACAACTTATTTTTTATACTGAACATTTTGAGAGTTCATGCACCCACACCGGAAGGGCATGCTTTGGAATGGGAATGCAAGACGAGAGGCTAGAAAGATTCAAAGCTGAACACAGTGCACATGAAGGAATTTGAGAACCTAGCTCCCTGCTTAATTACACAAGAGCTGGTCAGGAGCCATGCCAGCAACAGTACCACTGCTATTTTAGCTGACTTAAATAAGATAAAAATCAGACTGAGTCTTTAGCTTAGGAATTCCTGAGTACCTTTTGTAACACACATATTTGTCATGTCTTTGATAATAATAAATTATTTTATTAATAAAAAAACTGCTCAAAGCATTCATTTAAATTAATTTTATAAACTTAACAAGCGTTACTCTGTGTTCTCTGCATTTTTAAGAGTGTTTGGGGATTTATGTCTTGTAAAATAGAAACAAACTAGGAAAACTGAAATATATTGTGTCTTTTGCTGTACTTTACAGCACAGCTTGTGTTTAAGAAGCAGTCTAGACATGTAAAAATGCTAGAATAAACAATATTTTTTTCATTATTTTAAATTAGCTTCTACTGGAAAGCTATAAATTTCAGAATGATGCACACTAGAAGGATTGCATACCTTTTCAAATATTCAAAACAAAAGATACTAAGAGGCGATTATATTACCTGCTGTTATAAATATAAAATCCTTTCAGAGTTAATGCAATTACCAGTGATTTCCTTTAAAAGAAAAAAAAATAATAACTTTATTTCCAAATAACTTCAGGATATTTAATTTAGGATTATGAAAAGTCACACTCTGGGTGTTTCTCTTGTTTTCCCGTATTGTAGTTTGTGGTTTAATCGTTTCAACATGCACATATAATTAAATATTATTTAATATTCATTACAGGGCTTTGAATATTGGTTGGTCTTAAATATTTTCTCTTTTTTCTACTTTCAGCTGAGTTTTGTGTGCAGTTGAAGAATAATATTTGTCATGAAGATTTCATCTGAACTTTTCTTGAAGCAGAATAAATTCAGGTGACTCAAGACTTCATCTAAATCAGACTGAAATTTGTATTAGGCTCAGAGTATATCTTCACTGTATTTATATTTTGCTTATTTTTTTATTTTTATTTTGCTGACTGAAATTAGCATGTATGGAACACCAAGTATAGGGGAGTAAGCTGTATTCTTCTCTTCAGGATAGTAAGTAAGTAAATGAACAAATAAATGAAAGAAAAGAAAATGAATCACGGAATGAATCTATGTGACTATAGTGTATCTGCATACTTTAGAGTACTGCAGGTTTATAGCTGAATTTCTGTAGGCTTATTTCCTTCTACCTACAACCAAATAGACCACAACAGTGTTGAAAACTTCCAAGGAACCAAAACTGGTAGGACATGATGAATAAAAAATTGAGGCAGGGGCGCCGGTGGAGAATGTGTACAAATAGTTCTTGCTGTGTACTGCTACAAAGTGCCTAATAATTCCCATTCCAAAGATTGCTGTATAATAGTAGTGAGTGAGGCTGCTCAATTGGAAAATGCTTGGGATAGTTTTGGAAGTCAGAGTTATGCAGAAATGCATGCCACTGAGTTATGGAATCCTTTCCTTCAATTTATGTAACAAGAAGTTTCTTATCAAGTTTTTCACAGGATTGTGTAACATGCCTTTCAAAACAAGAGCACGAAGAGGTTTACTGACAAGAAAACTAAGGATTCAGTGTAGATTAATGTGTCACTGTTACCTGGGGTTTTTTTTGAGCTCATAGGACATAATGGTCTATCATTTAAGTCTTGGCTATTACTTGTGGACACTATATCTACCTGCTGAAAAAATAGTTTTGTCAAGGCAGAAAATTCCTATCCAGAACAAAAATCATTACTGAATTATAGCAAATAATTTTTTGATGGTAACTTCCTCTTGTTTTTAGAGTATTTTTGTAGCTGCTGAACCAATATCTATATTCTTTATCTTCCTGAATGTAGAGAAAAGCAGGCTATCATTTGCTATTGCTAGATGTTTTGAGCTCTCTCAGAGAGTATGTGGCAAACTGAATGCAGGCCCCTGTTCTTTAAGAACCGACTGGTGGTGTTTCAAACCTGACCACAAACGTGATATACAGTTACAACCAGGGGAGATGATAGCTTTCTCTATACCAAAGTTTATATGGAACAAATGTAATGTAAGAAGTTAATAAAATTCACACTGTTAAAATGCTTGTGAAAATTAAAGACATGCTTGTAAAAGGGTTTTGAGATAGTGTAACAATACCAACGGGTGCTAATGGTCAGCAACAATTAGAACTGGAAAGAAGACTTTGAAATCTTAATGATAGAGAGAATGTAAGTTATAGGGATACCCAGGAAAGTGGCTGCATGTTGATCATATTAGGGCATTCTGTCTTACTGTGTCACAAATTAATACCAAAAGCAATATACAATATCATGCAGTAAAAAATTTAGAGTGATTTTTGTGTGGAAGTTTCCTAATTGTCCCACAAAGAATGCTCAGCATTTTTTGGAAACCAAGTGCCTTTAACAATATCAAGCAAGGGATGCACTAGTGCTGCTCATTTTTAACATCAAAGCTTGTATTCCTATTGGCTTATCAGTTTTCCTTTTAATAGAAGGAAGAAAGGCTTCTTGCATATGAAACTTCTGCAAAATATGTTTCCTCAAATCATGTACATTGTAGAATATTTTAACCCACTGCAAAACCAGTTAATTTATTGAAGATTTGATTGCCATTATTCTAAACTTCATGCTAGATGTGAATAATTTATTTAATGAAGAATTTGGGGTGATTTTGTACGACTATCTGCAGATGGCTGCATTTCTCATAGCAAAATCGCTAGAGGGAGTCATAGGCAATGATACTTCTTCAGGATCTCAAACAGGTTTGCAACTGTAAAATTAGAAAACAATTTTAGGTAACATTTAGCAGAAAAAAATACCAGATAATTGTAATCTCTATAATTTTATTTCACTGTCTAGTTACTGATTATTAATGAAACTAGTTTACTCTCACAAGACACCTATAGCAAATCATGATTTTGCATATCAAACAACCACAGCGAACCAGCAGGATAGATGTCCCACATAAGACTTTAAATTAACGTATTTCTCAGTTAGAATTAAAAACACGGGTGCAGTGCTGAGAGTGTACTCACAGCAGTTTCATAGCAAATAGCAAACGAAAAATCAAATATAAATAGCAATGTGCATTTGTCAGTCATTTTTACCAAGATTTCTGCACCTTTGTCTCACTAAGTTTAGCCTAGGCCCTCCTCTGTTTTTATGTTTAAAATGAAGATTTCAGTCCAGTAGAAAAAAATTAGTTTTATTCAAGTTTTATGCAGCCATCAGACAGAAAGGCTAATTGGGGAAAAAATATATTGAATTTTTGCTGTCCTAAACAATTTTCATGTTGAAACCAAGTCGTGGGTTCACAGACTTTCTCTCAACTGAAGAACTAGGAGAAAGAATATGGTTCTTGTACTTAATCCTAGCAAGTTTTGAATGCAATGAAATAATATGCTGATCTACAACGATAGTTTGTAGATAACACATTTGATTTATAATAAGACAATCAACAAAAAAAGAATGTGTTTTTTTTTAACAAAATTTTTCTTAACAAAATCTATGATACCAAGGTGTGTGGTGTGGTCGACACTCCTGAGGGATGGGATGCCATCCAGGGAAACCTAGAGAAGCTTGAGCAGTGCACCCCAGAGAGCCTCATGAAGTTCAACAAATCAGTGCAAGGTCTTGTACTTGGGTCTTGGCAACTCCCCACTATCAACACAAGCTCGGGGATGAAAGGATAAAGCACAGCCCAGCCCTGTGAAAAGGACTTAGGATACTGGCTGATGGCAAGCTGGACATGAGCCTGCAATGTGCCCTTACAGCCCAGAAAGCCAGCAGTATCCTGGGCTGCATCAACAGAAGTGTGGCCAGCAGGGCAAGGGAGGTGATCCTGCCCCTTTGCTCTGCACTGGTGAGACCTCACCTGGAGTACAGTGTCCAGATGTGGAGTCCTCAGTGCAGGAGAGATGTGGACCTGTTAGAGTACGTCCAGGGGAGCGCCACAAGAATGATCTATGGGATGGAACATCTCCCCTAGGAGGACTAAGAGAGCTGGGGCTGTTCAATCTGGAGAAGGCTCCAGGGAGACCTGATTCAGCCTTTCATTATCTAAAAGGGGGCTGTAAGAAAGAAGGGACAGATTCTTTAACAGAGTCTGGTGTGACAGGACAAAGGGAAATGAAAAAAGAGGAGAGATTTAAATTGGATATAAGGAAAAAGTTTTTTACAGTAAGATTATTGAAGCACTGGAACAAGTTGCCCAGAGAGGTGACATTCATGGTCAGGTTGGATGATGTTCTGAGCAACTTGATCCAGCTGTAGATGTCCCTGTTCATTGCAGGGGAGTTGGACTTGATGACTTCTAAGGGTCTCTTCCAACTCAAATGATTCTATGATTCTATAACTGGTAGCTACCAATATAGCCTGAAGATCTTAAGTTAGCACTCATCCAGTGAAATTACAGTGTACTCCTTTCTGGAGTTTAATAATAAATACAGTTTAAAGAAACAAACAACTTTGTACTTGTGGTACTTAATAACACTGAAGCACAGCTTGCTTTCAAAAGATAGCTACTTATGCCCATTGTTTGAAAAGAACATGAGACAAAAAAATGTACTGGTGACAATTTTCTTAAGTGTTGTAGATACACAGTTTAAAAATATGTGTAATTAGCTGTACCCCTATGACATTTATGGCTGTGATGTTTTTTTACAGACATAATCATGGCAATAAAAGCCCTAGCAGTTGATCTGCTGCAAAAAGGATTCATCTGAACTCCTGAATTTGAACTATTTTTAAACTGATGTTAATCAAAGATTTCTACGTTCTTTTATTTTAGCTGCATAAGTATACATTGCAAAAGCTGAGCAACTTATTTTAGCCAAAGCACTTAATATCATAAAATCTCTCTAAAAATTAACTGGAAAATAAAAACAGGTGTACAGAGTACTAGAATAGTGGTGCTCAGAGTGGTGCTAGTGGTGTTCAGAGTTGCTGGATGAAAAATTAGATATCAAGATATCTCTCAGCTCTTGTATTTGTGTTCAGTGGATTAGGTCAGAGTTTTAAATTTTAATCCCACGTATGACATGAGGCCAATTCCTAGAGAAAAACCTTTTGCTTTTAATTTGGATGAAAAGTTGCTGAGTTTTTCTCATATTCTTAGCTGTGTTATTTGGAACCATCTAATAGAATGACAGACTCACAACATGACTGAAGTGGGAAGGGATCTCTGTATCCAACTGGTCCAACCCCTGTTCCAGCAGGGCACTTACAGCATGCTGCCCAGGACCATGTCTAGGTGGCGTTTGAAGGTCTCCAAGGTGGAGTCTCCACAGCCTCTCTGTTTCCATCCTCCTTGCCCTTCAGCTATTTGTACACAATGATAAGATCCCCCTGAGCCTCTTCTCCAGGCTGAACAGTCTCAGCCCAAAGCATATAGAATATGACAATAATTTGAGATGAAGAATAATCTAGTTGTATAAAAACACATAAGATAAAGCTCCGTTTCCAGCCGAACAATGGATCTTTGGTATAACTTTGAAAAAATGCAATTTCTCCAGTTTCAAATTTTCTATTTATGAATAAAAATTGAAAATAGTCCATATTTATCATTATTTTCATTATCACCTTCATTGTTAATAACTTCATATATACAACTCAACAGGACAACCTCTAGCTACTCTAGGTAGCTGGGGCTTATAACTATTACTCTAATTATTCAGAATGCCTATATTCAAGTTTAGCTTGTGCTATCATGATTAATTCTTTTGACTTCTTGGCCCTGTTTCATTTTGATATTTGCATTCTCTTTATTTTTAGAGAAGACAGCAACCAAAAAGAAATCCCTGTCATGTTTTTTGATGGTTTTGTTTTTATATCTTGAAGAAATGTAAAGTCAGGACAAGGCAAACTAGGAGAAAGCTGCTCTTCATAACATCATCACTGAGTGACTTGAAATGCTTTAACTATATAAAGAGAGAACTAAGACTTAGTCACAAGTTATTGAACCTAAACAACATAATTCATCAGCTGACCTTCAGTAACTGACCAAGTCATTGCCCTCTGTCTGCAGCAAAGGTCTGGTAAAATACGGTAGCTTAGCTTTGTAACACACTCCCATGCTGCACGTAGAGTGGCTTAGACCACACAGGTAGTAGTTGCCATGGATAAGCTGATACTAGGCTTTAATGCATTGCTGTTGCAGTCACTGGTGTGCCTGAACCCCCGCTTGTAGAAATATATTTCTGCTCATAAAATTCCCTGCACAGACAATACCAGCTTTTGCTTTTATCATTATTTCAATCACTTTAGTGTAGATCCAATTACACAGGTATAAGAGTGTTTCTACTGGCATACCCTGGCATCAGTACAACAGCAGTTAAACACATAACTCTAGAATCAGGATAGATGTGTGAATAACAACAGCTGATCAACAGCCATGCTGACAAAATTTAAATGAGATCAAGCTTAAATCTTATCCACCTCTGACAACAGCAATGCCTGTTATATGTCAGGCTTACTGGGCATGAGAGGAGAGCATGACCAGAATCTGATTTAGTAAAACTTCCCCCAAGTTCATGTGGGTTATCCTTTAATGCAAGTCAGAGACATTCGGCTCTAACTATGCTGTAGACAGTGGTGTCCTTACCCAAAACCACACAGGCAAGGCAGCAATAAATGCCAAATTTATGACTACTACCAGAACATATACATTACGGCATTGTCTATCTATAACCATATACTGTTGTGCATTACAATTCTCAATGAGCTCTGCATTCTTTTCTTACATGAAACAGAGAAATAGACTGTAGATCTCCTTAGACTGTAGATCTCCTTAGACACTATGATTTTCTGCTGACCAAAGCCATGGGTCAATACACTGGAAGTCAAAGGTGAAGTACTTTAGTCTTTCTCTACTTCTGCTTCTATACATTTGCTTGCAATGCGTTGTAAATGAAGAGCAGAGGCTGTGATCTTTATTAGACCCAAACTAAAACTGTCTCAATTTGGTCTATGAAAGAAAAAAATCTCAGCTTGTAATCTGTACTGCCATGTAATTCAGGTCATATTCTATCCATAGTTAAACAAAATGCTTTATCTGAACTGAAAATAAAGTATGCATTGCTGTTGATATATCTGCCAAATTTAAAACATGATATAAACTAAAGTTGACAGCATAAGCCACTCAAACAAGGCCTCAGGGACTCCAAAATGCTCCTTAATATTTATTTTTCATATTTGATTGCAGGTTATGCACAGGTAAGTGTAGTGCTACCCTGAGGGTTTTAAGTGTAACGTAGTCAACCATGATAATACCTTCAGTATCTCAGAAGACAGTTCTCACAATGACTAATATGAAATGAAAGCGAAGCTGAGTGTTTTTCAGACTAGTGTTAAGTTTCCTCTACAGTTATTTTAGTAGGTTTCTGAAATGCTTTCAGTGTTTGCCTGTGAGTAAGAGAAAAACAAATACTTCCCTATTTGTATCACAGCATTTTCCAGCACTCAAAGAACCCTAACATTAACTTTCTTGTATAACCCTGTAATACATCACTATCCTCCTGTCCATCCACTACTTCCTGTAAAAATTTAGACTGGTATTTGCCAGCCATTTCCTCAGAAAAGAATCACTAACCACTGGCATATATGCATGTATTAGCGACAAAAGGAAATTAGCCAGAATTAGCCTTCTTCAGATGTTCCCATCCATTTTAGCTCTCACAATGGTAAAACATGGAAGAGATAGTAATAAGAATACCATGTTTTTACAGATATTTTTCTGAATCTTAATTATTTAAAAACAAAAATGTAATATCACAATACATATAAATATATTCATACTAGTAAACAGACATGCAAAAAAAGTTACGTCCCAGAAGAAAACAGTTTTCAGATCAACCCTACCAGCTCTGGCTGCTCTAAGTTGCTCAACTGATTCAAACAGACCTACATCTGGCTTAACAGTGAGCAAATTTCAAGCAGATTTATACTGTTAGGATAGCACAGAACACTAAAAAGTGTGTACCTAATTTTATCTCTAATAAGACCAAAAAAATGAAAAAGAAGGTAAGGGACAAAGTTAAGCCTAGGCTGCTTACATAGTTTTTTGGTGGGAGTTTTACTTGAAGAATGGGATCAACAAAAATTAATATGCTAAATTTTGCCCCTCTACTCCATGCTAGTGAGGCCTCACCTGGAGTTCTGTGTCCAGATGTGGAATCCTCAGTACAAGAGAGACACGGACCTGAAGGAGTGCATCCAGAGAAGGGCTACAAAAACAATCCAAGGGATGGAACACCTCTCCTTCTAGGACAGGCTGAGAGAGCTGGGGCTGTTCAGCCTGGAGAAGAGAAGGCTGCCAGGTAACCTGATAGCAGCCTTTCAGTGTCTAAAGGGGAGCTACAGAAAAGAAGGGGATAGACTCTTTAGCAGAGTCTGTTGTGATAGAACAAGGGGAAATGGCTTCATGCTCAAAGAGAGTAGATTTAGTTTGGATATAAGGAAAAAGTCTTTCACAGTGAGAATGATGAGGCACTGGAACAGGTTGCCTGGAGATGTGGTTGATGCTCCATTCCTGGATACTTTCAAGGCGAGGCTGGATCAGGCCCTGGGCAACCTGATCGAGTTGTGGTGTCCCTGTGCATTGCAGGGGAGTTGGATTCGATGGTCTTTAAAGATCCCTTCCAACTGTAAGGACTCTATGATTCTATAAATGAAGAAATACTGTACCTAATGCTGTATTTTTAATTTCTGCCCCTCTTAAAGTCTTAGAATCAGCAGGAGGTCTTACCTTCTGTATTTCCAGAAATACAATTTGAGAAGTGATATGGTATAGACAAGAAAGGAGAGGTGAGGCTCTCCTGGCTTTTTGCTGTGAGCATCTCTGGTGTTAGAGCATACCCACAGATTACAGGAGACCAGATTCTGTTCTCACCCAGCTTCTGGTGGGGTAGAGTAGTCGCTTTTGCGTGGAGTAGAAGTTCTTCTGTACGTTTAGAAGACCTTCTCCTACCGTCAATTTAATTTAAATTCTGGCTGCTACCAAAAAGTTTTTCTCTCTCACTTCTCTAACACCAATAGCTTTAGAGGAAGCCAAGTTCTACCTGAAAATATGAGATAAAAGTAATTCTGGTGATTGGAGTTATGATTTCTGTATTGAGTTATTCTTCTAGGCAGTAAGAAGATGCTTTATCACAATTCAGTTTTAAATTTTGAATGTCTTGTCTTGTGAAACTGGGATACTGCATCAAAATGCAGTTCCTTTCCCTTTATCATCTTCAGAGATGAGTTAATAGATCAGTATTTTTGTTACTAAGCTATTACAAATATAAATCTTAATCTGGGCATAAATAATAAAGTTTTGTTATTGATTTGATTTTTTTGAGTAATCCTCTCAAGTACGTTTTTAAAAGAACAAGATGCAAAATGTAAAGCACTTTAAACAAATTACATCCAAAATTTGAAACAAAAGTTTATTGCAGTATTTCAAGATTATTCTTGGATTCACTTCTTAAGAAAAATCTGAAAGTTTACTCTTGCTTTTTTTTAAAAAAAACTTTTTCTTGCTTTATACAAGAAGAATGCATGCATGCATGCATTAGTATTAATGTTGCAGGTTTCTGTGGTATAAAGTTATTCACATCAAGGGACTTCAGTGACACTGTACTAAACTGAAAAAAAAGGGACTAAAGTCGTTTGTTCTGTCACCAGGGCCCCTGAAATTTTCTTGTACTATAGTGGTAACATTTTTAATTTATGTTGCGCAAGAAGCAAGATAAATCTTACTTCCTTTACTTTTTCCTCCTCCTGTAGCTTGTCTTACTGGCTTCCAGCTATGCATGATATTTCTTTCTTTATTCTAATAACTATTTGTAAGAATATTTTTATATGCCTTATCTTCATTTTAAGCCTAGGGAGTTTTGTAAACCAGCAGAAGGGCTTAAACTGCACCCCTCTGTAAGTAAGGTGATTGAAGTGGTTGAATGCTGTTAATGAGAACTTCAGTTCTCATTGTTCCTCTGGCCACTAGTTTGAAGAAGCATGTAGTGTTAGGTAGGCTCCTACAGAGGGGACATAAGCTTCTAGTTTTTCATATTTAACTTTTTTTTTTCAAATTGTTCTAGCTTTTCCCTTAATAAGCTCCAGCTTCAATAAGGCTCTGTTTTTCTTTCTCAGCCTGTATTGTTGCTACTAAAGAGGATGATGCCATTATCCTAACCCAACTTACCTCACCTTTATCTGGCAGATCATGGAGTTACTGCACAGATCAGTGCAGTAGAGTGCAGAGATCCCTCAATCTTCGTCAAAGCAATTTGCAGCTGGGCAGGTTAGTTCTGCCTTTCAAACTGGGCTAATACGATCATATTCAACCACACCAACCTGATTATATCACTTTTAGACTCTATGTCTGCATTTCTGCACACTGATGCATTATGGCATACAGGCCTATCTCCTTACTTGGTGACTTGTCTTAGCTTTCTAGGCTGAGAACTTACTTCATTCCAGTGTTAAATTTATAGTTACTGTGTTTTGTGACAGTGAGAATGGTTTCCTACAGTACAAATCCTTTTCTCTCCCCTGCCATCATGGCTGAATCAAACCTTGTAGTATTATTTCCTCTTTATATTTTATTGAAGCTATTAAAAATATTTTTGCCCTATGAGAATGGCAATGAAATCTAGCCTGGCAGAGAGTGGTGCATCCAAATGCTTCCCATAATACAATCAATAATTGCTAGCGAGTTGCAAGCCTCGGTCTGAAGTAGTAAATAAGGATTCTTATTTCATGACTTATACAGTCAATCCCTATCAAGTGCTGTCTGCCTGCATCAGTGACAAATATCTGCAAACAAATTGTGTAGTAGGGCATCCTTCTACTCTGTACCAACCCCAAAATGCATTACTGCACTATTTAAACACTGGGAAGTACAAAGCATTTCACAGAATTAATTTCCTCCCCTTCACGAGAGAGATATAATGCATTAACTGATTTGAAAACAGAATGAGTTTCTTTTATAATGTGGTCACTCACTAGGCAGGCTTTCCACGGGGCACAGGAGCTACAGTAAACAATCACTTAAAGAGAAGGAAGCTCTCCAGTGCCTGGCTATGTTGATGTTTCTAGAAAATGAAAGAAAACAAAACAAACTAATGAAACAAACAACAACAACAACAACAACAAAAAACCAAACTAACACTTCATTGCATGTTAAAAAGAAAGCGTAAGCACTCTGCTTAGAAAGCTTTAAAGCATAATTGAAATTCAACATGCAGATTTCTGTATTATTACAATGCTGTGTGCATTAGATTATTTGCTGAGCAACCAGCATTTTAAACATTACATTTTAAGAACTTTGTGCTGGTACAACAAGAAATGCAGAAAAATTAGGATGACAGCAGAAGTATGCTCAGACACACAAAGATTCTTCAGCTGAAGAGGGAATGAACAGTGCAGTGCTAGCCTATGTACTATGAGAAAGAAACATTTCTCCCTCCATGTGCAGATGGAGCACAGATCAGTAGTATGCTGACAAGCTGAACTCAAAACAAAGAGGTAAGCTACATATGTAATGGCAGGTAAGCTCACTGATCTTTTTAACCCAATGAACATCTGATGTGATGTGAGATTCACTAAATTATATATTGCAAATCAAGGTCAGAATGAAGGGTGACTCAGAATTCTGTAACAGTCTCTCTGCTTCACTGTATGAAAATTGTCATGAATTTCAGAGTACTTTTTCGCATAGTAATCTGATTTCAATTTGAACATTTACTTGACTATTGAACTAATTGTACCTAAACACACATCTGCAAGAAGTAGAAGGAAAATAATTAAAAAATAATGTTATTGTTGTTCTTACATGATGCTGATGCTGCTGAGCATGCAGGCCAGGATCTCCATACAGAATTAAGGTACCATGTTCACTGCTAAGAGGGCCAAGACGTTAAATTGGCACTGTAACGCTCTTGGCTAACCCTTCTCTTTACTCACTGCTGTCACAGCAAAGAGTTGTAGTAGTATGAGATTGCATGTGACTGAAGCCTCCTCATTGCTTTGGAAGATGGATGGCACTCGCAGAGCCGTCCAAAGCCACAGTGCACAGGAGAATTTGATCCATTGTGCAAAGTGTTCGCCATGCCAAATAAAATTATTAGCAAAACTATCAGACCGCTAATCTAACCGCTAAAAAGGAGGTCCTGACTGTTAAATCTGTGTCTTAAATATACAGTACAGAACTACATTTATTGAGATTGTAAGATACATCTTTTTTTTTTCTCAGAATAAGTCATATTAAAGAACAGTATGCACAGAGGAACAGTGTGTGAACAAGAGTACTTACACACACGGATGTGTGATAAACTCATTGAGTTTTTTACCATTCAGGACATCCTGCAGGATTCTCTGTCACTATTAGCACTCAATGAAATGCCTGTTCTCTGAATCAGTCCTCCATTTATCTACTAAATCCTTCTATTACATCCAACCTAAAGAATTATTTGCAAGTGGAAAATATAATCTATACATTGGAAAGAGGAATACATTAGCTCTTTAATAAGGCCTTGAAAGAAAATGTGATCTTGGATTATAGCTGTATTTGCCTATAACTGTAGATCATTAGCAAGGCAGACAGTGAAAATAAAAGATTCCCTGGCAACCCTCCCCCTCTTCAAATGCCTGCTCGAGCAGAAAAAAACAACCGCCCTGCATACATATTCCAATGAGCCACTGTGGGGCAGTAACAACAAAAACATTCCTAAGCAAAACAAGGGGCTTTGAACAGCCAGTTTGCCTTTTCTGAGCAAAGGATACATACAAACAGTTCTTTTTCTATTATAAAACGTTATTAGGCTTTTTGGGGAGCGTTTTATAGATATGCTTATCTTCAGCTCATTCCAGAGAGATGCCTGCACTGAGCTACTCTGAAGCTCTGTTACTCATTTTTAGAGCCGTGAATAGAGGCTGCATGTGAGGTATACAAGACAGTTTAAAACACTATCTGGATTTTTTGTGTGTGCATAAACTCTTCTACCTGAGGGCTAAGTAAATAAGTTCTTTTTGAGAGATTATTCTCTGTGCAGGAATTTTTTGTTGTAAAGCATAGAAACCTCTGAAGATTAGATATTTTTGTGCAATCTTTGTTCCTCCCAGGGCAAAATCTTGAGCGAACAGAAGTTCTTATAAAAAATCTTCTATATCTTAAGGGTAAAATAATATATTTTTTTCAGTTTTGGATGCAGCTTAGAACCAGAATTGCTGGGCTGCTTTGGATCCACCACTTCACATTTCTAGGTTCAAAATTAGATTAACAGTTGTGTCTTCTCCTAATCCAAGCATTCTGTAGGTTTAAAAATATCAGTGAAATATGAAGAAATTAGCTGTTGTTTCTTTTCAAATAGTACCAGTAGTGCCTGTTTAAATATCTCTAATTACAATCTAAGCCTTGTATGATTTCCTGTAATATTGATTGCATATAGGCATTGCTCCTTAGAGCCACTGAAAGTTTTACCAGATGAATAGTATATGCTGAAATGTATAGTCTGTAAAAAGAAGTATCACATTTCAACTGAAGTGTTAGAAAAAAGAGGATCAAATCATACAGACATCTGAATTACAGCCATGTCTCTTCAGTTACTCGTTGAAGATCATTTTCATTTTGATCTTAAATCTTACTCGCAAGCAATTAACATTTGGGGATGCCTGACAGATGGTATGTACCACCTTGTTTCTTGGGGCAGTCTCTTCTTGTCTTGACTTTTCCAGATATATTGCAGACCTAAAATAATTTTGGGGGAAAAAAGAAAGAGAAATGAACTCACTTTGGCTTGCAGACAGTAACCTGAAAAAGCAGGAAGTTTCTTATAATGTTTAAAGATACTTCCAACTTTAAGTTTTTCATTTATTAGATCTATAGGTTTTAACATCTGTAATAACACTCCATTTTTACAAACATGAGGCTATAAGTTTCATGCTAGTACCATGAACATGACTCCAAGTACATCTCTTCATATATCCCAGGTAAAAAATAATACAGTCGATGCTACTGATAGTCTAGGATATGAAAGTTCATGCTTTCATTCCATCTACATAGAATCATAGAATTAGCAAGGTTGGAAAAGATCTACAAGATCATCCAGTCCAACCATCCACCTACCACCAATATAACCCCATTAAGCCATGTCTCTCAACACAACATCTAAGCGTTCCTTGAACACCTCCAGGGATGTGACTCCACCACCTCCCTGGGCAGCCCATTCCAGCGCCTGACCACTCTTTCAGAAAAGTAGTATTTCCTAACGTCCAGCCACGAAGATCCCCTACTGATATTCCTTGGGTTTCCAGCATTCATGATTCTCGTGTTCATCAGTACAGTTTTCCTTGTTTTGCTTTACTTTTTTTCCTATGAAAATTTTACGAAATTTTCTATGAAACTATAAACTATGAAATTTTATGAAAAAAGTATTCGGAAGATTGTTTTAATATCTCCTGGTCTAAACAGCCAGCTGAATTTTCAGTTGAAGACTTCAAGGCTTCATTAAGCATCATCCTCAAATTTTATTGTCCCCTCAGTTTTCTAAGATAATTACTGTGATGTTCTTGATTTTTCTTTAAGTACTTTTTTTTTTTTAACTTTAGAGCCAATGTTTTTGTTTCACAGAAAGAAGGAAAACAAATAACAAAAAGTTAGAAAGATGGTAATACTTACTCACGCCTACTCCCCCTGAAGAATCAAGACAGTCATGAGAAGACATTGTATTTAACCAATGTACTGACAGAAGAATCAAATGAGTTTCACAGCAGAATCTTTAGTTATGTGGAAATAGTAACTATAGTCACATTTTTAATTTTACTTCATGAGACATCTTGGCTATTCTAGTATTGGAGATAACAAAGCACTAAGCATACCAAAAAAAGGTCAGCGTGCTTTTCACATTCCAAGCTCAGTTTAAAGATCTGCCAGTTACAAAAACAGTCTTTCTGTCTCTATGATACCTAACAATTTGTGCACATAGTAGCATGATTACATTACAAAAGGGAGATTTGAGCTGCAAATGGGCACGTGGAGTCAAAGAAATTAGTCAGTCAGAAAAATAGGAGAAAATATTACCGGAGTCTGCAGCGATTTGATTTACACACTGTTGCTTTTAATAGAACTTTGTATTAGCCCACTGCTAAACTCCTAGCCAGCCTTTCCTGCGACAGGCAGTTGGACAGCATCACAGAGGCATAGTCAAAGAATCAAACCGATATTTTAGAGCCCTGAATGTTACCAAATTAAGAGACTACAACTTGATTTATTTTGATTTGAGATCTCAGGTTCACTTTTTCATTCTTTTGCCTCCAAATATTGATATTCTTACTCAAAGACAACCCTTCAAATGTTCATATAACTGACCACTTGCGATTTGAGGGGAAAGAAAAAGTAAATCAAGAATACCTTCCTTGGAAAAATTGAAGATTAAATTTCAGTCTCAGCTGAGTTTCCTACACCTTGCACTGTTTTACAGTCTATGGGCTGCAAGACTCTTCTGAGGCACAGGTACCCCAAATAGACATTTTACAAAAATTAAAGAACCACTGTGGAAATTACATGAAGTGCTGGAGAACGTAACCCTTTCTGAGTCATCTGACACATTCTAGAAACAGATCTCTGCTGGAAACACTGGTTATATATACCAGGTTTAAAAGCAGAACTAGCAGTTAAAACCTTGTTGAATAATGCAATGATACTGTATTTCTTAACTTGGAAGGGTGTTCATCCATCCTGCTCAGCCAGGATGTTCATCTGGCCCGTTTACCATTTATGAGACATCGTGTTAACATTGAATTAGCTTATAGATTGTTTTAATATGACTTGAAGCAGTAGGGTGTATAATTGTTTGAATGTTCCTTTCCACTGACTGCACAGCATTACTTCTTTCTGCACCTGAAAAAGCTTTTTCCTCCACCTGAACACTTAACGAGCAAATTTCCAGACATTCAGAAGCAAATGCAAACAATTTAGAACAGACCTTGTTCCTGCGATTAAGGCCTAAAAGGAAACTGCTCAAAGGAGCCCATACAGCTGTGTTTTGTAACATTTCCTCTTTTCTGTGGTACTTGTTATTGTTTTTTTCAGCAAGGCACTGTGGCACAAGACATCCTTCCTTATTCTGTTTTCTGGAGAGAAAAGTAGTTCTACTCTCTATACTGTAAGGTCTGTGTGAATACAAAATGAATGAAGAGTCAATGAAATGAGCAGATTTTTGTTCCATTTAGTATTCTTTAGGCTGCTGTTATTTTCTGCAGCAATTTTCTGTGTCATGTTGAAATTGTGAGTTAAATTTGCCACTAATTAACAAGAGGACTTTGCCAATGAAACCCTGCTTTGGAAATCCCTATGACTGTGCTTTAAATTGCTTATATACATGCACTCTACAGTGTACTTGCATCAATGACAGCGTGTGATGAATAGCATTACGTGATTTAATTAATGACTGCATAGCATTTTCAGATCATAAGCAGTCAAAAGCATTACAATGATGTTTTTTACATCTCCTAATTTATTTTTTTTAAAGCCAGAAGTAAAGCACTGAGTAAAGGTGGTCATATGGGTTGGCAATTAATTGGAAAATCACCAAAAATTACATAGTGAGTAAAGCAATTACTATAAAAAAGCAAAAATTAGAAAATGCAGCCATTTGGGATATCTGTTATTAAACCTTCAAACAAATGTAAATATTTCATTTAAAAAACCACAATTTTTATTTACTGCATTACTTTGCTATGAATGTGACACATAGTGCATGAGAAAGTAGTCCTTGGTCAGTTTGGGATGTAGCAAAATGCCTAACACATTAAAGCTTCCATGTGAAAAGTGTGTGAATACCAAGCTGACTAGTGAGATGACTTCATATTTATGTTATTCTAAATATAAAATATCATACACTTGTATCTGCATTCTCTTCTTTAGACAATCTGGTTACTTATATTCTCTTCTTCATACAGTGAAGTCATTTACTAAGTCACGAGTCTGTGTCAATTACATTTAGATTTAACAGAAGTTCTAGAAATTGGACAGATAAATGACATTGCAAGATCAAGTAAAGTAATTATTAATCATGATAATTACAGGTGTTTTTTATTTGAAAGTTTATGATCTACTAAGGCCTGCAGCAGTCTTGGAAGAGACATAATATGATCGATGTTTTACATATGGATAGATAAAAAGGGTTGAAGGAAGCTGATCAGGGGCTCCGTATCTGATCCTTACACTTAGGTCATACTTCCAGCTATGATACCATGTATGCTAAAAGTGTTCAAGCTAAGAAAATCCTTTTATTTATTGCAGAATCTCTCAGTATAACCTCCTCATTCCAAAGTTAGGAAGAAAAATTGTATCAGATTCAAAATAACTTCAGATTAACTTCAAAATAACTTTAAGCTCAAGGAGGGAAGGTTTAGTTTAGATGTCGGGGGAAGTTCTTCACAGGGAGAGTGGTGAGGTGCTGGAAGAGGCTGCTCAGAGAGGCTGTGGTTGGATGGGGCCCTGGACAACCTGATCTAATACCAGATCTGGAGGTTGGTGGCTCTGCCTGTGGCAGGGGGGTTGGAACCTGATGATCCTTGGGGACCCTTCCAACCCCTATGATTCTATGATTCAGGTAGGCGTCCATCACTCCTGAGTTCTATGTTCACTGACAGTGCAGGATGTTTGCAGCACTGACAACTGTCAGAAGTGTCATTACAGGTGCTACATTTTGGGCAGACTGTAAACTTTGTAACAAAGCAAACAGGGTGGGGGGAGGGGGGCTGGGGAGGAGGTGAAGTTGTGCATTAAAAGTTGGTAGCTGGCCAACTGTAAGTTTTATTTCGTGCTACTTGCTAAGCATAAAGGATATGTTACGCACAAGCAATTAATTACCCATTACAATCCACTTAGTAATGCTGTAGTACACAGTTCTCAAATAATACTGATGCCTCACTTTGGTAGGATTGTCATGAAAGAGAGATCTTGTCCTCTTGTAAGAAAAATGCAAGCAAAGCAGACCAGGAACGGGATGGGAAAGAGGCCCACAGTGACATGTTTGAGTCAGACAGGAGAGAGAGCAACAACTGATAACACAGTTCATGCCTCCAGGCTTCAACTAGTTCCTCAAATACTATGTTACTTATCCAAGACATTACTGGGAGTTTTGTTACTGTAAACACACCATATAGTTACAACTGTTTAGAAGTGCACAACAGTGTTGGGGATCCATTTCGTCTAGCACTTAACGCTGAAAAAAAGCCTTGGAGAGTTTTTTGCTTTTGTGTTTTCAGAAACGTATTGACACAAGGGAACAGATATATAAAAAAAAGATTTTAAAATGATTTATTGAAAAATATAGTTCTTGCCAACTGAACTAGACAGCTGAATTGGAGAAGCAGCTATGCTTTTATTAGAATAACATAAAATAAGAGGTATACATAGCTCTGGAGTTCCTCAAAGGTCCCTTCATCTTTATCAGCCTCCATTCTTGTGGAAGGAGCACTGAGATCTCCAAATCGCATGTACCAGCCATATCTTCTCCTCCCCCAATCTAATAAAGGTCTTCTTATTGCTAAAACACCACTATCTCTGTGAAAAAATTCTGCTACAACTCCATTACGGAGAAGGATCTGAAAAGATAATAGCAACAAGGAGTTTGTTTTTGTCGGTTGTTACTGTGGAGAGTTTGTTGAGGCAGGACAGACTAGAAATGCCTGACGTAAACAGATGTGTACGGATTTCTCAGAGTTTGGCTCAGATCAGCTGCATGATAAAGAAAAACTATTAATTGTATTAAGTTGTACTTTTTTTTGACATGCACCCTAAAAAAAATCCATGGATATGAACATTTCTAAAATTGTTCATGACTAATAGTAATAAAAAGTGAGAAACTGACAGTCCTTCACAACAAAATATGATTTCCATTATCACTGGCAGTAGCTTTTTTTCTACAGTCTTTCATTCAGCAATCTTTCAAAAAACATATATAAACAAAAGCACGACAAAGGAAAAGAAAATAATTTTCTGTGTTTAGCAAGAATTGACCTTACAATTCTGATCATATGGATATACTTGTTTGTAGTGTAAGAATACATGGGCTACTACTTAAAAATGCCGTTACACAAAGTATTACCTAATTGTAATCATGACATGGGTAGAAAACTCAAAACATTTTACTATTCGCAATGACAGTAAAATCTTGCTGCAAACTGCCAGCTTTGGCTTTCCACATAAAAATATATGTGAAGTACTGTGTTTTATATGGAACTGGTGTGGGAATGTTTTGCTTTTTAATATTATTTGAGACCTGAATCTCAGTCTATGTGGGAAATGAGAAGGCTGTAGTAGATTGTGCAGCAGAACAACAGGTTGTGTGCTGTAAAACAAGGAGAGTTTTGGCGCTTCGTATTGGTGTGAAGAAGTGCTGCTGTGGGGCTGTGTAAAAGGCATGCAGGGAGCGGAAGAATAAGGAAAACAGAACCAGAGAGAGAAGCCAGCTGTGAACATCATTGTTTGAGGTTTTTTTTTCACTCAACAACCTATTCTAGAAAAAAGGTGGAAGAATATCATCAACATTTACAAACATTTTAAAATGATTCCTAATATTACTTCAATTACATTCTCTTTGTCTGTACCCGCATGTTTAAAATCTGATAGAAAATGGTGAGAATGACTGCTAAAGATGCCACGTAGTACATATTTTCTTGGAAGCATATTTTCATATTAAACAAATGTCAGTACAAACACCTGCAATTTGTATCGCTTGTAGCAGCAAGAAATAAATGCAAGGTGGTTCACCATCACTCTCTTGGAATAAGGTGATTGTTACTTTGTGTCTGTCACTGTGTGTATTTTTTCACTTTGAAATGTGAAGAAAAGTAGGTTGATTATTACAAACATTGCTGCCTGTTTACAGAAAAAAAGAAGTAGTAAATACTAATATGTATATAGTCCTCAGAGAAGAAGAGACTGTGAATTATAATGGATTTTGAAGGGAATACTCTATCAAAATCATTCTTTCCTTAGAAGTAATTTGGTTAACATTTAATTTCAAGGTAAATGCAGAATCAAACTGAAATACGATGCTACTGTGAAAAAGACACTGAAATTAATTCAGTAATTATTGCAGGTACTAGGACAAAGAACAAAGCCATAACACTTTGTACTTTTAATTTCTTCTTTCTCTGTTTTACACAGCTGAGTTACCTGAGATCAGTGTGTATTAGTCAGCAGAAAAGAACAAGAATTTGTGCTGAACTTTGACTGGGAGCATATTAAATTTGTATTAATTCCCTTCTCTGTTGGGTGAGACATTTGGGTAGGAAATAAATTCACGCTTCTCTTCACTCTGTGCCTGAGAAATGTGGAAAAGACACTAGTTGCCCAACCTTTGCTCTGTCTTTTGTGTATGCAGTGAACAATTGAAGGGACTTCACAGAGGTCTGTTTCTGTCTCCTACTATTTGCATGACAGTTTATCCCTGTAATGAAAAACCAAATGGCATTTCTGAGCAGACAACAGGTCTGATCCTTCAGGCTTTTTGGACCTGAAGAAATACTTACCCTCACCAATGAAAATCTGCAGAGTGGTTTCCATGGGGAAGTGGAGGAGAAAACAGCTAATGGAGCATAGAGATGCTATGCCTACCATTTTGTATACAAGCTAGAAAGAAATTAGCAGCTGACTAAAACCTAAAAGTTGCGATATTTAGCAGGGCCTTTTTTTGTTACTAATTTCAGCATTTCTCTTTTGTTTTCCTTTCATTTTTTGAGTAACAAAGAATAAAAAAGAAAAGCCAACAGAAAAGTAATTTATGTGTTATTGCACTTATTTGATGGCTCATTACTAACATGGTCTTTTTACCCACTTGTACATTGGCTATCTTATTGCAGGAACTGGGATATAACAAAGGATTATGAATGTGTGGATTCAAGTTACGAATATCTGAGATAAATATTATTACTTTAGAAACTGCTCTTACTGTTTGAACAATTACATAGAATTCCACATATCATCACTGTGTAAGGTGATGAGCAATGGCATCAGTCCATCAGAGGAGTCCTGCCTCCTGCTATGGACAGACATGCAGTACTCTTTTTTTGTGTGTGTGTTTTGTTTTGTTAGACTGAATTCCCCACTTCACAGAACAGAAATCAGTTTCATGCATTTTGTCTCTAATTTTTTTCTAAAGATAACATGTTATTCTAATCTGTTTAAATTATATACATCTTTATCATGTAAAATATATTCTGAAGCGTTTAACTGGTATGGCTCAATTAACAACCCCTTCCTCTCCCCCCCCCCCCCAAAAAAAAAAAAACAAAAGAACAACCAAACAAAAAATACCACAAGTTTTCCCAGTTCACTATTAATATAAAAAAAAGGGAAAAAAAAAGTAATAAAGGTATTTCAGTGGTGATGTAGATCATATATTAAGGAAAGCACCATAGAACAAACTAAAGTTAAATAAAAATAAAAATAAAATAAAATAAACAAAATAACAAGGAGTCTTGATATTCTAGGAGATGATGTATTAAGAACTTAAAATTTCAAGGGATTAAAAACTGAGAATTCAGGAGGAAACTGTCATCCAGCTGACATCTGTTTGATAGGATCCTAATGTTCTTTGTCCTTCACAGCTTTTATCAATGAGCAAGAAGAAAACATGAAATCATCTATGACAATTATCATGGATTACATTAAGACAAATACCGTAGAGGCCTGGTCACTGATCCAGATCGCTGAGATGAATTTAAAAAACCACTATGTATTACTGTACAGATATAAAACCCTATACATCTAGACCCCGAAATACAGGTAGTACTTACAGGATAAACAGCACATGGGATCTCTGTAGGTAGGCGGTGGAATGTGAGGTGCCGTTGTTAAGCTGGCTGAGGAGGGAGGCTGGGGTCACTGCGGGGAGCAGTGGGGGGGCTGCCCCACACCACCAGGGGCCCTGACACCAAGCTGCAGTCCCTGAGGGCCTGGGTAAGGCGAGCGGAGCAGGCCTGGGGACAGTGACCACATCAGACACAGCCCAGTGAAGGCCCTGATGAGGCTGGTCCATGGCCAAGCCAGCACATGACGTCTTCTGCCAGGTGAGGCCAGCATCAGCGAAGTGCAAGAGCAAATGTGTAAGTCACCTTCACTGTTGTGTGGAGGCAGTAAGGTACATGGAATGTTCGCAGCATGGCAGGTATCACAGTTCGCAAGCCCTCATTAATGTCTGGGTTACTTTGCTCATCTGTACTTAATAAATAATGAAAAAACATAAGGCCTACCACTAGAAAAGCTCTGAGTGGTTGCCTGTAATTGACAGGAAGCTTACTGATCCTAAACACACACATTTAATTATTCTCTGTCATCCTGTCTTGCCAAGTAAAAGATCAGGAGGAGTGGAGGTTTTCTCTGTGTGATCACAGGAGGCTCAGAAGAGAGAGTGCAGCTGTTATGCAGGGCACGCGGTGGCTCGACACTCCGATGCCTAAATGTTCGCCCAAGCACTGCGTGTCACTGGCCTGAGGCCCGCTTACGCCTCTCCTCACTAATGCGGCTGCCAGATCGGCTGAAGTCATGTATGGAAGCCGCCGAGCACACCTGCCGCTGGGCCACCGCCAGGTGCGGGGCGGCGCGGGGAGATCGGGTTGCAGCGCCCGTTCCCGCCCAAATGCGCGAAGCTTCCAGGCGCTCTGTGAGCGCCGCGTGGCCGTGGGATGCTGAGCTGCGCTGAACTGCGGTGCGCTGCCCGCGGTGGTTAGCGAGCTGAAGAGAGCAGCGGTACGGGCTGTCCTTCCTTTCGAGGCTGACCCTTCAAGCAAAGGAGGAGGCAGAACTTCTGGCGGGCGGCGGCCCCGAGCCCCAGGCAGAGGTGAGAGCGTGGTGGCGGCGCGGCCCCGCGGGGGAGCGGCCATGTGGTGCCGCCAGGGGCGGGGCGGCCGGTCCGGCTGTGGCCGTGGCACGCGGGTGTTGGAGGTTTTCATGCCTCTCTCCACTGTAACTGTTTTAAGATGGCCACAACATGAACCAGTTTGATCCGCCGTTTTTTAGCCTGTCCAAGAGGAAGCCACTAGCCAGCCGTTCTGTGGTTCCATCAAGCAGTTTCCTGACTTTGTTTCCTTGGGCAGTGGTATTGCACAAGGAAAAAGGACACCATGTCTTTTGGGTTTCATGACCTAATTTCAGAATATTCCTAGTATGGTTGCTTTTATTTGGGTATTTCCAGTACTATGGTTATGCGTGTTGCTAAACTTAAGCTGGTGTCTTCTGTTGCCGTTGTTGAGGTGCACTGTATGAGGCAGACCAAGGCTGAGCGGGGCTGGTGCCCATGCAGCTGCAGGTGTATGCCCTTCCTTCTGGTCTTGCAGAGGGCACATAAAGTCATAGAATGGGTTGGGTTGGAGAGGACCATAAAGCCCATCCAGTTTGATACCTCCCTGCCGTGGGCTGGTTGCTCCCCCCCAGGTCAGGCTGTGCGGGGCCCCATCCCACCTGGCCTCGGGCACCTCTGGGGATGGGGCACCCACACTTCTCTAGGCAGCCTGTGCAAGGGCATCACCGTCCTCTGAGTAAAGAATTTCCTCCTAAAAGGAAAAGCGGTAAATGAAGCAGTAATGATTCGTGAACATGAGGTTCTGGAAATCAGCTTTTATCTTTGTTTCAGAAGATGGTGAGGTGGCTCTTGCCTACTTGAGTTTGCAAAGTGGAAAATGACAATATACTTGTCTCTTGCTTAGTGGGATTGCTTCTGTGCTACAATTAAGTTGCTGATTTAGAGAGGGAAGAGTGCTTGCTCTGTTTCATTCATCACCCATAATGTACCAGTTGAAAACGTGACAGTTTGTAAGAGGGAAAAGAAAAAAAGCCATCCGAAGATTTGTGTTGTGATCAACAGCATGTTGTACAACTATTGATATTCTCCTTGAATTTTAGTTGAAAACTGGAATACTTGCATTTTGTAACACTCTTACAAAATCACTACAGTAATTACAGCTTTCTCCTGAGCTTAGGTGTCATTTGTGGCTGATAGTAGTGTTTGAAAGGTTGACAAATTAAGGGATTAGATTTGTTGAAATGTGAATTAGCAATTTCTAATTAGAATTTTTATTTTTCTCTTCTGAAACATTGCTTAGGTAGTAATGGATTTTTTTAATGTTCCTCATAATCAAAAATGTCTAAACTAAAATCATTTTGTATTTGCGCTGTGTGACAAACATAAATATTTTTAAGTTGTAAAATTACTGAAAATGCTGTTGTACTTCTAACTGTTTGCAAAATATGTTGCTTTTTTTTTTTGTCTATTTGTTTTTGTATGCCTGTGTATTTGTGTTCTTATTTTTTGAGTATTTCAATGCTAGTGAATTTGGTAGACTTCAAACAGGTGCTTGCAGATAAACTTGCATGCTGGGCTTGTCCGAGTAAATGCTGATGGTGCACTGAAATTTGATGATAAAGTGGGAAACCTTGGCCACTGAAGTTACAGTTGTAACAAAGAGAAACTAGAGACAGCTTACTGACCAGTAAGCTTAGAAGTTATGTTTTGTTACTGGTAAGTTTTAGATGTCTATGATTTTAACTACGTCTTTATGATAGAGCTGACATTTGTCATTGTTTTATGCTGAGCAAGTGAGATTCACGTTATGAGCGATATGTAGCAGAAGTGAAAGACAGTGCTGCAGTGATGGCAGAAAGTGAGTTGTATGTAGTGGTGGAGATCTTAGATAAATTACATGCCAGTTCTGAAAGGTGAAGATTTCATTTAGTCATCCTATGTGTACATATAGTAAAAAATGTTTATTATATGTGTAATTGAAACACTTGTTCAGAAGTCTTTACATGGACACCTCAGTGTATTGGACAACATGTCTTTAAATTCATGGTTTCCAGAAACAGTGAATATGAACCAGTATTTTGGCTGGAATGATTGTATTAGTTAAACTCTATTAAATCCAAGGTGTAATGTTTGGCAGGACATGTGATACTGTCCATATGTTCTATTTTCTCAGCTGAATTCATAAATAAATGATATTCCTATTAAGAATACTCTAACTCCTTGTCTTCAGGGAACTTTGGTACTCATACAAAATGCATACCATTGTTCTTGTATTAGGCTATTTCTGATTTCATATATATATATATATATATAAAATAAACTAGTTATATAACTGCAACTTCACAAATGTATCACTCTTACCCTTTGGTGGTAATTGTACCTAATATCTAAGGTGAGAGGAGAGAAAACAGAATTGTTTCTGAGAATAGGCCTTTCATGCACATCTCTGTAGGATATAACTCATTAAAATGTTATGTTCCTTTTTGTTTTCCATCACAGTCCCCTTCATAGTAGCGTGAACCCTTTATGCATGTGAATCTTCTAACCTTTGTGCTTAATGCTGACTGCCCTTGCTTTGTGGTTTAAATGAATATTGTCACTACAGTCCATGTGGCATTGTAGAAATCTTAAGAGATTGTGAAAAGAACAGTATTCATCATAATATTGATTCTTGTGACAGTTCTGTACTCGCTGCACTCTTTCAAAACTATTCCCACTTGCAAGTCTCCTTTGATTTGAAATCTGCTTTTATTAATCTACTCCAGTAATTCATATATTGTAAAGTAACTTTGTAGATTTGATCTTTATACTGGGTTTCCTCTAAAGCTTTGCGAAAATGCATACAGACTATATTCTTTTGCATCCTGTTGGTAAAATATGTTTTTCTTAAGTGTCCAAAATATCTTTGTAATTTTCTTTTGTTAATGACTGAATAGATTGGACAATTTTGTGAGGAAAGGCTATTGTATTCTTGCATCTTACAGTACTCTGTAAAGGTACAGAAACCAAACAAGTGCTGGGAAAGGCTTTGCTCAGGGATCTGGACTTCAGTACTGAAGCTTCTCCTGCTTCGGTAAACTCAGAGATTGTTTTATGCAAAGACATAGGTTACCATGTTAACTGAACAGCAAGGATCTGAAGCAAAGGAACCTGGCTGGGAACCACAGAATTTGAGTGTCTTTATGTTGCTTGTTTTCACGGTTGTGCTGTGACAAGGAGCCCAGTTAGTCACCAACCTTCTCTGCTGAGAAGACGCAGAAGCCTGCTGCTAATGAATGTTTTTTCCTTATTTATCCAGTGTTGGTTTTCTGTACCCAGATATGTTCATGACAATATTCTTTGTGTAGCTGCTTTTTTTTCTTGTTTTAGTGTAGTAAATATACTTTCAGGTGGTCATCACTGATACATGTACCACTTTTGCCTGAGAAGAGAAAAAATTATTGATTTGCATATCTCATGGCTATTTTATCAGGATGCAAACCTGTTTGTTACTTGATTTAATCTTTATTCCTTGTTGCAGATAGATGTACATGGTAGATGTAGATATTTATTTAACAGAAAATACTGTAGAAATGCTGGTACCGTATTGTCTGGCAAGAAATATCATAACTATTCAACTGCAGTTGATACTTTATCATTTGGAAATAGCATAGAATTTGTTTTCCAAGTCCTGTAATTTATTTTAGTTTTCTGATTGATTGTCTATTCCTAAAACAATGCTAAGAATTTTCTTATGTATTTCTGACTGCTGAGCCTTACCAAACGGTTTCAAGTGAAAATCCATAAAATGGAAACTGATACGGACTTAAACGGGAACAGATGTTAGTATGTGAGCCAGTGAAGTACACAACAGCCTCTGCTACGAGCACACACTTCTGTTAGCCTCCTGGAGGCTGGTTTGTGTCAGGGCTGTGGTTGCAGAAACAGGCACTAATGCTCTGACTGCTGGGGCTTCCCACCGCAATCCGCTCTGTAGTCTGTATGTTGGTCCAGGACAGCCTGGCCTTGCCTGAGCTGTACCTGTGCACACCTGTATCCAGCTGTGCGCCCTGCTCACTTACTGAATGGTTTTCCTGGATGGACCTTAAACATGCGTTGTGAGTGGCTTTTCTCCAGTCTTTGGTTCTTTTTGAAGAAATTAGGCCAAGGAGTGAGAATATTTCTTCTTAAAATAAATACACATTCAGCTGTAATATCTGAATCTGTTCTTAGTGAAGGAACCATAGTTCTTTTAGGCTGTTTTCGATTCCCTAATGCGGAGTTAAGCCAGTCTTAAGCTGTCTTAGGAAAAAGGCATTATTTTCTAGAGTAAGGCACAGAACTCTTTGATGTCTTGAATCTTTTACGGAGTTTTTGTGTATTGGTGCTCTTATGTTAGGTTTCAGTGCACTCCTGTGGTTTTCTCTTGCTTTCTGCACTAGTATGGAGAGCAGTTCAAGGCAGCATTTTCATCCTGGGGGTGGGAAAAGCAGAGTCTGGTTGTATTGGTATGTCTAAGGAGGGGAAAAGGGAATGATTCTAAATGGCATGAAACCAGCAAAGAACTTCCTTTTGGAAGTCCTGAAGCAACTGGATGTTTTGTAACAAGCTGGTTTGTTAAAATCTCCTACAGTGTGGAGGATGTGCAAGATAGAGCTCTTCTGCACAAGTGTATGTTTTTATTATGCTTTTACTCAAAAAGCTGCGTCTCAGTATAGGAAGAATCAGTGTCCGCTATGAGACAGGTAATGGAATTAAGACCTGATGAAGTACGTGATGTAATATAAATTTAAGGGAAGAGTGAAAGTCAGGTAGGTGTAGGTTTGTATTCCTACTTGCTTTCATTTAAACTGCTAAGTAAGTGCCTTTCAGTATTTCTGCAATCGAGGCAGGATTTTATTCACTCGCTTAATAAAACAAGAACTCGCTGCTATTTTGTGAGTTTACTTGCACAAAAGAGGAGCTACAAGAAGAGTCCCATGGTAAATGGACAGTCTGGCAATACTTTGAGATTTTTTGTCATGTATGCATAGCTTCTCTAGCACGCACCATGTTTCATCTTTTATGTTTCTGTATTACAAAGATAACTATGGGAGCTCTCGGCAGGTGTTCAGCAGTTAGGAAAAAGTTGGAAAAGATTAGGAGTTAAACAAAGAATGCTTAGCTGATTAGTCTACAGTAGAATATTTTAGACAGCACACACAACAGGGTGCTACTACAAAGACTGTTATGCTATCAAGCTAAGTGACATTAAAAGGAACAAGATGATTTAAATAGGGATTTTTTTTTTCAGCTTTCCCTTAGGGGTTTTTATAATGCACAACTATGTGGTAGCACAGAGTACCAAGTAAATCTACATAGCAGAATTTCTCTACAAAAGAAAGAAAATGATTACAATTCAGGGTTGTCACTGGCTTGCAATTTATTTATTTATTTTAATAGAAGACAGGGTGACTATAAACTGATGGCCTTGAAGTTTATATAGTTTTAAAATTTATGCTAGAATGTATCCCACATAAGAACTTCTCAGTAATGTCCCTGTGAGATGTGAAGTCTAAGCAAATACTAAAAAACTTTTCGCTGTGTTTGGAAGACTGAGTTCCTTTTCTCTTCATTTGTGCTAGTAAGTTTGTTCCACGAAACAGAAAAACAAAAGGTTAGAATATTATTATGTGTAAACATGGAGCCGTTACATTTTGGAGGCCATAATTACAGTAGTTCTTTCTGTTGGATCACTGAAGTCCCTACCAAAATAGTTTAGTTTAGGACTTGTTAAGAATGTGTTTTCTCTCAGAGTCCTTTTTTGGGATTTTTGAAGATTTTTTTGGGAACCATTATAAAACTTACCCTATGTGGAACCACTAGCTTTGTAGTAACATCAGTGGAATTTTTGAGTGATCCTGCTGACCACTTGCATTTTCTTACAAAGTCAGATCTCTTATTAACAAATCTTCTGTCTTGTTATCTGGCACTTTGATGTCAGAATCATACCTATTGTGTATGTAGCTTTTTGGGAACACAGAATGCGTAACTCTTGCTGTGATTTTTTCTAAATTGGTTTCAGTTCTTAGGGGGCTTGTTGAAAATTTGGCTCGATGTCACTTCTGGACTAAAGAGCTTGTGAAATTTTTCTCCTTTGGCTTGAAAAGCATCTCTTCAATGATTAGGTCCACAGTGCAATTCTGATTCTCCCAGATTTGATCACAGAATTCTGTGGCCCAAGTGATAAGTAAACTAGCTTATTTATTACATGTCAGAAGTTAAAAGAAGGTCAATCTTTGACAGACTAATTCCTGGTAGATCAAGTGGCTGTACCATGGAATTCAATAACTCAGTTGTTCTTGTAACACTTCTAGCTTTAATGAGGGTGGGACTGGTCTGACGGTCTTACTAGTGGTTTGATACAAACTAGAGGCAAGTAATACCAACATTTATCCCATTCAAGATTGAAATTATTGTTCCCAACTATTGTTGTGTATATAATGAAGTGATGGGGTAAATGTACTTAGTTTTTACTTGGCTTATGTAATAAATACTTCCATTTTGAAGAAAGCAGTCTACATCTGTGAAGGGAAAAAGAAAAATTAATATAAAATGCGGGCTGCTATCCAAAAGCCTGTATCCAAAGTAGAGAATGGTAGTTTGAACTAGGCAGGAACTGGAAGGTGAAAAACCAAAGAACGATTCAGAATGTCACAAGAGTAATCAAATTAGGAAGACATAGTACTGTTGTTTTATGAAGGATAGATACATGCTGCCTAATGTACCTGCCAATGATTGCATGAAAACAGTTTCATGGTGAAATGCATGAGAGATTCCTGAAAAACATTATCTGTATAGCTCTGAATATTCTGTTGTGTAGTTTGATTTGATAACCATTGTGAGGAGGGGTTTAGTGAATTCAAAAATAAGAGCTTGGAACCATCAGCACCTAGTAGAACTCTGAGTTACATTTTGGTTAATTCAAATGTCTTGAGTTTCTTTCTCCCACTTTGCCCAGAAGTGTAGAATCTGTATTCTGTGTGTTCTGTGTCCCAAGGTATTAGCATCATATTCCATGGCTATTATAAACTGTGCAAATTAGAAGAAGGCAGTCTTCATTTGTGGCCATGTTTAAGTTAACACCAGTGAAACTTTCAGAAAAGCTAAATTTCTGGCTTTTGTGAGTATCTTAAGTTTTCTATCTCAATAATGCCTTAATAAAATACTCATTATAATAATGTGTTACATTTTAGTTAGTACCTTATTGATGAGATCTGTTTCTACTTAGTTTCTGGTAAAAATAACTGAACTAACCTTGCATAGAAGAATGCAGGAATTCATGCAATAAGTAGCAGCAGTTGAAAAACTCTGCAGAATTTGTCTTAATGTCATACTAGGTTTGTTTCTATGACAGTATTCAATTTCTTGCTGAAAATTGTTGTAGCATTATGCTGGGTTAGGTGCATGTGAATTTGTATGTCTTAATGGCCTTACCTGGAATTCGTGAAACTTCAGGACTAGCCAAGGTGCAGAACAAAGAAAGAAACTGTAGACTCAAGCCATCTGTGTAGCTGAAATTCTAGGACAGAATGTGTTTAAGCAGCCATGAAGCCCACAAAGCACTACATCTGGGATCTTGCGTACTGATCACACTTTCACAGGAGTTTAAAATGTAGTCATTGCCCAAAAAGCGTGCCAAGCAAGTGCTTTGTTTATCAGTGAGAGCTGCAGTCCTTTTAGAACAAGAGAGTTACTAGAGCCAGGGGTGCTATTAGTAGCCTAAGAGACTGAGAGCACTATACAGCACGGTATAGCAGCTTCTGTATTGTGACACTGGGTTTATTGATGATTAATGTCTTGACTTCTTAACTTGCAATGTAAGTAAGAATGACAAGAAATAAAATTATATTTAAGTATGGATCACTTGAAAAATGGGAATATATGCAAAATTTTAGTAAAATTAACTTGGATAGCTTCTCTCTCTTTTCATTTTCCAGCTGAAATACTTTGACTGTAAGGTTTTTCTTTTATGCGTGGCCTAACTTCCTTGCTTGCTTACCTCTTCAGTTCTAAGTTTATATTAATTGCATGGATTGAACTTTTAATCAAGAGAAAAAGGACCTGAGTTCTAACCTGAGGGTTATTTCCCTCATTTTTTTCCATGCTTCTCTCAAAAAAGATTTCTTAAATGGAACAAAAAGCTTCTTTACTCTGTAGCGGTAAAAGGAAGATTCCTTACTGTTTCAGCAGGGTAAGGAACCTTTATCATATATTTTAAAAATGGTTTAAAGTGGAGAATTTTTTGTCATCTGTCAGCTCGAAAGGTCATGGATTAGGCAGTCATTCCTAAGCCCCTTGGATAATGTTTACAGTGCTCTCAAATGACTTAAAATGGACTAAATTGTTTTCAGTCGACAGTAGTAAAGGTCATGAAGGAAATCTGTTTAGTCAGCCTTGCTTGCTTCCTAAGTACACATAGTAAAAATGCACCATAAACTGCAGCAAGAAAGAAGTTTTAACTTTAAAAGACACTGGAGGCTAAGGGAATGGAATGTACCTCTTGAGGATATAAATTGCTTGGCAGAGACTTTGCAAAGCAGGGGTTGTTATGGCAAACTTCTGTCCAATTGCTGCTAGCTTCTACCTTTTCCTTTTGTTGTCCCCATTTCACATTACAGTTCATTACTCAGAGAATTTGTAGACTTTGGGGCACATTCCATTTTCAGTGTGGGTGCTCATAATTCCTTGAGACTGTAATGAGAGGCAGGCATGCTCAGGGGGTGAGGAGTGAAGAAAACTAAACACAGCTCAGTCTTGAATTCCATGACTCCTTGTCAGCTCTAAGTTGCAACAAGAATCTGGTGCTGATAGGCTCATTCTGCTGACCTCTGTGATTATGGTGACAGTTCTTGCTGAGTAAGGTATTACCAAATACAACAGTGAAGTAGTCTTACCGTTAGAGAAAGACTGAAAAAATTGCCATCTCCTATGGCATGCTCTTAATCACTTTGCCATGATACCACTGTAGCAAAGAGAAAGTTTAGAAACTCCAGCTAGAAACTAACATTACTGAACCATTTTCAATCAGCTTGTGCTGCATTTGCTAGCTCTCTGAAAATGGGCCTCTTAAATGATAACCTGCTTACTAATCAGTACCTAGTGGTGTAGGTACCTTCTGTATTATCTAAGGCATCTTCCACCAACACAACACATTTGAAACTTGTCCACTACAGATACATGAATACGCGTATGCATTAAATGTGCATAAATGTGCATTTAACTGCTCAAATGAATTTTCGTGATAGTAGTGTTTTATTTTGGGCAATCACAGGGACAGATTACTAAGAGTAAATTTTATTCAGTGTAGGACCAGTAAGAGGAAGGGGGAGCGGCAAGGTTGTCCCATTCATGAGTCATCTGATCCTGGCTGGTTAAAAGCTGCAACAATGGCAGTTCCAGGGGTTGTCTTAACACTGCAGAACTTTTGTTAAGCATACCTCTCCACTTCTCCTTTTTTGCCAATCCCCAGCTGACCATCAACATTGCACAAAGGGAATGAAATAAAACTGAATTGCAGCACTTTCCTCATACTTTCCAAGGACTGAAATATGGTGCGGAAGCATTAAAAAATAATTGATTTGTTATTCACATTTGAAGAGAAAATCAAATTATTTATGGATTAATGTTTTGGCCTTCCTTTCTAATAATTTTTTCTCTTTTAGTAAGCCTGATTAACTCAAAATATGGAAATAAAATTATTTATTTAAATTTTTGGGGTTAGTCCAGAAATGTTGGTATACCATTTTGGGAGAAAAAGCAAATAAAATTCTTAGTTTTATTAATCTCAACGTTATCTGGTACTCAAGTTCAATATTCAATTTCAGTCCTTTGGGATTATTCAGAAATACAGTTTTCTGTAGAGAAAATAACAGGTACTGTAATAAGTCTGTTCACACTGTACACTTTGTTATGCTTTAGACTTTTTGATCTCAAGATTTTAAATCTGGCTTTAATGAAGCTTGGTATCTATATGCAAAAGTCTTAGTTTTTCCAGGATGTGTGTTGCAGACACCGGCACTCTGCAATGCTCTGGTGATATTCCCAACCTCCCTACTGAAAGTAAGTTAAATAACTAGAACCAAAATTTTCATTAAACTAAATATAACCAAATCTTCTTCATATACCTTTAATTTGTTTTGCTTTGCAAAGAAAAACTGAGAAGACCACCTTGCCCAATATAGTCAACATTTGTTTAATTTACATTACCATTTGAAAAGTACTTTGTATCAAGTATAACAACCTTTGAAACAGTTGAAACCTTAATATAGCTCAAGAGAGCTACCTGTTTGGTTGTGCATGAAAAATTTCACTTTTCTGAACATACATTTAAAATCCATGAAGGGTAGGAATGAAATTTAAAGAAAGTCAAGGCATTTAAAGTATAGTAGCATAGAAATAGCAGTTTGGTAGTAATTGTTGAGACAGTGATGTGTTACAGACCAAGTTCCGTCCTGTTCAAATAAATAATGGCAGAGTATCTAGGTACTGCTGGGCTGGTTTATTTCCCTTACTTTAGAAACAAGAAAAACAGAGAGAAAAACAAAACAACCAAACACCTTGCCCTCATGTATGTTTTGTAATATTCTTAAAATGCCTTAAAGTAGTGATTCAGCAGTGGGTGCTGGGTGAGTTTGTCTGCAAGATAAACCTTGGGCATCTAGACACTATTTGTTCTAATCTGGAATGTATGATTGGCTTCACTGGGTTTTCTTTAAGCAGTTAAGGACTGACACCTGAGGTAATTGTGTATTCTTACTGGAATCTCAGCTTGTTTTTTCAATGATTCTTTAGCCCACCCAAGTAACATAAGTTGTCATAAGGTTTTTACTAAGAGTATACTGTGTGCAATTTGAGAAAGCTAAGTGAAAAGATTGTCTTCCTTTATCAGATGGCATGAAAAATTGTGCTACATTCTTTGAAATGATGAAGAGTAAGCAGCAAAGAGTGAGGTTGCTTAATGATCTTTTTCCACAAAGAAAAAGCAGCTGAACAGAAGAACTGAAGTCTGACTATAACTGAAGTTTGCCAAGATTATTTTTGCCCATAGAAATATAAAGGAAAATAATCTTTCTTTAATACCTGTTTTCTTATAGTCTTTAGTTTTTCTTTTTACTGATAATGTGCTGAAAGATTTAATCATAGTTTGTGTATCAGCACATAGCCTTTATACCTGCTTTGAATCTCATTGTAACTTTGCTGGTAGTTTTTCAAAAGAAGTGATTCAGAGCTATCACTATCACAGTCTTGAGTAACTTTCTATTAAACAGGTGTGTGTGGGTACTAGAGAAAGAAGTTCTGAAGAAATTTTGAACTAATTTTTTTTTTTTTAAGCGAATCTTAGAGAAGTGGCAAATCTGCAGCAGACTTACAATTCTGACATTGTTAGAAGTGAAAAAGCCAATGAGCAAATTCTGTCAGAAAGAGCCTGCTTGCTGAAGGTCACGGCCATTTCTTGTTTTAAAAACAAACCAAAGCCGACAAACCACTTTGCCAAAACTAAACAAAAATGCACCAAAACCAACCCAAGCCATTGAGAAGGTCTGTTCCTCTAGTAACGCCAGGCGATATTCTTAATTTCATGGAACTGTGGGAAATACAACTCAACTTCTGTGAGTTATATCTGATATTTGAGTACTTTCATTCTGTACTGGAAAAAGTACATTTAAATGTCTACGATGTTTGTATTAGGTGTTACTTTATTACGCTTTACTTTAAAAAAAAAAAGAGGTCTGTAATGTGTTGTCATACCTACTGAAAAGAAAGAGAAATAATTAGTGAAGGAAAAACCTTCTGCACTTAATCACCGAAAGCAAGAAATTCAAAATTCAGCTGATGATTTTTTCTTATCACTGTTCCATAGACTGATGTTTCCATGTTTTGATTTGGTTGTTTTTCTTCTTAGAATGGGATTATTCTGTATGATTTGAGCCATTTGTCATCGATAAGTCAGGCTAAGCTGGGTGATACCCTTCTCCCTTCTGCTTTTACTCACCTTTCTGTAAGTTCATCATCATTGCCTCAAAGAAGGTTAGTTAGATGGATAGGGAGACCTTACTCTTCTGTGATGTTTTCATCACTGGGTATTAGTGTATCAGTCTGATATGCATTGTTTCACTGCATATCGTATACGACGGGCTGAAGAACAACAGAAACTTTTATTTGTCCAAGCCTATGTAGAAATTGGTAGTTCCCAACAGTCTGTATGGCCATAGTTTTCTGGAAGCATCACTGAAAGCATGGAATAAATGAAAATATGAGTCCTCACTTCAAGTATTTTAATGAAGAAAGAAAAATTAATACATTATTAATTTAGATTATTGTCTAATTGATCAGCGTGGAGAAGCGGCTATAGAGATGCAAAGCTTGCTTTTCAAAGCAGCCCTGTTGTACTGGTCCTTATATACTTCAGTCTAATTCAACATGGAAGCTATTAAATGCTAAGGTAAAAGGCAAGCTTGCTAGCAAATTGGAAAGATAGGTATTGACTAGATGTTGTGTCACTAGAACCAGACATTTAGGCTCCCTGAAGTTTTAATTCTTGATTTAATTTTTTGATAACACCACACAATTGCAGCTTTGTGTCTGGGGCAAGGTAAAACAGACGAGCAGAGCCATTAGGATGACTGCATCTGCTTACTGCCCACCACACTGCAAATTCTGGTGTGCCCCAAGTAATGAAAGTGTGCAACAGAAGAATTATCTGACAGTAGGGCAGGGTTTTAGACAATATTAAAGAAAATATGACTTTAAAGTTTAAATTCTATAACTGTTCTAGGAACTCATATTTTTATTTTACTCATATTTTTATATTACTCATTTTTAAAGTGAAATCCTCAAATGTTTCATGTCTAAGGTGTTTGTGTATGTGTAGATTTTTTTTTCTTCAAGCTGTCAGAATTAGAGTATCAAGGCTGAGGAAGGGAGTCAGAATTATAAAGTATGCTTCTAATAACTTGTCAGTTATCACGCACAAAGCTTTCTGCTTGTGGATTCCCTGGTTCCAGCTGTAACAGTGGTGAATGTTGTTAATGTTAGTGGCTTCTTTACTCATCTTTGTTATCCTTTTGTAGATAATTTTGAAGTTTGCTTTTGTAAAAATCTGTCATGTTAGTGCTGAAAACAGTATTTTTTTAGTAAATAAAGTGGAAAGCCAGCTCAGATCACCTTTAATTTTTCTCTCACTTGACCTTTCCATAAAGTGGAATACTTCTTTTTGTAGGGGATGGTCTGATGCAGACTCATGTCTACTCCTTTGAGTACTGACACAGAGCTTACTATTCATATTGAAAGTTGAGATAATTGTCATACCAGTGCACTAATCTAGAGGTACAGATTATTCCAACTAAAAAACCATGTGCTATAGCAAAGGAAACAAAAATTTAAAATTTTAAAAGGGTGTTCTTAGGAATCGTAACTGGTAGGCCACAGCTATGAAGTGACAAACATTGGTTTTAATATTAAACTATTAATTTATGGCTATGGTGACATTTTTCTGCCATAATAATAGCAACAGAAGATGAAAAAAATAAAATAAAATACATGGAAGATAAAAGTCTCCGAAGCAAGGATAGAGGAGGGGAAAAAAGGCTGGAAGTAGTGATACAGATAGCCACGTCTAGTGCTTTCCAGATCTGAAGGCCTTTGTGGTGTAAAACAGGACAAGAAGTAGATGGTTCAGCTGTGTTGATATTCAAGCTGTACTGTCTCCTTGTGATCTCAAGAGAGCTGTATGAAGCTATTTCAACAAATGAATTGATGTTTAGAAGTTTTCATTGTTGTTATTCCTTATGATGCTCCATAAAGGAATACTAAACTATTCCTAGTGGAGTTAAGTCCATGAAGGAAATGGAAACCCCCATTTTAGGTGACCCAACTATTGTTTCCCAAATAAAACTGCATTTGTTCTAGTGTTTTTGTTGGTTTGTTTGTTTCAGTGAAATGGCTTATCTGTCTGGAGAGAAGCCTTCTTAGAATGAGGTTTTGAGAGCAGAAGGTGGATTAATATTTAAGTTTAGTTCTGTATTCTTTCTTTTCACAAGAAAATGCTCTTTCAGACCATAGTGATCAGTCCATAGAATTATATTATCTATGGCAACTATCCAGGTAAACTGAACATGTTTTTGCATAACTGTCTCTTGGGTTGTCTAATTGCTGTTGTATCAAATGTTTCAGATACTTTTATTAGATTTCAGTCTGAAGTAAATTTTCCTTTTTTTCTTTTGTATCCTTACGTTCTCTAGATCAGGAAGATGCTGTCCTTCTGCCCATCTTTCCGCCCTTCTTTTTTTCCTTGAAATCTTTGATAGGTCCTTCATGCCTTGTACCTAAGAGGGAACTTAAGGCCATAAGACTTCAATTAAATTTGACTTACATATTAATTTGTTTTCAATAGACTTACAAATCCCATACTTTACAGCCGTGACTATATGCAGTATGCAGACTTTATGATGAAAGTTGTACTGACTCAGTGAAATTTAATTAAATATATATTTTGAACATGATACAGCCATTTAGCAGAACTAATTATAGCCTCTCCAACACTGACTCCCCTCCAATGTTGTTTTGCCTCATTCTTGCACAGATATTTGCCCATTAGAGGCTCAAATTAGCTTTGCAGCATTTTAATGTAAAATGTTGGTATTTCTTTGGGTGCTGCTGTGCAACTGATCAGTTAATTACTCAATAGAGATTAAAGGAGGCATGCAATACAAAATTTAATCAAAGGGGATGGTTGCTTATTATGTTGATAACTCTTTCTGCAGGTGAACAAAATTACAATTCTGTGTGTGTAACAATATTATTTTATTATTATATGTGTGTCTGTGTATCTCCTGTTGACTTAAGTTTTTTCTCCCCTCCGTTTCATTATAGTAATTAGTGTTACTTAAAGACCCTCAAGCCCCTCAGATTTAATTCATGTCAGTACTAAGAAGGGTGAATTTTGGGCTTAAAGAGAATGAGTAGAAATGTATAAACTGAAGAGAGGAATGCACAGATTAAGTATAGTTACGGAGATTTAGGAGGCTGACCCATGACCGGTGAAGAGAGTGGGTACATTTCCTCTTGACTTTGAGCACTAGAATTTTAAAAACTTTGGCCTTGATACATCTTGTCATTGGAAATGAAATGATGCATTTGAATGTTAGATCTACTAGCTGTAACAGTGATGTTGTGACAATGCTTTTCAGTACAGCTTTTGTTAACCTTCAGTGACTTCTGTGCAGAGTAGAAATGGGACTTGCATATTAAACATCCTAATTCCCACCAAGACTTGGAATCTGTTGCAGGCCTACTCTGTATGTTTTCTAAATACAGTCTGCCTACATAATGATTTTACTTTGAATAATCATGTAAAATGTATAGGTATGGTCAGGACAATGATAAATGTATCTCTAGAAACAGAACCACTTAACTTGGAAGTAAATTAAAACAGTTCGTAAGCACATACCAAAAAAGAAGAGATGGAATCAAAATAAATCATTTTGATGTCATGGCTCTGGTCCAGCAGTTTGGTATTTACAGAATTCCTCTAAAAATCTCTCAGGGCAGTATCACCAAGTCTCTTGGCTTGTGATGCTCTTAGAGAAATGTTCCACAACCTGTTTGGTATTGTTCCAGTGTGAAGATGCGTGGTCACTAAAGCAGAAATAGTACATCTCGCACTTACAATTAAATCACCCTGTGAGGTGGAACATCTGGGTTCCTGTTCCTCCTCCAGGATTCCCTTATTTATAGGGACGGCTGTAGAAGCAGATTAGAACTCCTCAGTCCACTGCCATTGCAGACAGTTGTCCTTATGGGGGCTATGAAATGCCCTTGACCTGTAGATAGATGAATTCAAATGAAAATGAACAAGTTTCCTTTATGTCTCACTTAGCCTTTTATGTTTAGTGGGATGTGCTAGTAGTATATGTGTACTTAATAATTGCATATTGTATCTATACACTGCTAAAATTAACTTTAATGGCTTAAAAACATATTGATTGCATTAAGTGGTTCCTATGGAAAACATTGTAGTAAGAAAGATAATTATAAAACACTGTTAAATGTTCATTACTTTAATTGTCTATTACCAAATTTTAAATTACACTGTAATTACATTTATTTTTAAATTTTCTATTGTACTCTCTGGCATTATTTTGCAGTCGTTATTGCATGAGAGTGTAATAGTACATTTTTTACCACCTGAAAATCTGTATATTCTTTAACACAGGAAGAAATAGAGCAGCAAGTGTTAGCTTAAAGAGAAGCAGCAGTAGAATGTTTAGTCATACCATCATCTTAAAATCTTCAGTGAACACATACATATTTATTTCAACTAAAGATTATTTATTTATTTATTTATTTATTTACTTTAAGCAGCTAAATCTCTTTCAGCTTAAATTTGTATAAGCCAATTTTACTTTTGTAGAAGTTAAGGAATGGAGAGGTTATTTCCCAGAATGTTAGTGAGAAATGAAATGGATTTGCATTCCAGGATCAGTTGGGTGCTTTAGAAGATCCTGGTGGGGGCTTTTATTTCTCCCAGTTCTTTAATCTCTCTCTTTCTTCAGAAGTCTGCCCTCTCATGACTGGTCTGCCTGACCTTTCTGCCCTAACTGTCATAACTAATTACAATATCATCTATCTGCAGTGTGCAAAAAAACTTTCTAAAGTTAATAAACTCCGGAAAATCAGGGAGAAAACTTGTTTCTTTTGACAAGAGCAGCTGATTTGATCTTTTTGTAGTTGTGCAGAAGTAAATGAGTTTGTACCTTTTCTTTTTGAAGAGAAGTGGCCACGAGGATGATATGATGAACAGTCTGTCTGTACTGTCATGTGCTGATTATCTTTGGATCTTGTTCAGTCCCGGACAAGTTGCCTTACTTGTATAGCTGTGATACTTCATTTTAGATTGGGTTGAGAGAATTTTAATAGCTTCTGGAGAGTACATTAAGATTAGTTTGTCTGTAACTTTCAAGTCCAGTTTAAATTAAGCTACAGTGTATCTTGTTTTAAAGTCATTCTGAGGGATAGAAGAGTCAAGGAAACTGATAATAGGACACTTTTATATGCAAAAAGCCCTTCGAATGGAAGGGTCTGTAGATACGTTAACATATCTAAGCTATTTTTGAACTACATTGTTAAGGATTCTAGCTCAAGTAGCAGCTAGAAATCTGCGAGTGACTGTGTTTGGGTCGCTAGCATATATTAAGCTTTTTGCTTGTGAAAATGGAGAGTTGAATCAGTGGAATTTGTTTCCTTTTGACAAACGTTCCCTGGTGAAGGGGAAGAGAATTTATCTTGACAACAGATAAACTCTTCTTTTTGCAGCCTGAATGGGTATAAAGCAAGAAGCTGTTCATAGTATATGAGGAACAGATGGGAATGACTGTATGCTGAGATAAAGCAAAGTTCAGGAATTTGAACCTAAGGAAAATTTATATTGAAGAGCAGCCTTGGTATCCCTTGTCAACAAGAAGAAGCCCAGAGAAACCTAATCAGGCTCAGTAAATGTGAACAATGTGTGTAATTTCTACTATATAAAATGAAAGTTAAGGCTGTAGTAGTAGAAATTCATCCTAACTTCGTTACAGATTCCAAAACTCCATCTGTTTGAGTTCTTGGTGTCTTTTTTAGGGATAGTATGTTATTAGTTTACAAGCAGTAGGTATAGTGAGAAGTCTGCATGCGCTTCCTAAAAGAGGTGGTTTTATTGGTGTGTGATGAAACTGGGGGCACTGCAGAAAATACCATTTTGTCTTAAAATGGTCTGGAGGATTTCTCATATTCTGCTTCTGTATCTTTTTGTATTTTAGATCTAGCATACTTAGCAGTTGCTTCCTTAGCAGTAAGAACATTTGGGAGATGACAGCCATGGCATATACTGAATCTATAGCTGTTAATTAACAAAGTGTTAAACTTGATTATAGCAATAAATGTTTGAAACAAGATGCTAGCGATCTAATTTGGGTTAAGTAACTTTTGGATTGCTTGCATCTTTGTTTGTAAACTATTTATGAAAACATTTTAAACATTGTTATGTGTTGAAATCTTTTTTATACGTTTAGAGGTGATAATTTGTGACTCTTCTCAGTAGTTAACAATGGCTTTCTTTTTAAATTAGTGACTTTCGTGTCAGACTGCCAATTCCTTCCTTCCTTTGTTGGACAAACATAACTTTCTATCAGGATTTGGTGAAGATGCACGTTCTAGACTTCCTTTTCAGCAACATTTGCTAGTAATTCAAGAATTCATTAAATGTTCTTGCCAATAACCTGAGTTGCTGGAAAGTCAGTGTAGTGTATGTAGTTCTGGGAACACACTTGAAGTCCTGAAAAACCTGATTGTGTGATATAATGTGCATGATTAATATAACTTCAGGGAAGGTATTCAGTCTGTCAGACTTCATTGCCAGTTATATCGTTAACAACCTCTTACTTTTTTTTTCAGAATAGTTTCCCTTGCGTAACACTGGAGGCACCTTATGTCTGTAAAGTGGGAAAACCCAATAATGGGACACTTCTTAAAAACAAAGCAAAAATGAAGGCTTGTTTTTCATTGCTAATAGTTTCACTAAATTTTATTTAATTTTTAAGACTAATGTACATCTGGTAGATGCACCATCCAAACTTGGAACCTCATTTTTATGTGAAATCAATGATCTTAGACTCAGCTGTAGTTTTTCTTTGCACTTTATGAAAGTGCTAGGTGTTCTTTGGAAATGAAGGCTGAGCCAAAATATTCTACTAAAGTAGTGAAGCGCAGGCTGTATTTCAGAACAGTTAATATTGGTCTCACGCCACTCAAGTATGAAGTGCTTAAACGTTTTTCCTAAGTTTATGTATTCTTACATATTTCTGTATCCTAGTTATGAAACCACCACTGAGTTGTGACTCTGACAAATAGTGTTTCTAAAAGAGTTTCTTCTGGGTGTGATCAACTGGATGTTTTGGCACAAACAGATTTCTGCTTCTGGGGCTGTTACTGATCATTCTTTTGTACAGTTTAAATTATTTTCAAAGATGAACACCTGAAGTGTTGTATGAGTCAACCAAAACAAAGTATGATTCTTCAGCAGTGCTCCATTCATGAAAATACCCACCATGCATCAGGTGAAAGATGAAGCCTTGCCTTACTTAATTTGCAGAATCCAGTAACTATTACATTACACATTTTGACAGTAAAAACCTTGCATGTCTTCAAGTTCTATCACTGGAAATACAAGCAGGGATTCCTGAAGTGATGTTGAATTTGGAACAGCTCATGAAATGTTACAAACACTGTCAGAGTGTATGAAAATAATTATTGTAGGCTGTGAATAACATCCTTAAGTAGAGTGGCTAGATGAAGCAACAAATTAAGGGCATAACCCTGTGCTATGATGGATGGTTTTATATACTGCAGATAGAAATTTTCATTTCTAGTAACTGTAGTAAGTAGAAGGCAGTTCAACATGCAGACAGAGTCTCAGGGAATAAAAAAATTTTCATCTAATAATATTATTTTGTGGCTTGCCAAGAGAGAAGTGACTAATACCACACCTTAGTGTTAAAATAAAACATCAGTGACCTGAGGGAAATATGGCCATCGATATCTAATAAGGGCCACCATAATAAGTTAAAATCTGTGTTATAACTTTCTCAAGGCATGATGCTCTATGTTCTTCCAGTATCTTGTGTGCTGAGGTTTTTTCTTTTTTTTCTTTCTTTTTTTCATTGGTGCTTAGAGATCAGATCGAGCAAGATCCTTTGGTTTTCCATCTAACACTAGCATAAAGCCTTGCCTCATGTGAAAGTCCAGGAATCTATGTTTGGGTGAGAGAGAGCTTGCCAGAAAAAAACAAATAATAATCCAGAGGGACAAACAGTTACAAGATGAGATGCCGCTTTCACAAGATACATAGCAGCACCTGGAAATTCAGCAGGAGGAAGGAGAGGAAAAAGCATAGGCCAACAGACTAAAGCAGTTGAAAAGACTGTAGGGTTGAAAAGGCTGTTCAGTACAAGGAGGGAGGATCATGGTAAATATTCTAAAACAACAACAATAATAAAAACACCAAATGTGGCATCTTTGGTGTCATAGGATCTTGCTTCTTAGATGGTAATGTTTTGTTTTGCATTAATATTAGTTAGCAGATCATTTCTGTTGGAGTCACAGCTTCCTTGAATATATCACACCTTGAAACATCTGCCTTTAGGCAAAGAACAAGTTTTTTCCAGATCTAATAATCACTTGCGTTGCCTCTCTTCTCCCAGAATGATTTTGACAGTGGTTCCTTTTGTTTGTTTTCTGCTTTATATCCTTAAATGAACAAATGTAATGAAAGAAATCTCCAAATACCAGAAGCTGGTCTCTAATACCAATTGCATTGTTTTCCTTGAGTCATTTGATGAGGCAGCCTCAAGTAGTGGAAGTAAAAATGCATTTTGCATACCAGTGCTTTTAGCAGGCTAATGATGGCACTTGTGAAAATAGCAACAGCAGTCCATTCAGAACTGCTAAAAATATTGCATTGCTCTTACAGCTTAATCGTGGAGCATAGAGTAACTAAAATAACAAAGCAAGGGTCTGACCTTGTTCCTGCCCTTCTGTGTGTGTCTTAATCATTTTTACAAAAATTATTATTTCTATAGTAGTTTGTCTAACGTTGGCCACTATTTCTCAATCTGTACTAATGTTACTAATTCTGTAACCTGGCATTTAGCAGAAAATTGAACTCTTGCACTGCATTCCTCTTTGGTATTTCTCCATAGGGTTTAGCCATCTTACGTAATAAGCTCTTCTAAGTTACATATTTTCAATAATTCGCGTGGCAGCTGTGTACTAGGAATTTTACATTCAACCAACAGCACAGCTTTGTGCAGGTGCAATTCATTGGAGACAAATAGCTGAAGATAACAGAGCTGAAAATTTGCATTTAGTGTCCTGGAATATTGCGTATGCGCAGACTTGCACTACTGTTCTGGACCCCAGGAATGATAATGTCTTGATTACAAACATCTCACTGTGTTTAACATACTGATGACTGTTAGGGTACATTAAAAATCCCTCTAGATTTTATTGATGTTTTCAGAAGAAATCAAGGTGGGCTTTTTTTTTTTCTTCCCATTGAGGAAGCAGTAAGTTCCTCTCACCTACTTTGTTCTGTCAGACAATTGCCAGATGCCTGGCTATGATGGTATATCGATCTAAATTTATCTGTGTCATCATTTCTGGATGTCTTGATATTCAACGATAACATTCTGAACTAACCTGTTTAAATGGAATTTGGTATGCCTTAAAGAGATGAAAAGGATTACCTTTATTTATTTCCTCCCAACCTTAATTAATTAATCCCTGGAATGTATAGAAATGAAATAACATTGAAGTTGAATTAGATGAGAAAAACAATACATCTGTTTTCATATATACAATTTTCAGAGCTCGTGCAAAATCTGTTGAAGAGAACAACTATGCAGTTATTGTATTTACTTGATCAAGACCACTGTTAAAGTAGTATGATTGCTGTTGAACATCACAGAATAAACCTATGAATAATCACTTCTCAGCAAGACTAGTCAATGAACATAAAATTCCTTATAATGCAATGACAATTCCACTAGGTTTTAAAACAAAACTTGTATTTATCTGAAATTCCATTTGGGTAGGATAGTTTGTCCAAAATTTCCAGGAAAAGAAGTCTTCTTTTGAAACATGTAGGGGGCTGGAATCTGGAATCACTTCTGTACGAAAGGTGAAGACTGCTTAATACGATGAGAAACTGAAAGCAAAATGAGATTATAATTATTCCTGCAGCCTAAGAATTCTGCATTACAGTCTATGTACAAATGCGGTCATATCACAAAAATCCTGAGCATCACTTGTGTTAGTATGGTCAACAGTGCTTTAATGCTGGACGCTGTTATAAATGAACTCTGGTATGTATCTCTCCTGTCTAGATTTCTCTTATAGAATGTATATAGTATGTGGGAGACTTCATTTTGTTAATCGATGCTCAGTCTTTTCCCTGTGACTTCCAAAGCAGCCTGTATGAAGGGACAATGGTTTGGGTTGACTAACTGTAGAGCTCTCAGCTGAGATGTTATTGCTTCCAACAATGTTGAGTCAGCGATTAGATGTTAATTACTCAGTAGGTAGCAGGTGTTTATAAGTATCTCTTTGTGCTAATGACTTCCCCAAATGGTATATTTTTAAGGATCGATGAAGCTGTTGAGGGTTATGGTCCTAAGAGTGGCAGATAGCCACAGGGCTGAGAATTTATTTATTGTTAGCAAAGATCAGAATATTTATTTAACCATTTATCTGCTATAAGAATGATTAAGAGAAAGTTTATTCAACTGAACTGAGGAAAAGAAGCCAAATAAGGTATGAAGAATGTAAAGAGTAAGGAAAAAGCTTTTTTTTTTTTTTAAAATGGAAAGGGAAGTAAACTTTCAGTAAACATTACAAATAAATTTGAAACTATTCTTCACTCTGTTAAAAATTATTTGTAGTATATGTATAGAATAAACCAGAGGAACTACACAGCCATCTTCTCTAAGTGGTCATAGAGTATACTGATTAGTGACTGCCTGATGTGGTTGTCACTACAGTTAGAGCTTTGCAGGAAGATCCTATGTTTGATACCATTGCAGTTCTGGCAGGATTGGAAACAAATCATGAATTTTTTTTTTTTTTTGTAATGAGGCTTGGATATGAAGTATGAGCATACCTAATAATCTTAACTTACACTAGCACGGTCACTTTATCTCACCGTAGGTGATCAGAAAGCATCACTGCTTTCAAGCAGGAAACGCAACCGTCGGAACAGCAACAAGCAAATCATGAAAAGCAGGGAGTAGGAAGATGTCATTGTATTACCTTTATCTAAATAGAGTCTGATTTAGATTGATTTAGACATTTCTATAAGGGCAAAATAGCAAAAGAACTTGAAGTTTAAGCCAATATCTTTTTTTCCTCAGAACATCTCATGGGAAACCTCATTTAAAAAGCATTTCTGTAAGTAGTTCCTTGTGCAAAACTATGCTATAAATATAACCCGTATGTTTACTTTAGTACTCAAAATCAGGACAACATTTAAATTTTCTCAGTCTCCCTTTCAAAAACAGAATAGGATGGCATTGTGTGTCTTTCTTTTTACCTTCTATTCTGTTTAAAATATCAGGTAAAAACTTGTAATTAATAGAAGACTGATTTTCATTATTGCAATTGTGTTTCTTTGAGGGGACTGTGAGTTTAACTATTGTAATCTATTGTAATCTGTATTGTAAAGTGAATATTGGTCTCGTAAACCGTCACCAGTCTTGTCTCTTTCTTTTTTTTTTTTTTCTTTTACAGATTTGTTTCTGCTGTGTTGGTATTTGTAGATTAGGCTAATGGACTTCTTAGCTATAGGAGACCTTTTATTCACCTCGTTCTTGAGTGTGGGTTAAATAGATGTGTACAGTGATTACTCATTTTGCTGAAACATGTAACATTTTACCCTTCATGTTATACTTACTGCTGAATGTCATGTTGCCCAACTGGCCTGTTTTTTTTTTTTCTTGGTATTTTCCTAAGTGAAATCTGAAGTGGAAACTTTCTTATATGGGAAAGAAATATGTACCTACATATGTAAACCTGTGCAGGAATGACTTTCCTTTCTGAAACCATGTTTAATCTATAATTAATCAGGCAACATAATTCACTATTCTAAATCTTTAACTCTTCCATACTTTCAAAAATCAAGTAATCCTAACACAATCTTTTCCTAATCTAATAATAATTTAACCAGTTTTGTAACTGGGATTTTCTTGCCCTGCTATACATGATCTTTGTCATCCTTGACGTGAATTTTTTCAGTGTTCTCTATTAAAGAGTGGTTTAAGGATTGAATATGCAGCTTTCATAAAAGACATGGAGTTCATGCTTTCTGCTAAGTGCATAAATAAAAACTAAGTCACAAATGAATCAGCAATTTATTGCCTCCTTGGAATCTGTTTATATAAAATACATAAGTGTATGGGAACTGCTGAGTCATGGCCTGAACCACTGATGGAGCACCTGGAGGAAAGACCCACTCAGCCCTGGGAGCACAGGTGAAGGCAATTCACTTGTGCAACCAGAAGGGGTGGAGCCTGGCTCCACCCCTCTTAGGCCTCATTTAAGGGCTGACTGCCCCTGAGGAAGGATCTCTTCCTGGAGATCCCTCCTTGGTGGGAGCCTTTTCCTGTGAGCCCCAAATCTTCCGATCCGGGTGAGCACTGTATTTTCCTTCCACCTTTTGTAATGCTATTTCCATCGCGTTAGTCCTGCTTATCACTACAATAAGAATATTATGATTAAAAAAAACCAAACACAACAGTTTTGATGGGTAAGAGTTTTAGGAATAAAATCTGTTTATAGTTTCCTGATGTAGTGGAAACAGTTGAGTGTTATCGCCTCCTCCTCAATTAGTCCAAGAGAAACCTTTTCTTTATATCATCAGCAGCCAGGAATACGTTTCTTGTCAGTTCACCTGGGTAAGGGGAGAAATATTTTATTAATAGTAATAAAGAAAATGTGACAGCAAGGGATTTTCATACCACAGGTATGAAAATCAAACAGGGGACTACCACCTCGTTATTAAAAATATCTGGGAACTGCTTGCGTATTACCATCTAAGACATCTCGTAACTCTTGTATTGCTATCATGTTTGAGAATCATTTGCTTTTAACTTTCTGTCAGGTTGTAGAATATTGGAAGGGTTAAAAATCCCCTAAAAATGAATACCACCTAAGTATTTTAAGTATCCTATGGAATAGAAAGGAAATGCATCCTTGGACCGTGTAGCAAAAATAGAGATGAATTATACTTAGGAAGAGTTAGTCCTAAAGGTGACTCTGATTGTGACTATCCTCATTATAATGGCATTCTGTAATTATGAAAACTAAGCTTTCGCATATAAGAACCTACTGAATAATTTCATGGTAAGAAGGGATCAGTTAGGTAAACCAACCAACTGTATTCTCTGCATATATGATTGGGAAAGCATTCATCTTGCTCATTGTGTGTTTTCGTGGAAGAAATACACATCTGTTACAATGCTGTTTAAAAAAAACTTTTGTTTATGCTCTTTTTGGAGCAGAAGACAGGAGGAATTGGGTTGTCACATAGCAGAGTATTTTCCTCTTTCTGTTTATTACATCATGCTGAGCTCCTTTTATCAGCATTTGAAAAACTTCATTGGTAGAGGAATCTGCCAGAAATTCAGATTGCCACTATCCCTACAGAAGAGGGATGTGCCGCAGCCCCTGAACTGCTTGCAGCCTCTGTCATGCCTTGCACAGCAGAACGGGAATAAGCCCTGTCACTAAAGCCACTCACATTTTCCACAAACGTATGAATCATTTACCTTAGGATATTTCAGTCTGTTCGTTTGGCTGTTTGCTGAGGATAACTTAGTATGAATTCTTAATATTCTAATAATAGTATTTAGATATCAACTCTGCCTATGCCTTAATCACACGTGTGTGTATATATATATACATATACACGTTCATGCTTCTAGCAGCCCTTTAGAATTTAAACAATTTGACATACTCGTTGATGGAAAGTAACTCTTTAATGACAGAAATAATTGAACGTGTTTGATAATAGCAATGGAAAACAAGAATAAAGTTACCTAAAATCATTATTGTCAAATGTGTGTCATTTTTATTTGACTTAAGAAAAATGGTGATAGGATTCTGAAGGGACATAAAGGGTTACGTATTGCTTGAACAGAGAAAAACAAACGCATTCTGACATTAAAAATTAAATGCTACTTGAAAGGGATGAAAAGGAGCTGCTAGATGGAATCTACTTTGCAGTGGATCTGGTTCTTGGCTCAAACTAAGCAAGGTGGAAGTGCATTTTTCTAATGACATGAGTTGATGGATGGTAAGCGCAACCAACAGTTCTGACTGAGATCTGCCATCAAGCAGTGTAAGATTTGATCCCCTCCAGGTTAGAGCTTTCTGTGTTCTCCTGGGACCTGTGTCTGTGCTGCTGGGCAGATGCATTCTGCAGTGTGCCCTCAGTAGTAAACAGTTAGGGAAGCCGCAGGGGGATGTGTGGCAGGTCCCTTCCTTTCCTTGATATGTCCCCTCTGAGAAGAGGGCTGGGTATGCATGCATGGTATTTTGGATGTGTCTGAAACAGAAACCTACGGCCACAACTGTAGAGTGGACCTTTCATGCAGTATAAGCAAACAAAAAAAAAATGTAAAAGTATTAACAGATTCCATCTTAATGCAAGAGCATTATTACTTATATGAATAGAATTGGCCATGGAAGACAGCACAGTCCTGAATCAATCTTCATTCACTGCCTTTTCAAATAATTCAGCTAACAGAGGAAAAATTGATTAGTATGAGTCACCCTAATTTTTGTAGTTTAGCACTGTAGATCTCTTAGTAAGCTACCAAAATTCTCTTCTTGGGATTATAGTATCCTGTTTGAACAATGGCACAATTCCTAGCAGCATCTTTTCCTGTATGCTGTGCATGACAGGAAAGAGACTGCCATATAGACCATGGCAACACGTTTGGATTGGGAAATTATAAAGTGTTACAATTTTTTTCTTCTTCTTTCTTCTTCTGTTTGCTAATATTCAGAAAATAAAAGATAAATACTGGAGGAATTAAGCGTTTAGTTATGAATTTTTGTAGCCAGCACCTGGAGTCCAACACAGTATCAGACTAAGCTGAGAACACAACGAACCAAATAGTTTAAAGGACAGTGTTGTAAAGTACAGATGTGTTTGATTATTTGAAGGTGGTCTGAGTTAGCAAAAGGCCTCAGCAACAAGTACTGTGGAATAGGCAGCAGTACCATCTGGCTGAGATTCAGAACTTCTTTGAAATAAGTACAAGTTCACGTCTATTTGTGGAAGCTCTGCTAATTAAATTGATTAAATGAATGCTAGTGGGAGAATCCTAACACGTCAACTACCTGCTCATGAAAGAGATGTAGATATTAGTGGCATCAACAGTTAGCTTGGATGACTCATGCACAAGTTGTCTTGCTCTGATTTCTCGTTTACTTTGTCATTCCCACAAAGTCAGTTTGTGTTACAAGAAGGGTCTTTGAACTCCAGAATCTCAGTCTGGTCTGGAATCATCTACGATAGTATGTCTTTGGGTTCTCAAACCTTAATGTAAGCTTTACCCCAAAGTTGCATGAAGTTTTGATTTTTTTTTGTTTGTTTTTGATTCAGGCAGTTTCGTAGTCAACAACAGTAGTGCATTTGAGTTTATAAATTTTGCTTAGTGATCTTAAGATACGCAGCAATGTTAGAATAACTGTGGTTGGCTGTAATGTTGCTTCATTTTCACTCGATGATCTGATGAATATCACATTATTATGAGTAACTTTCTTATCAGTGTAGGTAACTGTGGATTGCACAACCATCAGAGCAGTGTTGTAAGAAGCTTCAGATTTGACACGCATCTGATGAGACAGAGCATTCTGCTCAGCACTTCTCCTGTCAGCCGCCTTCCATCACAGCCTGCTCAGACAGGCAGAATTTCAGAGGTCTCTGGTTTTTGCTGTACACTCAGTATTCATTTAGTGACTCCACTAAATCTGTAGTACACAGAGATTATCTTTCTATTCCAGCTTGCTGCATTTTTTTTTCTCTATTTCTGTTTTCCGTGGCTTGGTAGTGGAGAGCTGATCTCAGGTCTCAGGCAGGGAGCTAATATCTTGAAGTGACCTGGCAGGACATGGCATCAGTAATTGTCATTGATGAAGTGACAAGTTCCATCACTGTCCCTTGGTGTGTCAGAACCTCCTTCAGTGCTTGCTTGCTCTGTTTGCTTACTCTCTGTCCTGAGTAAAAATGAACAATTTAATTCCCAGTCATAGGCTGTCATGCAGCTTTCAGAAACACATCAATTTTCTTAGAAATCATTACTAACATCAGGACTTTATCCATGTACAGTATTTTGGAATGAAGTGTGCTCTTGAACATCCATCTGATTGCCAGAAAAATGGTCACTAGTGGTTGATAGTCCAGAGAAGTTTTATTTGAAAGAAAACATAGCATATATTGAAAATTTCTAAGAACAATGACTTGGAGTGATTCAGAAGTTACCTTACTGCAGGGGGTCCCAACTGAAACAATTTCCTATACAGTACAGTTCAGCCACTACGGTGGAATTGTCCTTCGGTACTAGATGAGAAGTGGCAACTCTGGAATATATTTCTTGCTTTACTATTTAGGTTTCACTGTTTTATAAAGATGAAATATTTTCCAAACGTCCCTCATAAATTCATATAATAGTTGTAGAAAGAAGACAAAATCTGTGCCAAGCAGACTTGAACAGCATATTGCTAATATGTTTAAGAGATTTCTTCTAGGAAATTGGAGCTCTGAAATAGAAAGCATGTTTTCAGATTAATCTAAATGACTGTATTATTAGACTGTGATGGGATGCTCTCAGCCAATCAAGAATACCTTTTTCCCCAATCAGTCCATAGGGTGAAAAGCAGATGCATTATCTGGTTCCTGTTGATGGGAACCAGGACAAGAATAATCAGCCAAGAGCTATCCAGAAAGCATGTGAATGATACACAGATAAGGATGGAAAACAGAACAGTATTTTTCCATCTCGTTTACGCTTGTTGCAGTCTGAGTTGCATAGGAGGGTCCTGATAAATAGCAGACTGTATGATACCCAAACCAGACTGGGAATTGAATAGCAGCCCTTATGGTCCACTGAGAAAACGTTTCATTACGATGCTGCCAACACCTAAGCTTAATCTGAATTAAGTAGATATGTGGTTTGCCTATAGGATGAGTGTAGGTTAGTACAGATACTGGCATTGTGCAGAGAAAGATTTAAAATGCTTTTCTAAGAAAAGGTAATTTAGGTGCCCAGTTGTAGCTTTTAACTTGTGTCCCCAAATGTTTTGGAAATGAGGTGGTATTTCAAAAGCAGAAAAAGCAAGAACTTACTGTTTTCTCTCCCATCTCATTTTACAAAGTGGGAGTGGTCATTTTGTCAGTGAAGAGCCGCACAGATTTTTGCACAGAGACATGTGGCCTCTGGGAACCATCATAAGGTTAGAGTGACTCTTGTTTAGCGATCTGTGTATTCACAGAACCCTGCACAGCAGAGAAGAGGTAAGCAGGGAACTTGAATGGTGAGATTAATTTGATGGACTGTGTTGCTGTCTCTGATACATACTTCTCTCATTCAGAGTTTTTGTACTTTTCTTTAGTCTGCATGATTAGGTTTATTTAAATTTGTTCTTGTGTAAGATGACACTTAGTAGCAGTGAAAAGAAAAAGATACAGAGCTCACGAGATATTTTTCAAATCCTGCTAAGTAAATTTGAATGAAGAACAATTTTATGGTTTTGTGGGACTTTATAAAATAGATTAAATTTGGGAGCTCTGCCATGCAGGCAGGCAAACTGCACATGCAATGAAATAGGGCCAAGATGAAAACATGTTCTAGATTGACGACAGTAAGTTATGCACTCTGGGTAACAGCACGGATGAGGATGAAAAACTAATCATGTTTGTTGGCTTTTAAAATTTTCCATCCTTAGCTAACAGTTACCATGTGGTGTTGCTTTTAAAGTGGAACTGTCTACCTATCAATTCCAAAGTTAACCAAACCCACCTGTAATCGTGTATTTTCCTTTCAGTACTCCCGTTAGCTTCAGCTTTTCTATTAAGGTGGTGGTGGGTACCTCAGGTATCTATCCTATTACCTTACTTGCTATAGCTGTGCTGTAAGTGTTCTAAGTTGCATTTATATTCCTACCGAAGCACAGACACTAAAATGGCTTCTTGGTACAGGTACTCAACAGTAGAATCTGAATCATTTGAGTTGGAAAGGGCCTGTAAAGGTCACCTAGTCCAATTTGCCTGTAATGAATGGGGACATCTGCAGCTAGATCACGTTGCTCAGAGCGTGGTCCACCCGAGCCTTGAACGTCTCCAAGTACAGGGCACTTGCCAACTATCTGGGTAACCTGTTCCAATGCCTCACTGTCCTTACTGTATAAAAACAGAAACAAAAAAAAATGAAAGAAAAAATAAACTTTTTTTTCTATCCAGTCTAAATTTCTCCTCTTCTAGTTTGAAACAATTTCCCCTTGTCCTGTCACAACAGACTGTTGAAGAGTCTGTTCCCTTCTTTCTTATAGTTCCTTTTTAGATACTCTAAGGAAACTATCAGGTCTCAGGTCTCCCTGGAGCATTCTCTTCTCCAGGCTGAAGAGCCCCTAGCTCTCTCCATCTGTCCTCACAGGGGAGACGTTCCAGTCCTTAAATCATTTTTATGGCCCTCCTCTGGACTTGTTCTAACAGGTCCACAACTCTCGTGTACTGAGGATCATCTCCCTCAACTTGATCACATCCTTACTGGTACTAGTACAGGACGTTGGTTAAACATATTAAATGTAGACACACAAGTTGTTTCTTTTTGGAATAAGTGTAGGTACCTGTCTGATTTTAGACGGGTTATCAGTTCCTCGGATCACTTCACAATAGGCTTAACATTTAGTTAGAGGAAAGTCTTCTGCAGCATGCATTCTACACAAAGTGAAGACTTGTTGAGGAAAAAAGCTTGAAAGCACATGACAGGGGTTCTCATTCTATGTAACTCTTCGGCTTGTTACCTGCCTTCCTACCTTATTACAAATTGTGCAGCCATGAAGTTAAATGTAGTCATTTTAGGCAGGTAGAAGAATAGACTAGAGAATATTTATATACTGAATAAACGCTGAAACGTGCTGCAGGCCTTAATTAAGCCTCAAGAAACATTGTGCTGGAATAAAGTAGACACCAGCATGAACTGAGTACTGATCTACTGCTCAGAGATCATAACCTTGGTTTAATTACATTATTAGTATATAAATTATTGCATTAATTATTTATTTTAAAATTAATATTACAGATATTAGTTGTCATTAATAACTTGGAGGTACCTTTTTGTCACAAAAGAACGGATTAACATTATAATTACTGCATGAAAAATAGATATTGATGAAAAATTGTGGCTTGAGACGTCATTCTCATTACAATATGCATTTTTTCTGTTCACTTTTCCTTGCTCCTTATTCTGCATATCTAATTATTGTCTTTGAGAAGAGCTGTTAACGCTGTCATTTTTCAGTAGATATATTGAATATTTTGCACTGTTGTAGTTAAATCCTGGTAGGCAGCCAAGCCCCATGCATCCATGTGCTCGTGCCTCCCTGATGGGATGGGAAAGGGATCTAGAAGGGTAGAAGTGAGAAAACTCATGGGTTGAGATAAAGACAGCACAAGAAGTAAAGCAGAAACTGCATGGAAGCAGAGCACCTCAGAGTTACACTAAATTCTACTGTATATTGCCTTGCCTTGTTCTTCCTGTCTTCTACTAACTTCTAAAGATGAGTAGAAAAATTGCGCTCTGATCTGTAACCTACAATGTATAATATTATTTTACTGTGTCCTGTATGGAAGTCAGCCTTTCAAACAAACAAATAACCAACACCCCCAAAAACCCTACACTCCTGTAACTGTACTGCCAATACTAACAGCATTAAAAAGGAAAATCTTCCTGTAACCATGTACCTGGCATTTGTTCTCCTCTATCAGGCACCATGTGATGCCAGAACTTGTATGTATTCCCTTTTTGTTGATAGCAAATGACATCTAATAACTGATTTTCTGTTTGAGTTGCAAACAGTGTATAAAAGTCATAACACTTAACAAGAAGCATTAATCTGGGTTGTTTTGCTAAAGTGAACAAGAGTTAAAAATGCAATGTTTGAACTGGAGCAATTCTCTTTCAGCGTTTAAAAGCAAAGAAAATGCAGAAGTAGAGATAAATACTGAAACAATCAATGGGTGGAGTGACTCCATTTCCTTCCAGGAGATGAAACTGCAGTTAGAACACGTCCAACAACTGTGAGCTAAATATGTCTTTTCTTCCTTTGCCTTCTTAATTGCAAAGATTTCAGTCAACATTTCTCAGATAGGCAATCAGGTGCTGAAATATGCTGAACTGACCTCATTGTGGCAGGCTCCATATGTGGAGCATACTGATGGGAGACTCCTGTCTGCTAATGGAAAACCACTGCTCCACTTTGTATTAAAATATGCATATATTCATGGAATAATAATAATGAAGGGTGTGTGATTTTTCTGATGACTCAGATACTCACTGATAAGTAGTGGATTGTGGTTGCCAGGAAGCATTTGTTTATGCCAAGTAGAAAAGAATTAACAGGAAAGAATAAGATGGAGAACACCATTTACCATGGTAGTCACAAAAGTGTAAGGAACAGGAAAGACTGTGAGCTCGAATTTGCTTGAGTGTATCTCTAAGATGAAGTAAATAATCTTCCTGATGCTGAAAAGAGGCAGTATGTAAATAATTTCTTCTTAAGCCAATTGAGATAGGTGCCTAAATGCTAGGGAACATTTAACCGTAACAGTAGAACACAGCTCTCAAATACCAGGAAGAATATACTGGTCTTGAGCAAGTATGTGCGCAGATTACAATGTAGTGTACAACTTGTTCTTTTTGTATTGCTTGGATTCTGTTCATCAGAGAACAGCCAATTGTTCTGCACCTCCGTGTTAAATTGCTCTTCAGTTAACTGAACCTTCACTTCCTCAAAAGAGCAATATAGATAATTGCTTTTTGCTGTTATTAATTTATAAGGATTTGTTCTTAAGTATTTTGGTTTGTAGACGCATTTTGTGGCTTGCCAGTGAACTGCTGTAATCCAAGCTGAACTTCCAAAATCAGCTGTCTAGTAAAGTATTGGCCAAAAATGGATTCACAGCAAAGTAATCACTGCTTCTGCCTTGCAACTATTTACGCTTCACAGTATTCTTCCCATTATGCATTCTAGATTGCTGGTTCATTCTCATTTGGATGCGTTCAGACTGATATTCTATTATGAAATTCAATAAAGAAATGTTTGTATGGTGAAAGACTGTGATCCCAATCTGCTTGTACTGACGTACATGAAAACATTACCACTGAAGCAGGTTTAGGCTTGTCCAAAGACAGGGTTCAGCTTTGCAAACTTAGGCTTTTTTTAACTGAAATTGTGATTTCACTTTTATTCTAGATGTAAGGGTGAACGGAGACTGTTTATAATGAATGAATATACTTTTGTATGAACAAATAGCTTAAGATAATGCATGAAATACTCAACAGAGACAAGGAAAAAGCTCAGGCTGACTCATCTTTGCATATAACAGAATAATACTTCCATAAAATTTGATATAATAGTGTCTTGGCACCTGACATCATTACTATCATTCAGAAAAAATGTTGTCTTTCCTTATTGTCTTATAGGGAAAGAACTCAGATACTCAAAATACTTTAATTTAGAGCCAGAGCAACACACAGACACCAAAAATAATAGTTAAGAAGAGTTTCTGTGGAGTCTTGAAACCATAAATGGAGTAATTCACAACATCTAATTTTAAGCCAGCTAAGTGCAGTGGCTGGAGATGACTTTCACTACTATCTGAACTAGCTATTTTTATCGTTTTCACATACTCATAAGTAACCAGTTATTGTTGGTGTTTGTAACGCTGCTAGCATGTTCTCCCTGCTTGGGTCAATAAAGAAGATAATTCTCCTTGATTTGCGAAACACTCACCTATTGTGACAGCCTTAGCAGGTACAACAGCTAACTGCTCCTGCAGAAAGGGAGAAGCATCCTTTTCCACGCATCTTAGCCAGAATACTGAAGACTCAAATTGAGCCTTCAGACTGAGGTAATTCATACTCGTGTCTGAATCAGCTAAGAAAAAAATTTCTAATCACAACATTGTCATGATCAAAAGAAATCAGATGGCTGAGCAGCACATAACTACTGATGACAGCCACGAGACAGTTCACGCTTTCACCATTTTATATAAATTAAAACAAATAAAATGAAATAATAATAAAGAAACAACAAGAAAAACTCCAGACAAACTAAACCAAAATCCAAACAAAAAAAACCCCTCATCGTGTGTACATCTCTATATGCAAGGAAACTTCCCCTACAATCATAAATAGAAAATGTTTATTACACAAAATGGAAATAATTGCACTTGACCAACAGTTAATCTGCTTCTGTAGAGTTCATCCAGTATGTGTGACACAGTGTAGGCAGCAGTGACGTTCATAAATCACAGCTTTCCTTTACTGCCCATTACTGACAGGGGACAAGAAAAAAGTTAAAAGAAAATGAAATTACAGAATGAATATTACAGGATTTTGCCTTTTCTGTTTTCCAAGGTAAATGGATTACTGATTTTCAGGTATACTTACTCATACCGAGCATAAATGTAAAAGAAGCTCTACCGCCGAAGTAAGTAACTCTGTTGAGTCACTTGAAAGATAATGATTCATTTTACCAGAAAAGCACAGTGTTCCTTCTCAGGTATTTAATAAATATATTGAATGTGTGAACTGCTGAAAATAGCAATTTGAATCTACAAGCTGTACTTGCTACGTACTTAGAAACTTCGTTATCATCATCAGACAGCAGACTCATGGTAATGGAATTAAACTTGTCTGAATTCTTAAAACTCTCCAACAGCTTGGATGAGTCAGGGTACAACCCTCGGTTTCTTAGAAATAAGCCTCTCTTTAATGAGTGGCACAACTGCTTAAAAGCAAGCAGCAGTTTATTGGTTTCATGGAACAGTTGCAAGAACAGCAGCCTGTCACAAAAGGCAGAACAGCTTTCCTGTTACCCTGCTGCTCCTCTCATGAGAAAGCTGAAAAACAGAGATTGGAACGATTGGGTTATTTGTCCATTTGCATATGACCCAGACTGAACAGAAATATGGCTGCATGGTGATTAAAAAATCAAAAGCAAAAAGAGAAAAATCAAAGCAACCGCCCTTAAAAAACAAAAACAAACAAAAACCGCAGCCAAACCCCATAGAGAAGTTTTCACCAAGAATTCCTTGTACTGTTGAAGAGACTGTTGTGTGCAATTTCCTTCTCAGTTGTTTGGATTTTTTCTTGTACAGTGTTGTTTTCTGTTATTGCTGTCCGTTGAGATTGCATGTGTACCACTAATGGAATAGTTTCTATATAAAGATCTGCAGAAGGCAGAAACCCTGTCGGGAGGAACTTAGCTGACACTTGAGTGTCTTTAACTGTAGAGCACTGCATTCAATTGTAGAGCACTGCATCACACCAAAATCAATTGTGCTCTGCTACAGCTGAGGCTTTACAGTTTGCCAGAGGGCAAATAAACTGTCCTGGTGCTAATGCGCTTCTGTTAGGAGCTGGGAGAACAGTAGTGACCGTGAAACCCATGTGGCTGAAACAGGAAATGATTGCTCCTGTAAGGTGTTTTGTGACTCTTTGGAAGCCATCAGAGAAGTGAATGTTAATACAGTGTATTCATCTCCTTAGCAATAGAAAAAGGCAACAACCAGTTGATCGTTATGCAGCTTCCTCTTTGTTGTGTGCAAACTACTGTGACAGGGGAGGAAAGATTAGCCAGAAATTGTGGGCTCCCTTCCCTTTTAAGCATTCATGCCCAGGAAGAGGTTAGGAAGAATAGAAGGTGAAAGCTGTCAGTGTGTAAGGGCAGGAAAGTGAATGAACAGACAACAGGTCAAATCTAATCCAAGAAGCAAAGATGTATGAAGGGAGAAGAAACTAGGATGAATACTTTGGGATAAATGGTCCCCAAACCTGCTATTTATTCACTAAAAGGACATTTTTGCTCTTTTAAATCTGAATGCATAAACAAGACAGTTCCATCATCAACTCAAACTTTTAATATGCCCACTAAATGTGGAATGTCATGCATGAGCTCATGCTGCTAATCTTTATATCTCCATTTATGTAATTTTGGTCATATCCTATTAAGAGATACTTGTAGTTTTGTCTGTCCTATTCTATCATACAAAAGACAGAAAGAGCTGGCTTCAGGAATTTTCACTTATACAAAAGGTGCTCGTGCTTTTCTACAGGAATGTACTGAAGTTAACAAGAAACGGTTAAATAGGTAGAAATACCCTTGTAGTATTTCTGCAGGGACTTCATAGACGTGATCTAAGCATTAGCAAGAAGAAAAATTTTTGTCAGGAGCATTTCTAGCACAACATGCTCCAGAAAAGAGGCACTGTATTTTGATTTTTACAAGTCGTAGAAGTAACATGTACACATGCCTTGAGGAGATTACCGAAATGTTTTGGGGAGTAGAGGACCTCCAGGATTACAAGCAGGAATTACTGAGGAAGTTTTATGATCTATTGTGTGTTTTTTTATTTGTTTGTTGGAAATGCATTTCTGTGGGTGATTAGGCATATATAATTGAGAAAGTATTTAACTGCAGCTATAAAATAAACCATGTTTACACTGGACACTGGGGTTCTAGAGAAAGTTAGGTTTAGTTCAGTTCATTCTTTTTATCACATTGAAGCTTTTATATGCCCAAGTGTAGAATACTTGATGTCTGAGCAGCCATAGGGTACTGGATTCATCCAGATCAGTCCCTGATGCTTTTCACTCTGTTAATCCAGGAAAGTTGCTGTATTCACTATAAATGTGCAGAAATAGATTTTTTTCTTTCACTATAAATCAAGTTAGGTAACAGTTGCTTTTTTACTTGACACAGCTTCCCAGCTGGGGAGGATTTTATATATATTCTAAGTTTACTGTACTTTGCTATAGTTTAAACAATTCAGATTATCAAGATTGTATCTGTATTGAAATTGTCTTCAGATTTTTGGACGTGCCGGATTTAGAATAAATTCATATCCAACTAAAATGAGTTCAAGATGAACAGGCAGCACAGAGAAGTGCAAATTACTTTAAAAGATTAATTCAAGATATTCAAAGTTATTTTATACTTCTGATGTTTGGCCACTATGAACTTTGCAGTGGTGGCTTACAGACTTTTAAGGATCCTTTTTGGCTTTGAATCTGAAGAAGTGACAGCTTTGTTAAGGAAAGGGAGGACACATGTCTTAAAGGCTCTGAAGGTGCAGTAGCTTGCTCTTACATACTGCTGACTTGACTGCTCACTCTGCTGGCTTCTCCTCGGCTTCTTGAATTCCTGTTCCCTGCTGAGCTGCATAATGAATGTTCTCTGAACTCCCACAATTTCAACATACCTTCCCACACAGCCTCTTTCTTTTGCTAAAAATGGATGGAAGAATTCTGACTTACTTGTTGAAAAGCTTTGCATAGTGTGCTACCGAATCACATCTCAAAATAAGAACCAAATCTTCAACTTCTCTTCAAAAAACAAACTAAAAAAACACCCAAATAACACAAACAAAAAAGACAAGCACAACAAAGAACACAACCTCACCACACCATTAACCCTGTCAAAATTGACACAACACTGTAGATGGGTGACACAGCTGTGAATCAACTCTAATTTTTTTGCAACATCAGTGTAGAAAGCTGGTATGCTAGCTGCCATTTTAAGAACACAAGTCTGTATGATGCAGTTCACACAACTGCAAGGTGGCAGCAGCTAGCAGTGGACAGCTATTTGCTGGACAACCTGGTTCTTGTAGGTGCTATCAGCCTTGTTATTTAGCCCAGGAGCTATCGGTGGATTCCTGTGATGAAATACACTGCATGTTCTTTTTACTTCAGTTCCTTACTCTGATGAGTAAGGTTCCTGATTTTTATTTATTGTGCCTTCAAGATCCCTGTCCATAGTTCTGTCACTGCACTCATACCACAATTTTCATGCTTAACAGACCTTTCACCTACACAAATTTTGCTTTCCAGGAAGTTTCCTAGGTGGTAGTGTGGGATTCTTCACTAGAAGAGAAAAGATCTTCCATCTTCTTCTCATGAACATAGCAGCTGCACAAGGTAAATTGCATTCATAGCTCTTCACTTTACAGAACAATTAAAATATACTGAGGAAAGTGGGGGAAAATGTCATCCTTCCGGTGCTGAAAATGTCTTTCCTCAATAAACTGTTTTCAGATGATACCCATCCAGCTAATTCAATCCCTCAGAATCTGTCCAGAGTTACTGTTCCTGTGGTTTTGGTTTCTAGGCAGACTTGTAGGGTAAGCCTCTTTGTTGCCTCTTGAGAGCCTGTGTTCACAGTATGATTGCAGAGTTCCTACATCAGTACAAAATCTTTAATATTTTTTTTCTAAAATGTTCTTTAATGTTTTTTTTTCTTCCTATGCTATGTCCAGAGAGGAAGCCTAGTTTCCTTCTTTTCTAAGCATGCTGGACCAGCAGACACACTTGGATTTCTGCATTCCTTTAATCTTTCTTCAGGCTAAAGTACATACTATAGATAAATAAACAAACACGGTAGATGGGCTCCCCACTGTAATTTTCTCAAGGCATTTTAGGAATTTAGATCAGACTTTAACAAATGTAATTCATCTATTTTCCCCTTTCTAGTGATGAAATTCTCTGTTTCTTTTTATTTTTTGCCCAGATTTTCATGGCATTTTGGAGTACTTCAGGTAAATCTGCTCTATAGATAGTAACTTTCCAAATAACTCCACTCTGCACAAGTTTTTTCTTCTTTTTTTTTTAATTAAAGATTTCATGAAGTCTTTGTCACATGTGTCAAATGGGGTGGTTGGGGCAGGGTGAGAATGAGGCTTGTAAATTACTCAGGACATCTTTTTGGATGAACACTTTGATTTTCTAGCTGCATCATATGACTTGATTGTTTCAATAGTTGCAACATCTTAATCCCCTCTCACGGAGCAGGCGTGATTTCTACTCTTACATTCTTCCTGCTAGTGGTTAAGGTATAATATAAGTTGAGTCATTCTTCATGATGGATAGATTGTTTTCTTGGTCATCCTTAAATTCTAGTTGGTTACTAAGATTCCTTTTAAGCACATTGAAGTTCTGCTTAATTTCCCCTCTTTTTGACCTATTTTTCTCATTGAATAGAAAAGAAGGAGGTTTTCATGGTTTAAAACATTACAAAGAACTAAAAGCATTGTGACTGACTCACCCATTGGCTATATCTTAACGAGTTTGCACAAAATCAGAGTCCAATTATACACTGTTTGTTATCGACTACAATGGAAAGATGATAAGCAAGTAATGGCCCAGAGGGTAGGGACTGCATATGCTATCATGGTTGGTGGTAAAAACATCAATGATATTTGAATGTTGTTTTCAATTTTAAAGGGAAACTTCATAGGTTTTTGTTTTGGGATTTGTTTTTTTTTTTTTTTTTGATATTCAAACAAAAATTCCTTCTGTTGTCAAAGACTCTATCAGACATTTTTACTGATTAATTGCAGAGATGCCTACGTTCAGGTTATCCAGTGTGCCATCCAGCAGCTGTGCTAGCTGCTGGATCATTCTTTAGGGCAGAATGAAGCACCAAGCTGTGGATTCCAAATTTCTGGGCAGTGCATGATTTGCTCTTCTGTAGTGCTGTATGCATGCACTGTTCTTATGAAGATCGGTGGTTCTATCAGTAGGAAATCTACCCCAGAGTATTTATATTTGTAACTCTGCCGTTTGCTTTGGAACTCAGCCATATGTTTTGTACGACTTGACAGTGTTTGATCATTCCTTTCAGCGATGGGAAGATTATGTTCTTGAATTCTGCTTCCTTCTGACTGACAGTTAGCTGTAATGTGATATTCAGAGAAAGATCTCTAATATAAGAGGCAAGTAGCAAGAGAAATAAAATCTGTTTGCTTCTCATCTCTAATGCTGAGTAAGAAGTCTGAGAGTCCATGGCAGCAGCAGTTGACTAACAACTTGAAGGGATCAGAGCAGTAAGGTGGCCATTAACAGGAAGTTTAAAAGCCTTGCATGGTCTTTGCCAAATGCAGGTGTCAGCTAATTTACATTGCCAAAAGAAGGAAAACAGTATTGCTGTTACAATTTTTTATGCAATGAGAAGTGTTTTCTTCATTAGAGAGAAATAAAACTAGTTAAAGAGACTTGAGTAAAAGAAAAGCAGGAAGGACAACAGTGGGAGGCAGCCACTAACAGTTGTCAGCCGTATGAATTGCTGCCCTCATGGTACTTTGAGCATCCTCGCTATCTACTTACCATCTGTGTATAAGGGATCTCAAAAGTGGATTTGTACAACAACCAGGACTGGATCAGCTGACATTCTCTGGCAAAAGGTGTCCTGCTGCAAAAAGTACTGTCATGTTAAAATGATGATTTTTTTCTTACCTTAATCTGAATGTCTTTGAACAAACTTAACTAAGCTATAAACTTAAGCTATGTCTTGTAGAATTTCATGTCCTGTCTTTAGCGTTGTCCTCTCAAGGTGCTGATAAAAGGCCTTACCTCACAGAAGTGTTTTAATCTTCCCTGCCCCATCCCTCCTCCAGTATTTTTTCCATGCTCTGAATTCCTCTGTGGGTTATGCTGGTTTCTCTGGGTGGAAGCTCTGCTCAGCAGAAGCAACACCAGTGGTTCCGGATGGCCCTGATGCATTGTAGCTAATGGGGACTTCCGCTCCACTCATGCCCCACTGCCATCCAGCATTCTGCAGTGTAGTCAGAGATCTAGGAATCATGGAATCACAGGGGCTGGAAGGAACCTCAAGAGGTCATTGAGTGCAACCCCTCTACTAAAGCAGGTTCCTTACAGTAGGTAACACAGATAGGTGTCCAGTTGTGTCTTGAATACCTTTATAGAAGGACCCTCCAGAACCCTTCTGGGGAACCTGTTCCAGTGCTCTATCACCCTAACCATAAAGAATTTCTTCTGCATTTTTTAATGGAACTTCCTATGTTTTAGGAATTTTAGGCCATTGCTCCTTGACCTATGCCATCTAGAAGTGCCTGGCCTCATCCATTTACCTCCTACCTCCCTTTAGTTATTGCTAAACAATAATCGGATCCCCTGAACAGACTAGGATTACTCAGCCTTTCCTCATATGGGAGACACTCCAGGCTCTTTATCATCTCTGTGGCCCTCTGTTGGACTTTTTTTTTTTTTTTTTTGAACTGGGGAGCCCAGAACTGGACACAATACTGTGTGTGTGTTAAGGGGTGGACAGCAGGTTTTCCGGTGCAGCTCCATTACAAGGTACGAGATGCTACTGGTCTTAGTGTTCATCAATAATTGTTGTATCATGAGATCCAGCAGACACACAGAACATGCTGTGAATTTTCCACATGTGATGAGTGAGAGAAGCAGGGCAAGACTTGTGCAGCCGTGCCACAATGCTACCTGTGTGCAAGCAAACGGTTGTAATGAGTTGGCATGAATCAGAGAAGCACTGGGAAATGACCATGACTTGGCAGTTCTGAGAACTGAAATGTGCAGGAATGGTGTTCTCAAATCTGATAAAGGAGCAGAATGTAGGTGGATCCCACAGGTAACTATTAAGGTGGCTTTAGGAAGCACTGGGTAAATAAATCAGCATTAGTTTTTCATGAAGTAATTTTATGTATTTTCTACAAGCAGTGTTACATACATTGCAATATATTATTTTGTAGTGCATGCTTAGATTTTTCTCATTTGATCTCATGTAGCTTTATCCACCTAGTAACTTGACAATTTACTGTTTAGTTGGTATGCCAGCGTAATAATCTAAAAAATGACTGAAAAGCCAGCCCTACATTACAGAGAGCAGTATTTTTGTTACTGTTCTCTCGTAAGAGCTTTACAGAAGCCCTTAGTAATGAAATGAAAACAGTAAACCATTTACTGTTTTACATAAGAAAATCGACCCAAAATATGTTTACTCTGGGGAAAACAAGAAAAAAAAAAACCAGAAAACTTTGAAATATGATTTTGGATTTCTGAAGCATGATGAATACAGGGCTTCAGCTCCTCCGAGGTCTGATTTTTGTGCAAGACGTTTCTCTGTCCAGAGGCCTCAAGCTGAGATTTGAGCCAAATAAAAATCTTTGTTATTCTTTGGGTAAATCAGTTTAGAATCAATTTTAGATTTCATTGGAAAGGAAAAATACCATTTATTTTTCAGAAGTATCTTTTATCCTTTCAAACGAATCGCAAAGAACATGAAATTATTTTCTTTGTTATAGAGAGGCTTATTCCTTTCATACACTTATTGTGGGTGGAAGAAACACCTGGTGGTTAATTCAGTATTTCTAAAACAAAGAAGATAGTTACAGTGAGTGGGACAGCCATGACATGCAGTATCAATTCCTGTCCCTTTATTAGAAATTACTTTAAAGTGCTATCTATAAATATGGAAGAACTGTCCCTCCCAGCACCCCCTTTTCTGTCGCTCTTAAGAAAATCTCAAGGTCCAAACCAACTTAAGGCACAAACTTTTTAATTAGAGAAACAGTGGTAATGGAAATGTTTAATTCAATTTAACTGTGTTTACTTATTTTTTTAATTTTTACTCCATGTAAAAATATACCATATAGGATCTGTTTGCAAAATTCATTTAACTGACTTGATGAAGGTGAAAGAACTTGAGCTTAGAGGGTTTTGTTTTTTTTTGTATTCTTAGGAGGAAATTCTGTTCAGGTTTAGTAGCAATAAGGCTGGCTTCTGGGACTAGGTCCTCAGCTTAAATTAGTGTAACATTGTTTATATCCCGTGAGGTTTCCATTCTCTGTGTTTTGAATTCTGCATAATCAAGTGTGGAGACATAGTAACATAACTATTTAAAAATAAATACATAAAACAAAAAACCCCACAAAGGACAGACTGACAATCCAAGCACAATAACGGGATTGCAATTCCAAGGCTGAACTAGAGGAATTATTTTACTGCAGCTATTGGACTGATACTTTGCCGTAGTTCCATCTGATAGCTTCTCCACTTGAATTTGCAATCAGTGTACACAGCTTGAAGAATCCAGTCTTTACCTGTGGGTTTTTTTTTGTTTTGCTAAAAGTAAAGCTACTGTTTACATGTAGATTGAGATGCTTTGTGCTGTTTGTGATCGTGTTTTCCACTGCAAATATATTGATCTAAAAGATACCTCAGTTACATCCATTGCAGTACTGGTAGCCTCCTGGAATACGGAAGATTCCTTCTTTATATATACACACTTTAAATGTTGGTTATAGATGATGAGACTTAAAAGAAAATATTGTATCTGTGATTATGTCCTAACGTGAGAAATAAGTGTATTTAAGTTCTTACTCAGATTCATTCCAGTAGCTGACAAGGGCTATAGTCATTGGAAAGTTGCATAGATTAGAATTTGTTAATTGCTTATTTAGTGCAGCTTGATTTTCTGGACCTAAATTGATTTTTGCTCAAGCCATAATCCTTGCATGGTAGCCACCGTGTGCTGAACAGCTGAGGGACCATGGGATGCTGACGCAGGTTAAGATCTCTGAGTTATTCCATAGTGCCCTGGACAGTTCTATTGCTTGTTTTGCATCACTGGTGAGTTACATGACCATGGAGTACCGACTACTCTATATAAAAAATAGAGATTCTATCAAAGGAGCTGAGGATTCAGATCATATCAGGTAATTCTTTCCTTGTATGAGCCAAGTGTGCAGCGCAATACTTTCTTAGTGAAGAGAAAGAAAAGAGTAAAATTAAATATGTATTTGAGCAGATAATTCAAAACAGCAGGTTGTAATTTACCCTTACAGCTTCAGGATTCATGTTTGAAGAATCTTTGGAAAGCAGATTTGATCTGCCTTTTTATAAAGTATTTTCCCTTCTCTACTGTGCTCTGCTTAGTGCTCAGTGTGGAATACAGTGTTACATCTGAAGTAGTCCTTTTTTTTTTTTTATTTCCAGTTCCTTGTCAGTTACTGTTTATCTTTGATCTGTGTCATCACAGTTGTTGCTGGAGTAGCAGATTATGATTTCTGCCATTAACAATGATACCATTGTTCCAGTTGCCAGAGCAGGAGAAATTGCTGAAAAGGACTTGCACTGTGCATTGATTATCTTCAGCTTCAATGACAGAAATTCTGAGGTAATTATGTAGTCCAGCGCTGCAGAGATTTTCAGCTCTAGTTCAGATGGTAGCTTTAGTTCTTACTTTGATTTTTACCTACAAATGGTGCCTAAAATAAAAGAAAGATGGTGTTGCTGAAAGACTTCTGGAGAAGTTTTGTGTTCTTTTATATACATAACAATTAGCAATCAAATTGTTGGGTTTTTTTTTTCATAGCAAGTCACAAAACCACCTGCTTTCAGACTTCTTTGTCACGTTGTAATGAGCAGTAGATTTAAAGTGAGAGGCAGGAGGTGAGAAGTCTACAATGAGTTTAGAAGACAAACTAAAAAGCAAACAACAAAGAACCTCCTGTGGTGCCTCAACAGTTGTAGCTGACAGTTAACGCTGATAAGTTGACTTAAGGTGAGAGGTGGGGCAGAGTTGCTCTGCCTGTTTGTTTCTCAACAGCCTTTTTGGTCCAGTGGATACCATTTGAATTTAATCTTGCCTTTGGGACAAGTCATGGTAACACATGCTTGAGAGTGATGCTGATATCCATGAAGCTGTTGAAGGCTTGAGGAGAGGCTGAACAATGGTAGGAATTTTTGCTACCGTGTTATTTTTTTGAACCTGAAAGTGCAAAGGTCTGAAAACTTAATGCTGTTTGGTCTTCTACGCTAAAAGAAAACATAATTCTCTTTGGCATTCTTATTGACTGGAAAGATCTGAGGCAGAACTACAAAGTTGGTGCAAATAAAACTTTTAAATCTTTGCAGTTTTCATGATCAAGTGCTTTTGTATCAAGTATTGTGTGTCCATCGACACAGACCATTGCTCTATATCTGCAAATATCAGATATGTTAGTAAGTAATGCGAGTACCAGCAGCACAGGGTAAAATTTCCGAGTACCACACTGTGAGACCAGGCATCGTGTGGAGGATGGAGGAAAAGGGAACCCGACAGACTGAGTGTCAGTGGTTGCTTTCAACCAAAGAACTGCAGTGTGCTTGCAGCAGCGAGAAATGTATTCCCCTAGATCCTGATTGAGTATTACAGTATTACTTTGTCTTTTAAAACTGAAAACAGAGTGCAGAGCATCCTTCTGATAGCTATGGAAATGGACATTTCTGTATTGGAAATCCGTGCTATTAGTCTAACAGACACAATGTGAAGGACAGAAAAATATGAATTCGAATTACAGTGTTTCCTTCACAGGGATGAGCCATTTGTAAGAGAAATTTCATGTAGCTATGAGAGCATGTATCTGTTGAATTGTGGCAATGTTTAAGTGCAAACAAGATCTATGATAGTAAAGAATAGTGTACATGCAAGTGTTCATGCTTTGCAGATGGACTAAAACAATAAACAGAATGCTAAAGTGAGAATAATAACCCCTGAAAGCATACTGAGTTTGTAACTACTGACTGAACTGTGCTGACTGCATCTACCAGCCCAATTTTGTTCTTAATGTATTCCCTGTTGCTTTACTTGTTTTGTTCCATTGAAACATCTATGTCATGGAGAAAAGTTGAAAAATGCAACGTGAACTGTATGGTTCCAGCTGCTTACTTATTTTCTAAAATGATTTTTTTTCAAGTTGAAGTTGAATGCTTTTGTCTCTGCCTATCACTGGTTGATATTTTTATTCTAAGTGCAAAATAAAATCCTGTTTGTTTATTGTGATTCCAGAACCAAGTGCTCTTAATCAGATTCAGAACTCTCTGTATGATTCAACTTTGATCTCTTCAAAGAAGTGTATTATTTGATGTGAATACGAATAGTAGAATTTCATAGTTTGTCAAGTTGAACTGTTTGCTGGGCTCAGGGTTATGAATCTCCCATTGACATGTAGAAGATGAAAGAAAGCTCATTTAGGGAACACATGGCTTTGCAAGCATATTAGGTAGTTAAGTTATGAGAAGTGGACAGGTAAATGAAGATTTGCCGTCCTTTTATTTTTTTAATCTCCTTTTTACTCAGTATTCTCCTTTCTCTACTAACTAAACTAGGTGAATCCTGTTTAGGAATAATGATGCAAGCTGCTGAAGTCCTTATGTCATGGAAATGTTTAACCATTGTATTTGTATCTTGAACAGTCTTCCGTGAATCTCAATCACTTCTGTCAAAGCCTACAGCCCATACCATTAACTCTGTTTCAGAGCTTAAAGTAAAAAAATTCTGCGGAAGGATTAATAATGGTCTGTCTGTTATTCACTTAATGATTGTCACTCATAATTTGAATCCATGGAAGCTCTGAGAATCTGCAGACTTTGAAACTCCTCGCTGTAGGATGTTGTAGATACTGCAGGATGCATGGATTTGGTAAGAATCTGCGTAGGTTAATGAAACGAGAACTGATAAGTGGGCCATTTCTGGCTTGGAATCTGTGAATACAGAGGCTGAGGAGAATCAGTACTATATTCCTTGCTTTGTCCTAAGACTCTTCTGTAGGCAGCAGCTTTTTGTTACTGTGGGGAAAAAGAAAAAAGACTACAGCACTACAGACTCTACAGTGCTCGAATGAACTTGGATTTGGTGAAGTACTGCTGTTATTATTTTCATAGTGCTAAGCAGAAAAAAGATGTTTGCTTTACATATCATAACGGTCTGCTGCTCACCGATTTATTTATTTATTTTTAAAATGGGCATCTTGGAATAAGCAAAACTTACTTTTTGTCTCCAATAGCTATCTGAGCAATTGCAGGAAAACATATTTTGTAGTAATACATAAACATTACTTTAAAAACTACATTAGCTTTACTAGAGAAAATAACATTTGTAATTGTTATCTCTTACAAAGCACATGGGGAAACAGAAAATGCATCTTGCGGGATTATTTTCTTACATAATGTATAAATGTGAATTTCTTTGTGATCTTTTAAACACAGAATGTTTCTGAAGTGTCAGAGGTGCTGCTTAGTGGTAGCTTTTGTCAGCAAATAAATGCATCGTAATTACATTTAAGCCTGAGCAGTAACTAATAGCTTACAACATCTGTGAGTGTACAAACAATTCTTATCATTGCTTTTGCCTAACAATAGAATGTCCAGATAATGTGACTTCAAGAATACTTAGAAAACCAGATGTCCACATTCAAAGTATTCTATGTTTAGTGACAGTAGTTCTGTTACTAGGTCTGCTGACAAGAAGTGCAGGGCTCCGTAAATAGATTTGGGTGTATTCAGAAGACTGGAATATGTTGGAATTCTTCCTTTTTTAATAGTGATTTCTTAAAATGCTTCTAGGCCATTTTAATTAACAATAACATTATTACTTCCACTATTTTCTCCTGAAACTTTCTAGATTTCAACCCTAAAAGAATCCAGCTCTGTGCACAGTTTTATGTATTAGTTTCTAAACATGATCTTCATGGTATTTACATATAGAACTTGAAACAGAGCTCTGAAAGTCTATTGAGACTTAGAAACAGCAACAACAAAACAAAGAAACAAGCAAAATGAACCATTTTATTTAAGTTAAATCTTGTAATTGCTTTGCCTCTCATTATTCCCAATAAATTATTTGCCTTGTATAAAAGTGTTAGTGCTGCTTATTAATAAGTACTTCAAGAATGTAATTGTGTGTTAAGAAAGGAATATAAAGAAGCTATTTTTCATGTTTTTACTGCTTAACATTGTCTATCTTTAACACAAATATTTTTTTCCTAGAAATTCATAAAAGATGAGTAGTGAAAAAATAAGTATTTTAACATAGCATGCAGGGTTTGTTACTCTGTGAATTTAAGGGAGGCTTTGGTATTTCCTGGGTATTTTATGTGTACTTTTTCAAATTAGCTGCAATCTTAAAACTTCTAATGTATCCCACTTCCCAGTTTGGTGATGATTTGAATTAGTATTTCAAAATTTCTCTTCTACTTGTTCACTTAAAAGCTCTGTATCTGTGTGCTCAAAGTGCAATGTGTTTCCATGTAGGATACTTTAGCCTGAAATTTCATTTAGCAATTAGCATTTTCTAATGTTATTTTCTAACTGCAGGAGCCAGGCAGTCAGCCTGTCTGACTTGCAGCGACAATTTTCAAGACTAATGAAGCCAATTATAATGTCAGTGTAAAACAAATTTAAAGTAAAAGTCTCTGGATCCTATATGAAAGCTAGTAAGCATTGATTACATTTTACCCTTTCTTTCTATTTTAGTTATCCATGTGCATTTCCGTCTCTAAACTCCAATTTCTTTTTTTCTTTTTCTTTTCTTTTTTTTGCCGCTTTCCTACTGTGGAAACAGAGCAAAGTTGTTTAGGCCTTCTGTTAACGAGGAGAGTTGCCCCAAATGCATTTTCTGTCTAAATGAACAGAATGTGTTGGGTGCAGAGATGCATCGTGCAAAGGAATATTACAATTTCAAAAAGGAATAATAATAACAGTAAAATAGGAGCAGGAACTGGCTTGCTGAACAAAATTGATCATGATACATAATTAGTAGGTACAGTATGGAATACGCATTATGAAACACTGAAAAGTATTAAAACAGAGGATGTTTCAGAACTAACAAATAACAGTGATTTATACCAGCTCAGGGAAATAAGAGAACAAATCCATGGAGTATTCAAGGTGAGAGTTTTCAAGCAAGAATAGATTGTGTGATGTTAGAAATCAGAGTGCAAATGCATATGTGTTACCACAAACGCTCCGTAAGTTTTATTCATTCGTCAGGAGCCCTTTGCTTCCTTCTGCTCTGAGATATTGAAGTGCAAGATGCAGTGGAAAATTAATGGATAGAAAAGTCAGTACACGCTCACAATAGTTCTGCTTGATTTTATTCCGTTAGGTCAGTACGGGATTTTAAGACAAAATCAATAGATTGAAGCAGCAGCTGTGAAGCAAATATTTTTCAGAATCTTGTACTGTTCATTTTTTTCAAAATGTTTTCATCATCAATTTTCATGTGCATTATCTAATACAAATCCATTTAGTCAAAATAAATGTTTCAAAAAAGCATGTAAGGTTTTATTGTGAGTTATCTGCTACAGGCAGCTCAGCCCCATGCAGAATCAAAAGGTCAGAAGTAAGAAAACACCGGGAGAGCAGGGCTTCATTATATGTAAGTTTAACTTGGGAAGACAAGTACCATAAGTCCTACACTGCTTTGGTCACAAATCCAAAACATGGCACCATACTGATTTCTATGAAGAAGATTAACTCTATCCCATCTAAATCCAGTACTGGCTGATACTAGCTGTACAGTCCAAGTGATTGCACAGTGATAATTGTCAGCTTTTCTACAATTTGTTTCAACAGAGTTTTAGAGTTTTTAAAGAAAATAATAAAATCAAGCAATGGGAGTGGGAACTGGCTTGCTTAAGAAAATCAATCGTGAGGTGGAATAAGTAGTTAGATCATAGAAAATGAAATACATTTTGCTATACAGTATGGAATTCTAAGAGCATTACAACAGCGAGCATTTTAGAACTAACAAATAGCTCTGATTCATACCACCTTTGTTTTAACGAATGTGGAAGGGTTGACAGTTATCATGATGGAATCACTTGCCACGGTGTATATTTGACACACTGTAATGTTCTCTGTGTATGGAAGAGGAAAAGATGAAGTGCAATAAATTTTCCTTTATAGTAACTGCTTAAAGTTATGGCTTGTGGTTACTGACAATGTTATATGCACAGAAGTTAAATGCTCCAAATCTTCAATTTCACTGGGTTTCTGTGTTGAATGTTAATACTTTTTTTGTCACAGTTTTCCTGCCTTCTAGAATCCCTCAAGTTTCCCAAGGAAAATTTTTGCTAGAAATTAATATTGATGAATTTTTACATACTTATATGAATAACATCTGTGAGTAGAATTTACTGAAAAATCAGTGCTATTGTGCAAAAGGCACATGGGCTATCAATGGCATTCTTCAATTAAGTTTTATTTTTCCATTGTTAGTTACAAAAGCAGATAAGACTATTTAGGAATTATCTCAATTCTTTGTTATGAGTGATTCTTAAAACTAAATGTCAACCTAATGGTTTGGGAAAATTCTAAATAAATATTTAGTATTGGATGTAGTAACTGAATGTTATTATGCCAAAGTATTCAAATCTTTCCTCAGGTCTCTGTGTGCTGCTGCTTTGCAGGAAAGAATGGCCGGGAGCACTTTTAGTGGAAACTCATCTTTCCTTCTTAACCACTTGACATCTTTTCTTGATCTTCTAACATCCTGTTGTGCTGTTGCTGTATTACATCTACATCCACACCTATAAGTAAATGGACGGGATTTAGCCTGAGGGAGAGAGAGGCTTTCAAGAATGCAGATTATATCTGCGTGTACTTTCTCTACTTCTTTGGAGTAGTGCTTCTGAGATACATAGTTCTGAGATGGAGAAGTTCAGTGGCTCTAACCTGGGGAGAAGAACTTTCAAATACTAGTTGTTGATTCTTTAGATAAAGCTGCTATCCTATTGAGAGAAGTTGGAGTTGCAGTCTGTTTATTCACGAGCAGTTTATTGTGTAAACAAAGCTAGTCTTTGGAGTTCACACTTATGATAATAGAAAACTCGGCATTAAAAGAGGTAGCACTTTAGCATTAAAAAGTGGAAATACAGTGTAACAGGCAGTAAGAAGGGAGCCGTCAGCACTGCGCTGGGGATTCTTTAAAAAGGCGAATACGTATTTCTTGAATAACATAGAAATGACTGAAAAGAGAATGGGGCCACTTAGCAGGACATCTTTCCACCTGTGTTGAAAATGTGGAAGTTAAATAATCCAGTTTCCAGTACTTTTTTTTGAGCTTTTTTTGTTTTTGCAGTCTCAATATATTATTAGACTGTCATGTTTTTCACCTCGAATGAGGTTCTCTGTAGAGAAAGTACTTTGTCACTATGAAATTTCTGAAGCCACTCCATAAAAGTAAATTTCCTACAGAGGAGAAATTTTAGATAATTCACCTGATCTGACTAGAGAGAAAAAAGACATTTTTGAGCGTGCTAGTAAGTGTCTGTTCTGCTGCTGGATTGACTGCTGAAAGACTGTAAACGATGTATTTTAAAAACTGAAAATTCTTAACACAAAACCAGTGTTAATTTATTGAAAATGTGGCATAAGTCTCTTATTGTTTGTGTTATTCTTCAAATGACACGTAAACAGTCTATTTCAGATTTGAAGTCAGATGTTATAAACTGATAAAGAGAAAATTCATATAAGTGGGAAGAGTCCATTTGTTGCATCTGATTTTGAGGAAGTTATTTTTTAAAAAGTAGCTCACTGGAGGATATAATCCCGTAGAATTAGTTCTCTTCATTTGACTGCTAGTAATTTATACTGGAATTATCAATTTTATTTCAAAACATGATATTTCCAACATTCTGTTTTCAGTGTAGTGCTCTAAGGTGAGGATGCTTGTTTAGTTTGCGTGTGGGCATGAAAGAAGTACTTCTAATAACTTGAAGCTATGAACTGATTTCTAGGAAGAGGAATAGAGATCTCTGAAGTTTGAGATTCCCTCATATCTCATTAAGATAGATTTTTCTGTAGAAGAAACTGAGAAAAATGAGGATGAAGCCTAAGCAGGAACTTAAATTTGGTTGGCTAGCAGACAGTCTGCATGAGAAGGGATTTTCAACTGGGAAAATACTGAAGACGCTTAAAATGAAGCTTGTGGTCAGCCATAACCAAATCTGGAGAATAAGTGGCTTTACCATGGGCTCTATGGTCTGTACCATTGCTTGAAGAGTCTAACTGTGTTCTTTGGGTATGTATTTACAGTAAAACACACATTTGAGAAGGTTTTGTTTCAGATCTCTTCTGATAAAGAAGATTAAAAGCATAAATAAATTCAAACAAATTTCACTCTAGGTAGCATTAGCAAATACGTGATAAGCGAGCAATGGGAACTCCAGTGACCCAGGTGCAAATCTAGAGTCTTGATGTGCTGTGCAGGCTACACTGAAATCTTCACTGCTGTTTCCTCATTGCATGCATTGCTTGTACTTAAATGGTGGCTCTAGGCTAGGACTGAAATAAAAAACTCTATCATGTGAGAAGATAATCTTAATTAAAGACAGTTCTGGAATAAGAGTTAACAGAAATGTAAGAGGCAAAGAGATCTAAAGGGTTCTAAAACGCAGCTTGATCAGCGCTCTGCCTTGCATGGGCAGGCTTGCAGAATACAAGCTGAAGCCCCCAGTCGTGCTTGGCACACTGAGATCCAAAGCATGGAGGGAACAGGCTGTGCAGCAGTACGCCCTGAAAAATCGCCACCCACAATCCTGTAGTGGGTGGGTAACTTACAAAGAGGTTAGACTAATATCTTTCATCTTTATGGTTCAAGATGTTAACAGAAGGATTCTGTGAATATTAGCGGGTCGTCTTATTGTTTTGTGTAAAACGAGATCATTATAAAGGCATTAAGGGCATCCAAAAACTCTCCCTAACAGTAATATGAGCTAATTAACAGTGCCCTTCATTAGTGGATGGACAGGCTGTATGCAGTTCAGCACCAAAAGACTGCAGTCTAAGTGCTAGTGTTTTTGTTTCCCCCCTATAAATGCTCCCGTCTGTTTCCTTACTCCATAACAACTTGTATGGAAATGCACATCCCTGAATTCTCCAGATCTTTTCCATGAGTTGTACCAATGAGCTTAAACAGACCTGATTGTTTTGCCTTACGTGGGAGGTCTAAAATAATTCTCCCTCTGGAGCTCATAATCAAATAATTTAAAGAAATGAATAAAATGTTCTTCCTATTTCTGCTTTACAACAAAATCATTTAAAATATCCATTCTTGCTGTGCTGATGAAAACAATGCACTCATAATTTAGGTAAGAAAAATAAGTATATTGGATTTCACTACGAGTCTCCAGAGTAACTTAAAAACTTGTCATTTGCAGTAAAGCTGCATTTTTTAATAGGTTTTGTTTTGGTTGGAAGCCTGCAGTGCTCTCTGGTGTGTCTGAGGCTGCATTCTAGAATAAGGCAAAATACAAGTTATAATGATAATTAATTTAGAGTGATTTTTTTCATCCTTTGTATTTGAAATGTTGAAGTACCTTCAGAATCTGCAGAAGTATCCTTTGTGATATTGACAGTATCTCACTCGACAGAACGATCTGATCAAAACTCTTATAGTAACTGCCAAGTTCTTGTGCCTTACTAACTTAAAATACATTTTGGAGAACAGGGATGTCAATTACTTTGAGAATGGCACCAAATATACACTGGAATTCACTTCCGTACTAAATACATGGTTTATAAGCAGTGTTCTGAACATAAATACAGGCACCAAAATTAAGGGGAGAGAAGAGAAAGATCATTAAGGTTATTCATTAAGGCATCCAGAGCTTCTTTAAATTCTTCAATATTATATCCATTACAATTAAGTTGAACTTCAAAGAAGTTTTAAATAATTTGGCTGTGGGTCATTAAGTTAACAATGTCACTGTGTTCTTGCTGTCTCATTTACCTTAATTAGAGTGCACTTCTACAAATGATGGTAACATTGTGTAACAAGCTAGATTTGATAGCCACTGCCAAATGCTGACTTTAAGCTGTTTTTATTTTACTGGTTGTATTCTTACTGAATAATAATCTGTATCAAGTTATTCTTATAACAAAGTCATAATTGCTTTGAGATTTCATTAATGAGAGAGATGCACTACAGAAGTGTTTATATATGAAAGAAATGCATGCGATGGGTTACCCGAAGTGTGTAGATGAAGAGAGCGTGCAGATGAACCTGGCATTATAGTGAATGTCTAATCTTTTTCACTTCAGAGATATTCTACATTCTTATACATGGAAAAGTTTGTCAGAAGAAATCTATCATGAGTAGCAACTATTTGAAAAATGAAATTACTTTGCTCTTACCCTTGTGATTAGGGTGGATGTAAGAATGACATTAGTTATATTCAGGCAAGGTGAAGATTTTTTCTTCAGTCTCTTGCAGAAGGCTGGGATGATGGAAAATGTATTCTGAAGTATCGCAGTTCTTGTGGGTTCCTATATTTATTAAAGATAGAGCTATTGCTGTTACAACTTGCAGAGAAATACTACATCTTTTCCTAAAAGCATCCTTTTGTTTCTCTGGGGGCTCTTACCGGACAGATGTTATTCTGATTGAGGATAGCACTTCCTGAAAGCTTATCTAAATGAAATTATTCAATTCACTGATGCTAGTTATGTATGAAAGAAACATGAATTACCTGTTCTTTGATTTCTTATGTTTTGAATGCGTAGGCTGGTGCCCCAATGATGCAGTTACTTTTGATCTGTCTACAAACATATGGTTTACATCAGTCATCTCCATTGTTGCAGTTCCTGTTGGGAAAACATATTTATTCAAAGATCTTGAGTTTTAACTTTCCCTAATGGTGGGAAGTCTGGGAGTTGGAAGGAAGAATTGGGTTCACTGCATTTTAGTTTAGTTTTAGGACTGTGACATACATACATTTGCAGTTCCTGAAATAAAAATGTTAAGGAGAGAAATCCATATCATTAAAATACCATCTTGAACAGCAGACTATACTGATACAGAACGTGTTGTTCCAAATGTTGCTCAAAGAGCACAGAGGGGGATAAACATCCCTCCCTCCATTGACTGAAAAAATAGTGCAGGACTGAGGCTAGTGATGATTGCAAGGAATTTAACAATGCTTAAAATAAAAGCCCAAAGAAAAGTAACATTCTTGAAGGACCAGAAAGTGCAGTTTCTATACGTTAATACGTGTGTGTTGTCTAGTAACATCTAATAGCTGTAAAGGTGGGATGCTGCCTCACATCCTCCTGCGGCATCTTAGAAGAACGCTGCTTCAGAGGGAAAGGAGGAAGGAGTGAACAAAGTGGACAAAACCTTTTCAATACTTGTAGAATTGTCATGCTGCAAGGGAAGTATACAATAGGATGAGACTGCATTGACATGAAGTATTAAAAACATGCTGCAAGCATGCTTTAGCTTGTTAGATCCCAGCAACAACTGGTGATGCTTCCTGGCAGAACAGAAATGACAGTGTATTTCTCAGCTCTTCTGATTAGCTCTGCAGGTTATGGTGCATGAGTGCTAGTATCGAACAACCTTTAAGTGTTGCTCAGTGTTACTTACAAAACTGCTCAGTATTAATTCATAATGTGTAAGTCTAGGTTATGTTAAAACCATTAAAAATGTTGCAAACCTGAAGAAAATGGAAAAAAAAACTAAAAGCTGTATCTCTCCCCTGATGAAGTGGCAGATGACAATTATGTTGCAGTGCTGCTTTGTACACTCAAAGCAAACAAACTCATCTATACATATGGGATAAAATTTATGCTCTTACCTGTGACAAAGCCAGACAAATAGTATCTCTGTTTTGGACGTCTGTTCTCTCACGTTCTTTGGTACTATCCATCAACTGGGTGTACTGTGAGAGGTCATCAGTTCTGGTGGGATGAGATGGGAAATGAGGTGTGAATGCTGATCCATTGCTCCCTCCCATTTCTGCTGAAATAATCACACATACCATCAATAAATCTGTTTAATAGCTATACTGCTGTGCTGAAGAGGAAAAAAACAGGAAGGCAGTGTGTCTTCTTTATTCTATTGGTACTGCTCTCATGAATATCAAAACTCCCTTGTATTCTGCACTGTAGCTCACCTGGTCTTCTAAGTATCTGGAGAAAAGTATGTTTGCTAGAAACAAATAATGAAACTAAAGTCAAACCAATCTTTTGGAATTTTATGTTGGAACTCATCTAAGTATACGCTTGCAGATATAAAAAATGATTTAGGTTTAGATGTAATGATTTGAGTTTAATGTTCATGATTCTCTAATGGTTGAGTGATGGGAAGATAGTCCTTGAAACTAAGATCATTTGAACTCTAATGAACAAGTATTTATTTGTGCATGTAATATATTAACAAATTTTGGATCTTACATACTGGTATGGAATATCATGTCAATTGTACAAATAAGGCTCAGTATGTTCCCTTTGGTAAGGGAATAAAAAAAGCAGGTGCCTTCTCAGTCTTAAGGGAAACTTGATAGCCTAAGGATGTCCACTGGCATACAATATAGAAGATAAAATTACATACTTCGCAATTTTTAGATAAAGAAATAAAATTAGCTTTCTTCAGACTGCCTTCTGGAGTGAATCAGATTACAAGCTCTGTCTGGCTGAAAACCCAAGAGAGAGTAAGTCTGAAATCAGACATGTTACTGGTAAATAGCAGTTCAGAACCAGAAGGGATCTTAAATTGTATGCTTTGCCTGTAGTATGGAAAGAATACTTATTCAAAATAACCTATATATACATATATTATTTTTAATCATAATGAATAATTACAGAAACAAAATATGGCTAACTCTCTGATTATACGAGAGCTGCTGTGCAAGTAATGCCTCCAATTTATCATTCTGGTCTATGACATTAGAGACGGATGTGGTGGTATGGCAGCAGAGGTTGAATGTTCCACCAAAATTCTGTTACATTTTGTTGCTGTTTGAGTGATGGCAGCAGAGGGGCAGTCTGACATGGTGGTGTCTATCAAGGAAGTGCATATGAAGAGTGGAATTCAATTCCTCTGTGCAGAAAAAATGGCATCTACTGGCATTCATCATGCTTGTTGAACATTTATGGAGACCAGACAGTGGATGTGAGCACAGTGAGGCTGTGGGTGGTGCACTTCAGCAGTGACAACGGCAACACGTGTTCACCTCTGCTGATGCAGACTTTTATGAGTGCAGCATGCAGATTCTTGTTCATTGCTGGTGGAAATGCGTAGCTCATGGTGGTGACTATGATGAAAAATAGTGTTTTGTAGCTGGGAATCTTCTCTACCAAATAGTGTTATTGAGCTCTTTGTATCTGCTGTAGTTTTCACGGAAATAAATAGGAGGCATTACTTTTGGAGCAGTTTTCCAGCGTTTCCCATTTCTTTCTCTTCTACCTACCCCAGATTGAATGTGGTTTCATCTGGAAAAAGTTCAGCACCATGAAGCCTGCTTTCAGTAAAGGGGGACAAGAGGAGCAACATGCAATATTTTTAGGAAAGGAGCAGATATACATGAAATATCATTCTGATTATATATTTATTGAAGGAGAGGACAGCTCATGCTACATACTTGTTGAGCTAATTGAGAGCAGCTGTTCACCAGTGAATAAAGATGCTTATTCTTTTCATATTAGATTATGATTTTTAAAATTGAAGTCATGCTGTTTGTGGAATAAGTGTTTCCCTATTTACTGTCCATCACATCCCCTTTGCTGGTATTCAGACTATTTCTGAACTGCTTAGCAGATCTCAAAAACATTCTTTGGCTTGGCTATCCTCTAGTGTATCCTTAAGCAAATCAGCTGTAAGCAGGAACTGTAATACGCAGTCCTAATGAAGCCAAAGTCCAAATTAACTCCTTAGAAAAAATCTCTATTAGGAACTCAGATATTGCTGCTATTTCTGTATTGTAGATGTATTCTTTCCTGCAATATTATTCTGGAGCATTTCTTATCAATGAAAATGAACATTTGGTATCGTTCTACTCTAATTGTACTTAATTTATTATATTTAACAATATATTTCTGTAGACATGCTCTTATCTAGAGATTACCTACAAGTACATAAAATGAAAGAAATATAATAGAATTGGTTTTGGTCTGTGGTTTTAAGAGTGTCTTAGAAAAACAAGAAGGTGTCCTGATTGTGTGTAAGTTAAAACAAATGCAGACAGAGATGGAATTCAGAACCAGAATTCTTCCAGTTCAAGAAATACTAGTTTGAATTTTTAAATTGCCTTGGTGTGGTGTATGGCCCAAACATAGCCTGCTGAAGAATGGAAGTTTCTCCGACTTTCTGCAGAGTCATGTGTTTTTTACAACCCCACTTATATCTTAGTTTGCGTGCCTTGTAACAGTTCAGCCCCCCTTGCTTATCATGGAAAATTACATGTAAAAGGAGTATAAACTCACGATGCTGGAGACAGCTTTTGGAGCTCCCCTTGGCTAGCCTGAGACCTTCTCAGGACACGTGACGCCCTCCCCCCCCTTCAGACCCCAGCTCACAATGGATGCATTGACAAGACAGGTTGTATAACCTTTCCTACCCTAATTTACTTTCCCTGGAACTTGTATGACCTTACCCAACCTAATTTACACTTACCTATCCTAACTTAACTTCCCCCTCTCCCAGAATACTGACTAGTCATAGGTTAATACATCGTTTGCTTAGAACACGTGTGATTACAGATCATATGTGCAATACTTTGTTCAGAATCATTTAACAAATTGTTTTGGTATACCTGATCTATGTCAGTGAAGCGCACCATAGTCACTGTCTTCTTGCTGGGCAAACTCCAGGAAATGGGGATACTGAAATGAGGATGGCACTTGGATATTGGGATCATAACAACAACAACAAAGTGGAGTGGTTAGTTTCATATCTGGTGTTTGTTACCTCTTTTTTCTCTAGTATTGTTACATCTGTTACGTCATCAATTTTCCATTAAAGTCAGCTTGGCTGAGATCACTTGTACTGCTCTGAAGTTCAGCATGTTGAAATGCCCAGGCTGAGATACGTAACTCGTAGTTTGTATAAATCACTTTATAATTTAACAGTACAGCGTAACTAAAAATAATAAAATACACAGAAGTCCAACTTATGTTAGAAGGAACTCACTGTTAGGGTGGAAGAGAGTATATTTTATTGACCAATTTGAAGAAGCTTCAAGGTGTTGCTGTGCTTTAAGATGTAGTTGAATGTATGTAGACTGGATTGAGAAACTTTGCAGTTATCAGTGAGATTATTAATTGCAGCACTGAGATTTTTTTTTCTCAATAACAGATCTAACTCAGTCCTGCTGCTTTCTCCTCTGCCGCTGGGCTTTGAAGTCTAACCTACAAGGAAAATGTTGATATACTGTTTAACAGAAGTAAATTGTATCCTTAGATGTAAAAGATACTGTGGAATTTATCACAGTTCTGTTTTTTTTTTTTGCTTTTTTGTTCTTTTTTTCTAAAGGGTGGGAAATGTCAGTGATGCAAGCATTAATCTTTCAAATATAAGTGGTTTTCATGGCAGTTGAGATACATAGGAAATGTTTAGTAAAATGATGAGCATGATAGTGTAGTGCTTTATTTAAAAAACAAACAAAAAAAAAAAAAAAAAAAAAAAAGCCTACTACAAACCTGGCAGTTTATTCTTCCTTCTGATAAGTGTGAAAAGTGAATTGGGAGGTTCTAGAAGCATACGTTAAAATACAAGGAAATTGAGGATGTCATTTGTGCTGACATGGATCTTCAACCAACATTAAACACGATGTAGTGACCTTAAACTTTAAAACTTCTTTAATTTCTCCATAGGGAACATTTTACCAATTCCTATATGCTTATAATTGCTATTTAATTTATCCTTTGCTACAGGCCTTGCAAACTTTTCGTCACCCTCTGGAAATGAATGGCTTCTGCTTTAAATAAGACCTATGGTCAGCTGGACTTCTGACTTAACAGCTGATGCCAGGGAATTTGAGGAGTTTGAAGGCAGTGGCTGCAGTTGCTCTTGCATATAGAACATGTTACTCCTCCATCATTGAAGAGAGTCGGTTTCTTCTGCAGGGAGGCAGTGAGAACCATTGCCCCTTCATTAAGATAAGTTATACCTGCATAATCACTCCTGTGTAAGATGGGAAGAAGCATTTCCATAACACCTTTTGTTGATGGAATGCTACTTCTTGTGTCTGAGAGGTGGTGCCAGTATCCATATTTGCCTAGGTTTCAATTCCCTTAAGGCAGGCAGTTTAATGGCTGTAAAGTGAATGATGAGGGTCCTCGAACTCCAAGGAATGCTAGTTGTTTAAGCAGAGGCAAACAGCAGTATGATTGTGTAGATAGTAGGGGCTTCTTAATAAATAAAAATAAAACAAATTCCATCAACTTGTACAACAAAGACTGTTCCTCTTGGTAATTTTGTTATTATATGGTCATTTTGAGAAGATGTTTGTTCTCTAATCCAGTGTTAAGATGCTTTTCCATTGTTTTGCACAAACAGTATGAAGCTTTACCTGAGACAGTGATGGTAATGATTTATTCTGGGAATAAGGGGTTGAGATCAAAACATTTTTTTGACTTTGAGTAAGTGGCTTCCAAACTAAGGAACATTGCTCAATCAATAAACTGGTTCTGTATGCAAAGAATATAATTCTTGCTAGGGTGTCTGCTTCTATACGTGGAAAAGACGGAGGGAAGGTTACTTGATTAAAGTGTTTCGTCTTGCAGAGGTCTGAGTTAGTCATGTAAATTTACTTTCATCAAGTCCAGTGACAAACCAATAATTTATAATAAACATATTTGGAAATGGAATATGTTTCATTGAAAGGGCTGTGGGAACATAGGTCATCAATCACTTCTCCCACAGTTCTAATTTTAAGCTGTCTGCCTAACAAGAAACATTATAGTCCAGTTGCATATTAAACAGGTCTCAGAAAGGGGAAGAGGAGTGTGCATTCATAAAGCCCACTGAAGCTGTTCAGCTTTATTTTCATTGTTTGGTCATTATGAGTGACTTATAGGAGTCAGTACAAACTCGTGCTATTCTATACCTCACAAATTAAAAAATAATATTTCCTAGACAACAATTCAATGTTTGTTTCTCCTTCGCTTCGAATTTTAGAATGGTTTTGGTTGAGGTCTGGTTCTTGCATTACGTCACAGCAGAGCCCCTTTGACTTTCAAATAATCACTGTGCAGGAGATGGATCACAGTTGGACTGTCTGCCTTACGAATTGCAGTGTTGTGAAACTAATTCTGTATAGCATTTGGTCCCAGCATGGGAAGCAAGAGTGACACAAATGATCTATGCAGGTCCTACATCTTTTTTTTTAATGTTTTAAGAAGAACTTCAGTATTATGATACTATTAACTTTCAAGGTTACAGGAGTCTTTGTTTAGCCTCTGCTTTGTAACACATGAAATAACTCTTTCTACTCTTTGTGATGCTTTTTACAATTGTGTAGGTTGGTTCATGTTTTTTGCTAGTGATCTAATTCTTAACTTCAGGTGACACAGTGTTTTTTGTCTTGAGGAAGGAAAATTTTCATCAAATATCACTTTATCTTCAGAGTAGCTACCTTCCTTTCTTCACAGTGAAGAGATTCTTCCATGCACTGATTCTGAGAGGATAAAATTAGTCTCTGAATAATATTATGAAGTCTTCTCTTTACCTTCTTCCTTGCATATTTTTCTCCCAAGTACCATTACAATCTTCTGAAGCGAGCCTTTCACGATTCTTTTTTAATCTCCCATCCTGGGGAGACTTGTGCTGTCACACTGTAGCACCACAGAAGGGAAGACAGCTGGAGAGAAGAGTGCTTTACAAAGGCAGTGTGCTTTTTTCTTCCTCTGATTGGGTTTTATGCAATAGTCTTTTTCATGTTCCTTGCCTGATTTTAATGATGAGATTTAAAAGGATGCAAGATTTGCAGTAACAAAGATGGATGTTAATCATGCTTCTGTCTTCAAGTAGGCTCTTAACAAGGTCTGGAGAGCTACCTAGACCTCTTTAATTATCTCATGGCTATCTAGTCTGTGCTGCTGTTGGTACTCTTTGACTTCTATACAACAATATGGTGGTTCTAAACCAGCTTTGACTGTAGGGCGTGGAATTTGCTTGTGACATTTTTGATCCAAGGCCCATAATCCTCACTCAACCAACACTGATGAAACTGATAAAAACCTGAAAAAAATGTTGCGTACCCATAAGGTACATATAAACCTTCTGAAGAGACATTAATTTGATAATTCATCACATATAAAGTGTGAATCAAATTTTGAATTTTTCCAAAGGTAATTTTTTGCATCTGCTTTTTAGCTTCTTGAAACCTAAATCGGTCTACCTCTGGTACAGTACCATACAAGGCAATGTGCTGCAGAATTCCAGTAGAGGAGGTTACATGCAAGCATAGAGGCAAAGGAGAGAGCAGCAATGACTGGACTGCCTTCACATGGCCAAGTGCTAATTCTTCAGCTGCATTGCATGATGTAGGCTACCAAGCTGTCTGTCTGCCCAAAGATGGTTTTCCTTGTCTATGCCGCTAGCTGCTGTTCTTAGAGTCATAGAGTGGTTTTGAAAATATATTGATTTTATTACACAGATAATATTTTTATTTACTTTTGTTTTTATGGACCACCAAATACATAACTATTATCTTTTTTTGAATTATTTCCCTTGCACAGATTTCAAGGAAATGTTTTTTTTATGATGTCAGTTAGCCCATCACTGCTGCTCAGTTACATTTCTTACGAAGCTGACAATAAAATCCTATGTATGAAACAATTAATGTTCAATACATTCACCACTTCCTAAAGATGAAAAATTACCTTCAGTAGTCTGACCTGAAGGGCTTATGTGCAACCTAGTAGCTTTATACATTCATGACAAGAAAATATCATTTAAAGTTACACACAAGGAAAAAAAAAAAAAAGAAAAAAATTGAAAAAAAAAAAAAAGAAAAAAATTGAAAAGATTCTTTATATTTTTTGGGGGGAAAAAAGCCTAAAGAGAAGGTGGAAAGGCAGTTGTCTGCTGTCTGAAGGCATAGTACTCCAAGTGCTGTTTCTCTTATCACTTACGGTTTGCCTGATGAAAAAATCCACTGCAATCCATCCAAAGCAACAGCTTGACGGTAAGCTCAAGTTTTTTGAAGCCTGAAGGGTCTTTTCTCTAAAGCATTTTTTTTCCCCTGGTTCTACACCAAGGTGCTCTTCATAAATTTCTGCCTGGAATTTCATCTTTGAAAATGAAGTGAAAATATGTATAGGAGCAATTTGAAATATATTGTCTTAGTCATTTCACATTGAAGTCCATGGAAACCTGTTTAGGTTTGAACTCTAATTGGATTAAGTCTTAAAGCTTTTGTGGTATGGGCTCTGTAATCTTACTGGAGAGACACTAGGAAATGCTACAGCCAGCTTTCAGTGGTGCCAAAAACAGTTCTGAAAGTTACTTTTGTAATATAAACAGTTGATCAGAATTAAATAGTGACTGATAACTATTTTTTCCCCTGTGTTCTGCTTTCTACTTTTAAGTTGTGGCTGCAGCATTGTGCAGGAGCAGAGGAATTTTGGGCTGTGTCCTTCGAAGCTAGCTCTCTTTTGTGTAAGGAAGGGCTTTGCTGTGAAGCTGCACATACAAAAGGAAGCAGATCTTAGAGTTGACTGGTTGTACAGCTTTAAGTAATTCTTTCTAGCACTGACATCTTTTTGTGGTGTGTTAAGATGTTATGCCATGAGCAGTCATTGAGGGATGTCCATAAATATAAGCCTGACTTCTGGGTTGTTGGCATTTATCTCAGCTAACATTCTCTACCATTTGTCTCAACTATAGTTAGAAATGTTCTGGTGAACATACGCTGAAGTCTTCCAACAGACCATGTTTTTTCCCTTCAGTAGAGAGTCTCTGAGCTTTGTTTGAAGTTAGGTGAGATTTACTTAATTTTTCCTCAGATTTCTAAAACTTTTGCTTAACATATTTATATAATCTTTAAATAGAATTATCAAAAAAGCGCTTCAAGACAGAATTAGTGTTGCAGTGTCCACCTACACTACAATTCAGCCCTGAGCCAAAATGCAATTCAGTGATTTAGTGCATTAGATTCTGGGGTAATTAATTTCCTTTCAGCCTTCTCTAATGAATTTTTCACATAAGAATAATTATTCTTGCCCTGCTTATGTAGTTAATACACGTCTATTTTTTTTTGTAAATATTAACTTTATCTTGTTGATTTTAGAAATTTAAATCTAATGTTAGACCGTTTAAAGGTTTAGGGGAGGTAGATATTTAGCCATTTTGCCAGATCATGGTAGTTTGCTGTGACAACTTTAAAGCTATTCCTGATTTTGAGGATTTAGGCAACATTTCAGTCCGGTACCTGGGCAGAAATGGCCTAATTACTTCGGTAAGACTTTTTATTGCTTCGTGCACTGACCTTTATCGGGACATGGGAGAGACCTAGTCTTGCTCTTCTGTCACTACTGGGTGAGAGGGATGGTTTGCTGAAGTAGGATGGCATCATCACATGAAACAGTATTTCCTGTCTAGAAAAGAAATGTAAAATTGTATAAATCTGTGCAATTATGAAGAGATATATGAGGTATATATTTCTAGTGTCTGCTAATTGCTCCTATAGGAAGTTGATAATTAGCTATGTTAAACGAAAATTTGCCGAAATACAGATATGTACAAAACTGCATTATATTGTTAAGAAATTGTTTTATTTTAATGTATGCCTACATATTTGTATTTATTTTTCTTCATCAGTAGCAACCCAGCTAAATTACTGAAATGAGGGATGATTACATTCTATTAAGAAAAATTGAGTGCTAACATAAAATGTAATCTCTTACAGAGGGAGCTTGAGAGATGAGCATTTTCTAACAGCAGATAAGCCTCTTTCCCTGTAAAAAGAAATAAATAACAGTGAGAAATCTTGTCTGCAGTGGTGATCACTGGTTGATTCTACAGTCAAGGACAACAAAGCTGTACCACATGAATGAATCGCTGCTAGAGTCTGGGGGCTTTAGGGCATATTGCTCTACACAGGAGAGCTTACAGCATCTAAAAGATGAAAAATACTTTCTGAGAAGGTGTGATATGCTGTAGTGTAAAGAACTTTTTGCTGCTTTGTATCTCATCAAGAGAATTGTTCCTAGCTTACAAGTCTTATTGCTGTCTTCCTGTGATTCACAACAAGCTTTGTTGTGAATTTGCCAACTGAAGATAGAGAATATGCATGTGCTCTTTTAAGAGATGCATCCTGTTGTGCATCTATTCATTAAGATTTAATACACATAAGTTAGTAGTCACCTAACATTGTTATCAAATTTTGATCTTCTGAATATTTATGTAATTAATTATTGGTAAGCTCAGTGTCTATTCTGTCATTCCCTGTGTGCTCATCTATGTGTAGTCCCATAATGAGATTCTACCTTCACCACACCTCAGAGAGTTCTGAGGCCTCACTGTCACTGAAGTTCAGCCACAGAATGTCCACAGGAAATTGGCTTGTGTCATCACTTTATTCCACTTCCTTGTTTGAGGATTGTTTTGAGGTTTAAATTAGGAACTGGGAGATATTTTCTAAAATATCCTGGTTATGTGCAGTGCACTTAGTGTTAGCTAATAGCAAGTTACAGCTAGTTTTACTAGTCTGTACAATGTCTAAGTAGCTCAAATGCCATTTCCAGTCTCATAATTATTGAAAATGTTGCCAACTGTTCAGTGGGCTCCTTTCATAAAAATTAGCAGAGAAATGGACTGTGATTTATGATGAATTGTGATTTCGTATGCAGTGAAGTCTCCAAGGTTGCAAATGAACAAGCTCTTTTGGGTAGTCTTCACTCTGTACCAGATGTACTACCCAAACTCTAATGAATGAGGAAAGAAGCACCAAATGAATTTCAATGTAGATAATTTCTAAAGTAATGAATCAGGAGAAAAGTGACCTATACCTGACAGATTTCAGACAATAAAACTTGGGAGTTATTTCTTACAGATTTTTGAAACCTCTGATTCAGTGATACCTATTCTCAAAGAAGTTAACAATGTCTTTGGCATTATCAGGACAAGTACTAAGAAGATTAATGTTATTTTAAAAATTATCACTGTGTCTTGAATATTCTTGGAAAGACCCAATAGAGTTAGGATATAGAAGATCACAGATAAAATAATCCAGGGGATGGAGAAATCTTTTTTACAAGGACAAGCTAAAAAGGCTGAAGGTTAGGAGAATAGAGGACTGAGATGCGGAAAAGTTGAGGATTACAGAGTCATAAAGGTAGTTAGTAAAGTAAATATATAATAGTTCACCTCTAATGACTGACTTTACTGCCAGTCATCAGTTTGTTCTCCCTGCATTACAAAGGCCAGTAATGTGCTGTGTTCAACCACGTGTATTTATAACTGCTTACGGTTACAAATGGCCACATACCAGGAAGTACATGAATATCAATTTAATTTGACTTAATATAGTTATGTATGAGGAGGCTATTAGTTTTATCGTTAATATTAGATTTTATTTTGTGTAGAGCACTCTAGGAAAAGGATCAGATAAGGGAAACGTCAAAGATCCAAAATTGAACTTGAACTCCTATGATTATTATTTATGAGCTTGTAGAATTTCCTGCATCTACCTCTTGTTTGTAATTTTTTACAGTCAAAGATTATTTATGGTTTTCTATCTTTGTGTTATCATCTTGATTTTTTTCACATCCAGGTATGTCTGAATGTAGTTCTGAAATACTATATTAATAAATGATGTAAAATCATTGACATCTATTTTATCTGACATGTTGCAGGAAAGGTAGACCTTAATTTAAAGTACTTGAAAGTATTCAAAGATGCATAATGGCAATTGCTACATTTCATGCAGTTACACCAGCTGGTTTCAGTTGCTGTGTTGCTTATTTGTTGTTGCTGTTTTTCTCTTCTGGATTTTTTTTCCCAATTTTTCAATTTTAGTCACATTTATTTATGGTGGCTCATTCTGAGCCTGTTTTCTTCCTTTCCTTTTTGATCAAGTGTATTGCTTTTAAGTTAGAGTGCTTGAACAGATACCTACTGCAGGGATAGATGCTATCAACATCCAGAATAAGGGAATGAAATAGGGAATAGACAAGTACTCTTTGCTTTTATGTTAAGAATTCGAAAATCTTTTTGGATCTTTTATATATTCTATATTGAAGCAGTTTGAAGGATATAAAAGGTATGTCAGTAATGCAATGAAACTGAATTTTGCAATGATATTCAGGGAGGATCTCCTTGGATACTCCTCAAAATCTCAAGAAAATTCTTTATAGCAGAAATGAATAGCAATGAATATGTCCTGTGGCTTTTTGGGATCCTGAAAGTAATTTGAAATTTCACGTGTATAAGTTCATGTCATTTGTAAGTTAATTAATAATCTGATCACTAATAATTTGTAATGTTTGGGTAGAAAGTTTTTGTTTACAAATTGCAGTTGAGTGTCTTCATCACTCAACAGTTTTTTTTTCAAAGTCCTTGCAATATCTTTATACTAAATTCTTAACAGTCATTATATAAGAAAAGAGCTTTACTGCAGTGGTTTGGTTAAAATGCTACTGTATTCAGTAGTCAAAGGTCAAAGCTTCATAGTGAAGAGGTATTCTAGTCCTTTAATGGCCTTTTCAAATCATTATCTGTTAGCAGTACTAAATCATACAGTTAATAGTCTATATTCTGAAGGATTACAGTTAGCTGCTTCTTGGGGATGCAGGTTGTTTTATATGATCAGTATGATTGCTGCTAATGGTTTGTGATTTAAGTGATTACCGATCATGAAGAACAGTTTTGTAATTTGTTCTCCCCAGTGAATAATCTTTGGTTTTTAAGATATGTTTTCCTGTTTATCAGTTAGTTAGCTTCAGATAAATGAAATGGAAAGGAGTGCATAAAGCGACATCAAAGATCCATTTATGCAAGGCAACTCTGTTTCCCCTCTGCATAGGGAAGTATACTTTCCATTTTCAGCTTTGCTCTAAAGCTGGGCATCTTTGAAATATTGCGTTTGACACAAATTGTGAGAAACTTCTGAATTTATGGAAGAAGCTCAGTATGCTGAAGAACAAAAATGGTGAGATTTGGAGGCTATTTATGGCATAGTTACTCACTGTAGAATTTTGTCCAGTGTTGTTGTTATCTTCATAGACATATGAAGGGAGAAATGAATTTTAACTTGCTTAAATTGCAGTTATTGTCTGCTAACCCTGCTGTAAAAGGATTGCTCTGTACAAGATACATTATAATGCAGTACAGTATAAGGGAGTTTAACAAGCTGTTGGAGTAGGGAAACTGCCTAGCACTGACAAAGCAGTGACGAACTATTCAGCAGGCACTGACAGAAGCCTTACGCTGGGCTTCAGTCTGTGGATTCTGGATTGTGTGTTTTTGAAACAGGCATACATCCTTTTTCCTTTTGAAAAGGAACAGTAGCTGAGTCAGTGAGAATGAAGTCTCTAAAGTGATTTTCCCTAGAAGTGTAGAGCCTTGCACCTAGGGAGGAATAACTGCATGCACCAGTACAGGTTGGGGGATGACCTGCTGGAGAGGAGCTCTGCACAGAGGGACCTGGGGGGCCTGGTGGATGACAGGTTGGCCATGAGCCAGCAGTGTGCCCTGGTGGCCAAGAAGGCCAGTGGCATCCTGGGGTGCATTAAAAAGAGCGTGGCCAGCAGGTCAAGGAAGGTGATCCTCCCCCTCTACTCTGCCCTGGTCAGGCCTCACCTGGAGTGTTGTGTCCAGTTCTGGGCTCCCCGGTACAAAAAAGACAGGGAGTTCCTGGAGAGAGTCCAGCGGATGGCACAAAGATGATAAAGGGCCTGGAGCATCTCCCATATGAGGAAAGGCTGAGCGACCTGGGTCTGTTCAGCCTTGAGAAAAGAAGGCTCAGAGGGGATCTGATTGATTTTTATAAATATCTAAGGTGCAGGAGGCAAAGGGATGAGGCCAGACTCTTTTCAGTGCTGCGTGGCACTGGAACAGGCTGCTCAGAAAGGCTGTGGAGTCTCCTTCTCTGGAGATGTTCAAGACCTGCCTGGATGCTGAGCTGTGCAACCTGGTCTAGGGAGCCTGCTTTGGCAGGGGGCTTGGACTCAATCTCTGGAGGTCCCTTCCAGCCCCTACATTTCTGTGATTCTGTGATTCTACTTGTCCCTCTATGAATGTGGAGTGTCCGACTGTCTTGTCACTGTGTAGTGTAGATAAAAAACAATGCTTTTATGTGTTTCTAAAAACTTCTGAAAAGCAGATTATTTAGCACAATATTATACAATTTCAGATATAAGAAGTGAGATTTTATTTGGTGAAATGAAGTTCTTGCTTATAATAAGCCTTAAAAGGTAAATTATTTACTGGTTTATATATGATTCCTCATGGTAAACAGCTCTTGCAAAAGAAGCTTGAGGTCAGAACTGGAGTTTCCACCCTGCAGTCAAGAAAATCATCAGTTAACCTTTGTAGTCTATGAAGTGGTGATGATTCTGGAACTGTGACAATCAGGCCTTTGCCTGTACTTCACATACTCATGCACATATATGCCAATGCATGTGTTTCTGTAGACATAACACTGGTGATGCCAGCAACAATATGTTAGAGGAAGACAGAATATAACTTTTCCTTATACTACAGAAAGACCTTATATTCTAGCAATTGTGAAGCCAGTATGAAATTAATCCAAACATGGAGAAACCTGGCCCTGTCCTTGAGACTAGCAATGCTTCTAAAAACACAGTAGCGAGTCCCAGGTCAGTACACAAATCTCCCCTTCATATAAATTTCAAATCCAAGGTGAGCTGGAGGAAAAATCTTACAGATGAGATCACTTGCAACAAAATATTGTATTTATGATGCAGGTTTTCTGGAGGAGTAGTTTGTACCCATTGGATTCTCAGTTCTGGGTAATACTGGAGAAAACGAAGTAAAAAAATTCACGTATTTTAACAGTAGTAATTTGACTTTGATATTCTGTTTTTGCAACTTTTGTACATTTCATTACTTTTTACAAGCATTTCATTACTTTTTGCTCCTGTAAATACTTTTATTAAAATAGGACAAACTGTGTCCTCACAATCTAACATAGATGAGCCAGACTCATCCATTCTTTGTACATCATTCATCTTGATAGACTCATATTTAGAAGAGATTTTTTTTGGTTGTGGCCCATGGGGATAGGGAATACCCTCAATTCTCCCTCATTCTTGTCATCAGGTCTTTGTAATCAGACACGTGTTATATGGGGGAAAAGAATGATTATAGTTTCACCTCAAATATGGTGACAAATTAAGTTGATTTCCTGGGCTGAGAAACTTTTGTTAGTGGCTGACTGTACTTCTGTTGCTCAAGCCTGAATCCTGAGATGCTCCAAAAATCACTTCTATCCTTTCCTGAGGAGCTGATAGAGGCTTCCTGAAAGGATGGATTGAAAGGTGTTCATATGAATATCCTATGGTAGTACTGGAAATAATAGAACTGACTATCCCTCGGCTTCTTCCTCCTCATTCTAAGGCTGATATTTACAAGAGCGGGGAATAATATGAGAGCAAGACTGCGGTGATGTTTTTCAGCTAATGTACAGATTTCATAGGAATCTATGGATTTGATATTATATAGAGGTTTCACAAAGAAAAAAGGTTAAAAAAACCAAACATCTTTATTTTGTACACGTTATATAGAAAACACAGAAGGGGATCACTTGCTGAATACATGCTTCTGTGATCAACTTTAAGAAGCTTATATATGCCAGTTCAAACAGATCATACAAAACGAGAAAGCTGTCAGTCACGAAAAAAACTATTTTTAGTTCAAACATCAAGAAGCAGTATTCTGCAGAGAAAGTTTTGAGGCTGTGCAGTAAAGAGTCTGGTGTGTTTCCATCTTTGCTGTTGGAGTTGATGTGGGACAAATATGCAAAACTGTAAGTTGAAAGAAATATGGTGATAAGTTTAATTGTTTGTTTTAAAAGATTAGGTGAGGGATCTGCTGGAAAAAGCAGTAAGGCATTTTTACTCAAAAGGGGAAACTTACAATTTGTAATTTCCTGGTAATTGGAGAGACTCACCAAAACTGCTGGAAGTTTGACAAAGATAAGAGATGTACACGTAATTTCAGATTGTTGAAAGTACCTGAAATTGTGGGCTGGTAAGTTTATTTCTGCTGCATGCTTATTTAAGGGCATGGATGCCACACGTACCTTGACATTGAATGTGGAATTTTCTGGGCTCACCATTACTGAGCACAGGATGGTACCAGGTGCCCTTGGGCTGTAAGCCACTCATGTTTATAAGTCAGTGACTGGTTGTAAAATGAAAGTAACTTGGAAAGCTGAGTATAACCAGTTTTAGAGGCAACAAAGCGATCACGAAAAGTATCCTGTAGAGAAAATGCAGATGTTATGTGGCACTGCAGACTGATAAAGATTGAATGAATAAATCATCGCTCCCAGGATGGCTGGACCTTTGTTTGCCCAGCACTGCCCAGCCTATACTGCTGCATAGGGTTGTTCCACCCGAGATGCAAAACTTTGCACTTAGCTCTATTACATATTAGGAGTTTCCCACTGGCCTGTTTTTCCAGATGTAGAAATTCACCTAAATAACAGTTGAGTTTATCACTTTGCCCAGCTAGGTATCACCTGCCAGTTGTGGACAGAAGTTTTGCAATGTGTGATTGGAACCGATATATATAGATGAACACACTGGTTCTGATAAGGAAATTATGAATTATCCTGTCGTTACATCTTTTTTTAAGCTGTTCCTAATGAAACATGAAAATATAATGATCTTTTTCAGTTAGTTTTACTGTAAGGGCTTGGATTCACATCTTTGAGATATTCCAATTCAATATTTGCATTTATACAAGCCCTAGTGAGTTCTGCTCAGTTCCAGGAGGCTCCTGATGTGCCTCAACTATCTTCTGAAATACACAAGTGCCATATAACCGAAGAAAGGGCTGTAAAGATTACTTGTAGCCATGGGGGAGTTAGGCTTACAGGAGTGCCTAACAAGGAACGATCAAAGAGAAGGATGTCATACAGTTGCTTGCAGTCTGATCATCACTGTGGCTGTGGGGGAAGAAGTTAGAAGGAAAAAACAGCTTATATCTTTTGTTGCTACTGTAAGTAGGAAAAAAAAAAAGTGCTGCATTACCTCCATATGGAGTAACTGGCGGAATGTGTTACAACTTTAGCATTTGTTTTTTCAATTTCATCTTGAATTCTAAAGTTAATACATTTTTGTGCAATGCAGTTCACTTGAAACGAAGCGTAGTGTGAAACCAATGCAGTTAAGGTCACTTCTGGTCAGACCTATAGCCTGGTGCACCTACTTAACGTTAAAATATCAGGGCAGAATATCTAATTGCATGAAAAAGTTAATCACTTATAGAAAATTAATAGAAGATTGAATTTCCTTTTTTGCAATTTCCAGTAGCAGAGGGCACTAATGCATCTGAGGGTTACAACCTGTCAGGCCTTGTGTGTTTAACAGTAGCAGCCTGTCCTGTCAGCCATGGCCTGTGCTCATTTAGTGGCTCAGCTAGAACAGGAGCAATCTAAAGTGGGTGAGATCACTTGAAAGTGGTCCTTTAGGTGTCTGTCATTTCCAGGCTGTGTAACAACTAAATCCATGAGGCAGTCTGCTACACCATTCATCCCTCACTTTAGACAGAACAAGAGAGATATGAATGTATGCAATAGAAGAAGCACTTCTGTGGAATGGTGGAATAAATTCCTTGTATGTTTGATATTCTGTATTTCAGTTTCTTAACTTTAGTGTTGGAATTCAGATGGAGTTTTCCCGAGCTTCTGGCTTCTATTCCACCAGCACAGGTTTCTGCTTTATGTCATTATCTTCTCTAATTCTAGCAGCCAGTTTTCTTCAGTCCAGCATATATTAGGATGTAATGTCATTCATTTGGTGCTGCTTCAGAACAGTATCATGCAAAATGAATAACTGACCACAAAGGGGATTATCCAAGACCTGAGAAAGTCTTTGTGGATAACAAATGACTTCAGTTAGCTTTGGGCTCTGCCTGAAAGTTATCAAATTTTAACAAGATAAAGACTTTGATGACCAGCCAAGTCACGGAATTAAGGCTTCAGAAAGCAACAAGTGAAAGAATCATATGAAGAGTGAGAAACTGGTTACTGCTGTGTATTGTGTGCATCATTCAGAAGTGACCACTGAGTTAATTCGTATTTCTGCTTTCCTATGCTGTTATATGTAAAAGTATTGTTTTGGGACTGTCCTCCTGTCATTTCACCTGTCTCTAATTCACTGTTAATTTTAGCTGTGAGTTGTCTTAAAACCCAGCACCATCAACTGATCTGCAGTGTCAGATCACTGCCCCTGAGATGTTTTGTTGGGAGCTGATAGTTGCTGTATGGATGCCTTGGGAATCTTGAATACAAGCCTGTAAATAATCCCTGACTGTTGGTTCATAAACACGCACATTTAAAACATTAAACATGCACATTTAAAACATTTTTTTTCTTCCAGAAACTCAAGGTGGGGGGCTGGCTAAGATTCATCACAATAGGATATATATCTATACTCATGTTGAGAGTGTTCCTATCACCATTTTTTTAGATTGCTATGATGACAGTGCTAGGAGACCCCAGCTGAGAACAGAACCCCATCGTGCCAGACATTGTGCTGTTGTAGAATAAAAAACATGCAACTGAGAAGAAACATCCACAGAGGTGCTTTGTAGTCAGTAGGACAGTAAACATATTTATTTATTAGGAACATATCCTACTGATTATGAAGTAGTTTTCTTAATGCCTATTTCAGTGCTTTATTTCTATGCATATTAATTCATGCTCCCTTTTCTTGAAAACATTTCCCTGTCCTTACTGCAGCTGGGTGAAGTCCCAGCTTCGATGCTCTGGCTGGCAGGGCCCTTCCCAAGTCCCTGTCAAAGAGCCACCGTGGTGTGTCACAGTGCCAGCCCCTGGCATCAGCGTGTCAGCGCTGGGCTGGCTTCCGCGACTGTCACAGGGGGAATGGCTGCTCCTGCTTGAGCTGAGGTCACTTGGCTGGCAGGCTGAGGGTCTCTGGGGTGGAGAAGAGCAGAATAATAGAAGTTTTTTTTTTTTTTCTTTCTGAAAAATGACACCATTTAACCAACCATCAGCAGAAACTCAACATAGATAACTTAAATGGCATTTCTCTGTGAACAAATTACTTCTTCATTCTGCTGCTCCCTTATTATGTTGCACTGATAAGTGATTTAATTGGTTATTTAGCCTGTTGCACACCAGCTTCCAGTTGGACCTTTCTTTCATGCATGAGTTAATACACAATTGCATATTCCCAGAATTGCTATATTTATATTTCACTCAATTTGTAAATACAGAGACTGCTACTGTATGGCCTTTGGAGATCTGAATATAGTGTGTGGCCATGCTTAGGGCCAATGTGTTCATTTTAAGGATATGCTGTAGAATCGAGAGTATCTGGAAATTTTCAAATACAGCTTTCTGGTCAATTCAGCTGGGCTGGCTGTGTGAGAGCACTGATGCTGCCCCGCATTCCTCAGAAGGCCATGGAACAAAACTGGAATTCAAATGTGTGAGACATATTGGTGGCAGCAACAAAATTTTGTGATCAGCTGACTGCAGTGTTGGTGGTCACATTTTTGTTCTGTGGCTCCTCTTTTTAGTGTCTGTAAATGTTTTCTTGACACATTGTTGCTCTGCTTGTATGGAATTTTGTTTTGTTTTGTTTCACTCTTGTTGGGGTTAGAAGTGGTGGCTGTAGGTGAACTTCTGTCCTTTAGAGTAAGTTTAACTGAGAGAATAAAAGCTTGTTCGCACTCAGAGGATGTAGCAGTTTTCCCAGTGTCATAGCAGTTCTGTGTTAGAAACTGTTTGTAGACCAAGAGATACTCGGAGGCTTGGGAAGGGTCTGCTATACACCTTTTTCTTTTGAGCTCGCTAAAGTTACCAAAGTGTTTTGACTTTCAAGGACTGAGCTTTATTAAAAAATAATCTTGAATGACAAGATTGAGACAGAATGGGAGTATGTATAGAGCCCTATAAGGAAGCCGAGCTCTCACTGGCTGCCTGGCGCTCTTCTTCAAAGTTACTAAGACTACATTGAGTAAAATCACCACAGTGTTTAGCTAAGATACTTTTTCTTGGCTACATGGTTGCTGATATTGACATTTAAGAAACTAAAAAAGGAGTAGCCCACAGTAAATGCTCCTCAGTTGACTTCCAGCAGAGGTTTAGTTATCTGATGGGCAGGAGGATTATTGCCCTTTAATGTTTCTATTGCAAGGTATTTTGTGGCTCTCTAGCAATCCACAGATGTGGTCTATTATTAAGAAATACTGAAGGCACTTAAAAGGCATTTCTGAAATATATTTTTAACTACTAATCTGAATGCTTTTAGCTATCCGAGTTGTCTTTGGTTTTAAGGAAACTGAAACGCCATGTTTCTTTTCTAATATGGAAATGGGTGGCCATTATTAACTTTAATAAGTTTTGTACTTCTTATGTGAAAACAAAATAGAAGTGCTAGCCAATTAACTCATTCACTAAATTTTTCTATTTAGTAATGTGAAATAATTATGAGAAATAAAGTAATTAAGGTCGTAGTTAAAGGTAACAACATTTGTACTTCAGTGCAGCCAAATGCACCAACATGGAGGTACTTGCTTGTTGAACATATTTTTAGAATATATGTGCTTAGAAGCTGAAATGGATGTTCTGATTTCAAAATATACCTAACGTTTATCAGGGTTTAGCTGAAGGAAATCTATTTCGACATATTGTTTAGTACACAGCTGCCTAAATTACGGTTAGTTGTAAGTGTCTGGAGTAATAACTAATTTATGGTAATATGGTTAAGTTCTTCTATGGTTGGTTAGCTACAGCAGGTTTTTAAATGACAGATATTTGATTTCAATTATTACGTAAAAGAAATATGCATGATATGTGTTCTTTGAACATATAGCATTGTAAAAAGATTGTAATTGAGCATTATTACAGTAGAGAATAAATCTATGCTAAATGTCATAGTTTTGAGAATCTCTGAACATTCACCTAGTCTGTAGTACCTTGGGGACTTGTATCTATCTCTGCTTGCTTGCTTGTTTAGCAGAGTGTTTGAGTTTGAATGAATTTCTTCTGATAAGAACTTTGGAGAACAGGAACTAAGAGCTTTCTAATATTTTCCTGGCATCCTGGAAGAGACTCTGGAGACCTGAGTGGCTGTTTCATGACAGTACCCCCAAACAGTAGAAATGTTTCCTGTTTCCCATAGGTGTGAGGCTGTCAGCAACTATTTTCATTCCAACATTTTTCTTATATCGTATCTTATATCGTATTCAGACTATTCATGCTTGAAATCAAGTGACTGCATAATTGGAACCGCTTAGAATAAACAGATTGTCTGACTGCTTGTCCTTTTTCAATCTGGAGTAAGTAAATTCTATAAACAAGAGAGGGAAGGAGATGTGAGACTAAGAATAACGATTTCTGCTAATAAAAACAGCTATTTGTATAATTTAATATTTATAAATACTCAACTGTGCTAAAGTAAGCAGATATTTCCTCTTTATATCAACAGGTAACTTGGTTGTAAGCTTCCAGGACTCACCAATGCAAAACTTGCTGTAGATGACTCGTCTCCCATCTTCCCCAATACTTCAACATGTTCAAAAAGAACAAATTTTAATATACGTCGACAATTAGTTTGCTATTAATACCCTATGACTCAAAGGGTATATACTGACATCTACATGTCAGTATGTAGAACCCTACAAATGAGGGGCATCTGTTTTGTACAACACTCAAGACCAAAGGCAAGGGACTCCATGATTTATTATGTTTGACAAATTCCAATTCTCTATATTGATGCAAATTCATTATTATATTTATGGATATAGGAAAAAATGGTGTTGTAAATCAAAAACAGTAAGTGAAATCCTGTCTTCAGTCAAGGCTTTTGTTATTACCTAGATTACTAATGCTTGATTTTTTGCTTATTTTATTCTTATTTTTTTTCTATTCTTATTCTTTTCCACTTAGTGGGGGATAAATGATTATTTTGACAGGGAGCTTGAAGTTCTGAAGGGCTGGATTTTACTTCTGTCTTTGCTACTGAGTAGCGATGTGACACTTTCTGAGTCGTGTAACCTCCTTTACTTATGAGTCCTTTGTTGCATGGTGAAAACAATACTGCTTTGAAAAATCCTTGAAGTTCTGTCCTATACAGAAAGCACATGGTCCAAGTCGTTGTTAAAGAGGTATGTAGGTTCAGAAAGCATTTTTTGCTATTTATGCTGTCATACCTTCACATTCAGTTTTTGGAGCTCTCATGATCTTTTTTCTAGTAAATTATTCTGTGAATTTATTTCAGCTCTGTTAGGCATATTAAGTATATTCATATGCATAATTGATGCTATTTGCAGCAAATGTCTTCATGTTCATGTGTGGAATGCAATATATATGGTGAAAAGCACACCTATGTTAGGAAAAGAACCTTGATTAAGTTGCATTCTTAGATGTAAAAAAGCTTTTCAGTAAGGGCATCTATAATTAATAAGACTGAAGACCAGACTTAAAATAGTAGAAGAAACAAAGCTATTTCTTGGATATATTTCCTGCATTTCTTGAGGTACTTCTGTTGCTACAGAAAACAGGAAAAGAATTGGAGATTTAAAAGGGATTTGATATCTCTACATCCTGTTACTTGTAAAAGCATAGTTACATAGCCTGTCATTGCAAAAGCCTGATTCTTCTGTAGATTTTCAGAATTAAAGCAGCACCTCAGGCATTCCTTCTTTTTCAGTCTTTGTTTTGGAAATTGAAGCCTTAAACTCTTAAAATTTGCGCTCCTAGAATATGACCAAAACATTGGGTGTATTTTGTGGACTAAAGGATAGGTAACTGGAATATTTAAGAATAGATGGTGATGATGTGACTGCATTTCTTTTCTTAGAGTAGGAAAGCTGAAGATCAACTTTGGCAGTGCTTGGAAGTGTTAAGAATCCAGCCATTACGAGCTCAGCAATGTACGCGTTAGAAAAAAAAGTTGCTGTGCTCTGACTGGATCGTAAAGAACAGTGAGTGACCTTACACATGTTCATATATATTCAGTATGATCTCAGGAAAAAAAAAAAAAAAAACTTAGAATGAAAACAATTTCAGTTTTAGATGTGCTCATTTCTTCTTTATAAGTGAGTAACTAAATTTAATTAAAAAAAAAAAGACTAATCTAATAATTTAACTAGAAGCAGTCACAATATTATTACTTTATAAAAGGCGCTTCTATAATGAAATGACTTTAAATTACTGAGTGGATAGATTGGGAAGCTTGTTCATGGCCAAATAGCAGTGTGCTTAATTTCATCTTTCAGAATATACTTCAATATTTGACTAAATGATGTGAAGGAAAACCTCTTATGTTAGTGTTACGTAGTCTCCTAAGTAGGCAACCCATATTGTCTGGCACTTCTAGCATGTAACTGACTGAAAGGTTTCAATCACAATCAAGTTATCTGAATAGCTAAACTGGAGAGGAGGCAGACATAACCCATCTGTTTTTCAGATACTCCTTTTCTCTTCCTCTGTCTTTCCTATTGGATCTCTGAGAAACACAGGAATTTAATTTGATCGTGAGTCCTAATATCAAAGTTTAATTTTTCTCTTCTAATTTATTGAATGCCTCTCTTACTTGCACTCATAGTTGTCTTGCTTACATTTTTTGATTGCAGTCTGTACTGCTGTTCTAAGATGAAAAGGAGGCCTAGCATTTTGAGTTTTAAATGAGAACTGCCACAAGAGTTTGCAAGTGAAGTAGGTGCATGTAGAATTATTGAAGAGTAAAAAAAAGAAGTCCTATTCCACTTGTAAAGTCATGCTTTTTTGAATTGAAAATTGTTCTTTGGTAGCTAGATGTTGTTATGCACATCCCTACTGAGAAAATCTAAGAAATATTTTCTTGATATTAACAGAAGAATATTGGACTCAAATGTTTTGTTATTTAGGCTGGTTTCTGCATCCTATTTAATTTTATAATAGTTAGCAACACTAAACAGCTACCTAACTTAGAAACAGTATGTTCAAATTGACCTTTTTTTTTGTAAGGTTCACATTGCACTTAATTTCTTCCCTAATTTGTCCATTAGAAATCAGAGTTAGTGTACGATCCTTTGAGGAGGGCTTGCCCACCAGTATGTAGCCTGATTTTTAAAGCCAGCCTTCACCAGCAGGAGTGTCATCTACGCTGTAGTACAAGCTGCTTGCTTCAGGTGGAGAATAGGCATCAGGATCTGAATGGATCTTCTATAACAAAAACTTTCTTAAAGCCCCTTATTTCTGGGCTGATTGCTGTTGTATGGCTCAACTTGTCTGAACTGTACAAAGAATGCATAATGCTGTCATAATCCATCACTCATTTTGAAGCATTCTTGGGTGTTAGGGGGAAAGAAGATAGAGGAGATTGACAAATACTGTTTTTCAGGCCAAGAGGAAGTTTATCTTGTAAATATTGTGGCTACAAGTTTGAGCAGTACGCTTTGTATTTGTTTTACCCATTTGTGTAGACTTGTATTTTCTGTCTCCAACCCACATACATATAATTTCTTAGCAACAGTGTCAAGAATCTGCTCTGTTAAGGTTGCTGTCCTTATAGGGACATTTTCAGGTTTGTAATGAATGTACCTTACTCCAGAGTTACACTGTAGATGATTTAGTTTCAGTAAGAAACAGTGATAAGCCTTGTTGCTCTTTAAGAGTCATTCAGTTAAACCAATTGATTGCAAACCTGTTGGAGCAGAAGGGTGATGTGTGTATGTTAAAATGTGTAGGTGCATGAACAGACTGTCAGTTTTCAACATCAGTTACAGTTGCCCTGATCCATCCTAATGTCTTTCCTTTATAAGCAAAGCAAACTTAACATCTTCCTCTTGCTTTCCTACTGAGAACTTTTTGTGTCTGGTGAGATGACTTTCACACCAGTCAGGCATTAGGTGTCAGTCTCCTTTTAAGAGTAAAAAAAATTGGAACGTTTGAAGATCATTGGCTTGTGTGAAATTAAAATGCTTTATTATTTTCCCAAAAGAATAATACTTTAAACTCACAGCAGCTTAGCTAGACTATAGCCTGTGGGTCCTGACCTACATTTTTTACTCCACAGAGCATGAAATATCTTTCTGTATGTGATGCAAAAATCACTGTATGATTATAATTGTATTAAATTGTATCATTCTGGTACTCTGGATTAAACAGTGACAGATCCTGCTAATCTTTGTAGTAAAGAATTGGTATATTGTAAAACAAATTTGATGGGTGGATTTTTTTGTTTGTTTCTCTGCTTTCTCATTCACTTTTCCTTTTCTGTTGGCATGTGCTTTCATAATAAACAGACTTGTTACCTTGATGCAATTTGTGCTACTGTAAATACATGGGAAACCTTAGTTTTTCCTGCATTTACTGTGGTCTCTTGAAGATTATGGTGGGTGCTTCTCAACTAACTTGAACAAAATTAAGTGGTGCCTCCAGTTTCAGTGTTTTGAATCACCAAATCTCATGTACTTGTCTTCTCCACCATTGTAATTAAATAGTATTTTCTCCCAACTCAGTATACAGAAATAATTTTAGCTGTGCAGTAAGTGAAAATTCATCTTTTTCTTATTTTACCTGATTTTTTTTAAACTTTCTAAATGGGTTATTTCCGTAACCTGTGAGATTTTCTACCATATATCAGGTTAATGTGCTCTGGTTGTGAAGAGAATAGGGAGGTTAGTTTTTCTTGCCCTTCTTTGGATCCCAGAATTGTGAGAAAAATAAGCTTCAAGCAATAAATTCAAGAAATATGGGGAATCCTGGCTGGTACAGTGTGAATTTTTATTGAAATGCTTGCCACTTTTGATCTCTTATCTCTAAATTGAAGCCATTTGGAGGTATGGGAGTGTAAATTCTCATGAGTATAGTCCTTGCTCTATGAATGAAGTGCCACAGTTAGAAATGTGGCTGTTGTGCAAGAAGTAGATTTACAGCATAGCACTAAAGATAGAGCTATAACATGGCACTCAATGTACTGATTATTGCAAGTTATATGATGTGTTCTTAATGTAGTTAACAGTAGTGATAGTTAAAATAAAAAAAAAAAACGAGAAAGCAAAGAATTCTAAGCCTGCTTAAAATAAAAAATATTTTCAATAAGGCCTTGGAGAACAGTTTGCAAAACTGGCTAGAGGTTAAAACTGCAATAGTTGCTGTTGATCAAATAGTTCTAGATTTGTTGCATTTAAAAAATAGTGAGAAAATATTGTACAGTTTCCAATTTTGTTTTGTTGAACCTGCAGTGTTACAGAAGGTATTTCTGGTGTATCTAGCTTGGACAGGCAGTTAGTTGACTTGTGAATGCAAGTCTCTGTGAAATCAGTGGCGCTTGTGTACCTAATCATTTATGAACCATAACAAAAGGTAACCAAAACAAACCCAAATTCTTTCAACACCAAGAAAATGAGCTATATATATATATGCATTTATTTATTTGATGGGGAGAAGGGAGGGAAGGGGTCAGTAATATGATGTATAGAGTCCATATAGTAAGCTGGTTTTGAGTCTACAATGCCTTTGAAGCCACTCTCTTATTCCTTGTGCATAACTTTTGAATTTAAGAATAATTTGACAATCTAGGCTCTGTGCTGATGAGTATTCAGTGCTGCACTACTGTGATGCACACCTGGGTGTACGTGGTTTCATTCTACTGCGTAGAGAGGCCTTTAATTCTTAAACAGGAAAAAGATGTAACTGCACATCTTTAAGTTAAGAAAAGTTAAGAATTTAACTGCTGCTGTAGGATATTGTACTGTCCTTTCAGTTCTAGAATTAAGGTGTATCTGCCATTCTTTAAGCTAAAGAAAGAGCAGTGAAAAACCAGCAGGGCACTCATGTATAACAATAGCTTTGAAAAATAAGATGCATATATGAACTATTTACTAAGTTTGTGTCAAAGAGTCATATAGACATGCATAGTGTTGCATAAAGTTTTCAATGCACTGTATTTCAATTTCTTTGAAGTTATTCCCTTTAGCATAAAAGAAAGTAAAAAGTAAGAAGTGCCACTGAATTAGGCTGTCGTAGTAGTCGTCATAGTAGTGTATAAGCACATGCTGTCTCCGTTTTCCAGATTCTTCCTCTGACGGAAGCAAAATTACTACTTCCAACTGTACAGTCAGGCTTTCTGAAATGGCTGTAACACTGAGCTCAACTATCATTTTCTAGTTATGCAGAAATGAAATGAAAGCCAAAGAAAAAAAATCTAAATTATTTTTTTCTCAAATACATTGCAGGTGTTTTCTCTTTTTTTTTTTCATCATAGTAAAATACAAAATTAATTCTGCTTTGCCAAAAGCCCAAAATAACCAGGAAGAGAATATTATCACATTTGGAAATCTGATTTCTGGATTTAATGCCCCCAGTAAAGAACTACAGCCTATTTTTGTCTAATAAACCTTTTTGTAGCAATAAAAATGGCTGAGACAGACTGAAAAATAGTTTGTAACAGAGTAAATTGTAATACATATGATGGCTTAGGATATGAATTTGTGAAGTAGAGAACTTCCTTCATATTCGAAAAGTTGAAGATGTTAACAAAGGCATCCAGTTCTTGAACTATACATTTTTAAATTATGAATAAATTTTCAAGAAAAAATACTGTTTTGCAAATTGCATCTGCAGAAAAGATCTGAAAGTAGCCAGAGTTGTGTTGTTGACAGAATGGTTTGAATCATTTGACAGATTTTTATTTTTTTATCAACAGAATCAAATCAGATATTCAACAAAATTAATTTTGTTTTGTATCTAAGTCCTGCCTGACAGGGTGTAGTCAAAGAAAGAAAAAACACTCTGGGTATAAAAATGCGTCAATTAGAAGACAGGAGCATTGAAGTCTCTGTAACAAATCGTTCACTAAAGGGTGAGAAGTGAGTTTCCAATGCAGATAGGCTTCATTAAAGGCACTTCTTGTTTTGATAAAATTATTTTTTATTTTTTATATTGAGAAATGTTGACAGCTATGTCAGCAAGAAAAAAATCTTTGTGCTCTCACTAGTTTCAGATGCTTCTTTTTCCCAGCACTTGTGAAGGTTAAGCAAAATTCTAGGGCAGCTGCTGAGGAGATGATTGGATGTTTTGATCATTTCTTTTCAATTCCAAGCAGAGCCATTTCTTTGGGCTTTTTTTCTTTAGGATTAAGTGCTTAAAGAAAAAAAATCAACTCTTTAGGTAGTAGACATTTAATGGGCAAAAATTCCCAACAACTGCATGTTAAAATGTACTTTATCCGATGAATCCAAATACTTCAGTAAGAAACTGGGTTTTCTAAGCAAGATTCATCAGCTTGAGTCACTAAGACACTTACAGGCCCTGAAGAATGGAGCTCACCTATGCAGGGGAACGATTAACTTGTGCGAATGCACTGAATTGTATTCTTGTCAAAACTGCCTTTGTATTATGCCAGTTCCTGTAGTTAAATTGTGTGTGACTTAATACAGTATCTCTGGAATCAGAAATTATTTACAGTATTCAATTAAGCAAAATTTCTAAGCTTAGTGATTAAATGCTATTATTATTGTTGTTGTTATTATTACTATAATTTCATTATGTACTAGCCAGTCTTTTCATTCCCATCCTCCAGGCAATCTGTTGGCCCTCTTCTTGCACCTGGGAAAGCCATCCCTGCATCCCAGACAGGTATGTGGAAGTCCATGGGCTCAGGTCATGAGTCCTCTGCTTAGCCTGAGTGTTACTAGTGGCTTGGAGCAGGGATTCGGGTAGAACTGACACTTCTTTAACCTTCTGAGTGAGATACACCAGACTGTATGTTGTGAATTATATTCTGTACTGAATCTGCCTTCTGTGGAAATAACTCAGCCTTTGCAGCATTCTAGAATTACAGTTTATCAGTACTTTGATGTTACATTATGTACTCTACCAGTTGTTTATAAGGATTTAAGTACCTAGTGCTGTGATGGATGTATGTTGTCCATCACTAGCTCTCACAAATTAATTTTTGTAAGCAATTTTTTTCACTACAACAATCTTGGAAATGAGCATGTAGATTGAATCAGTCAAAAGTAATTGGAGTCTTGATCATAGATGATAACAAAATACCTTTTCTCACCAGACATTGCTAAAAGCAAGTCTTCCTCGTGCAGTAAAGAGCTGGGAACAGTCGTTCTTGTGTTTGTTCCACAATGACAACAGAGTAAACCAGCAAGTCATTCACTTCATGTATTCTAATACATAATGCGAGGTTCTGAAATGAATTCAAATTCTTAATCCACCTGTCTACAGGAAACAAGCTAAAACAAAACAAATGGGATCTGCAGAGACCACAGGTTGAGTATTTGTGATAAACCATGGGAGATGGTGTCAGTTATAAACGTAAAGTCATTCTGCAAGGAAAATCCTTAATCCTGATGTAAAAGAAACAGCAATCCTCCAGCCCCCGCAGCAACTGTTGAAATCACAGAAGGTTTTAGATACTAAGAAGGTTAAATTTACAGCCTTTAAAGCATTTGAAAGGGAGGGTTTCTTCTTTGATTGTGATAATTAATCAGGTCAAACATCTGGGAGGAACTATCCCAAGAAAAGCTACTGCTGTGCTATGCAGAAATGGGTTGATAGGGCTTAAAACAGAGTCATCGGCACTCATGAAAAAGGCTGATTCATTTAAGACTAAGATTATACTGAATTAATATATGCCCAATTTGCACTTTGATTAAAAGACATCGGAGTTATGGAAATCTCATGATGATGATCTAAATACGGAGTCAGAGTTGGAGAGAAAAAAAACAAGAGCAAACCCATAAAATTCAGCCCAAGTTAAGAGTGTAGGCTTCCGATCCGTTAAGACCTTCTGTCTTTTATTGTGTTTCCTAGAAATTACGTTTGCACTTTCTGTGATATCCATTCTGAGTGGCAGTAGTGATTATGTGCCATGACATGCATCTTCAGGAAAACCACATTTTTTTGTTTATGATGACAATGTTATTAGCAGATGATAAAAGTTAGGCCTTAACAATCTTAGCATGTGGCAAAATAACTGTCTTGCAGACCTACAAACACATGTATTCACATTGGATTGTGAATGTCAAAAAGCTGTGTTACACACATGTAACTGATACTGGAATTGACCCAAAGTTTTGGGTGTTCAGTGCATACTTACAAACTCATTCAGAATCTACTACAGACAAGAGTGATGGCAAACCTTTTATGATTAGTTTCTTCTCAAACTATGCCAATAGCTAGGGTTATACTTGCATCAGTGTGTGATAATCTCATATGATTAATGTCCTACATAAATACTTTTTTCAGTTGTGCTAGGAATGATGCAGCAAATATTTCTGGAAATTCTATCCACGCTTGTTTGATAACTACTCTTCTACCCAAGAAATAATAATATTATTAGTTTTATTTATGGAAGAAGAGGGAGAGAAAGAAGAGGCATAAACATTTTGAACTGAGGATACGTATGACTATGAAAGATTTCTCCATGACTTCTTTATGATTGTGTGACAGTATTTATTATATTAACTACTACTTATTTTCAGTTAATTGCAACTTCTTTGTTTTCATTATCTATAAAATTTAAGTATTTTTTCATACAATAGCTAGGTAAATATTCTATTAATATATTTATTGCATATTTTTAAATATTTGAGAATTATGTTTTTATTTTATATTTATCATTAATAATCATTGGTTCATATTTGAAAGATCAGCCTTATACTCCTTCATACTATGCTGAAGGAGTGAAACAAATGCTTGCATTGCAGATAAAATGCAGCCATCCAATATTTAACATAAGCCACTGTCAGTGAATTAAGCTTCTAATTTTAAACTTAATATCACTGAAGTTTTTCTGTATTCTATATTCAGTATCTAGGTACTAGTTCATGATGCTTATGCATGTATCAGTGGAGCAAGGGGCAGTTTCACTGGATATCCGTGTACTTCATCTTTGTTTCAGTAGTTACAAGCACTTCCTTTTGTGTTACAAGTGTTCTTTTCTTTTCTTAACACATGAAGGTCATTAATATTTTGACCCTGATGATGATAATGAAGTACTCAATAAGTGGCTTAACAAGCTAGTTTCTCTCATTACCCTGTAATACATTGATACGTGACAAGAAACACAGGAATGCAATGGTAAAGTCTTCATACAATGAGAGTTAATGAAGAAGAAAAACAGATTCACATTTACTGAAGTTCTAAAGCATCAGTCAGCTAAAAGGAGTCCAGATTACTCCTTCCAAGCTTTAATCTTAAAACCATGTGCTCAAAGGAGTTCAGTTTTGAATGGACACAGTCTCCGGAACTGCAGAATTTGGTGGTCTCCAAAAACCTTAATTCAATGTTTGTCTTATTGGCTAGGGAATTACATTGCTATTTAGGAATATTTACTTAAAGGAGATTATTAGAAGAAGTTTGTGTAATCAGATAAACACTATTTGGGAAAAATACGTTTTACGTTATGATGTTTTTGTTAGCTAGGTAACAGTAGGAAAAGGACACTTTTTTTTAGCATAACTTTAATCAGATGTAAAGATCTCAAATGTTTCCCATAGCTACAAAACTAAATCGATACGACAAGCTACCATGAAATTTCCTGTTCCGACGTTTATGTGCAAGTATGCCATGACAATTGTTTCTGAAGTCAGGCTGGTAGAGATTGCTGAAGTCAGGTATACACTGAAGCTTTGTGTCTGAACGCATGTGCAGCGCTGCACTGCAGTTTTCATGTACACTGGCCCAGAGGCCATTTTTCTGTTTTTCTAAATAAACAAATAAACAAAACCAACAATTTAGAATAGCATTTGTAATAAGATTTAAAATACACAAATAATTTATTAACAGATAAAAATTTTAAGATTTCATGCTAAAACAAAACTGCCTTTTTTTTTCTACTTTTTGATAGAAATTACAGTCCTACGGTAAATAGAAAGCATATTGCAATAGACATATGTGATTTTCAAGAAACACTATGCCTGACTGGTTGAACAGAATTCTGAGAAGCTTTTTACAAGTCTGATGAGATTCTTTGTTGTTCTCTTCTTCACCATTCAATTCATACCCTTTCCTCATATTGTCTGACACGTAAGAGAGTTGCTGGTGACATTTCTGAAGATTTTCATTGTTGTTTCACGCATTCTGACTTAAAATATCATTTTTCTCAACATAGGTTTTTTAATGTATTATAGGTTTTTTAATGTGCTTACAATTACCTATGAAATGTTAAACTTCACTTGTAAGAAAATTCAAAACTTAATCTCTTGGCGTTAAATTAACTCCCTTTCTTCTCATGCCATTAGGCCATGCTTGTGATTGGTAAAGCATCGGGATGGGCTTTGGTGTATTTCTGGACTCTGATTTGTGTGCTCTGCTGAACTATTGACTATATTCATTTTAACATGTTATGTGCATTAGAAAATCAATAGGGAAAAGCAGATGAAAGCTTTTAAACTGATCTGACCTCTGTGACCAAAATGTTTAGTTTTGGAATATTCTGTACTGAGATATAAAGAAATGTAGGAATATTGGACAACTCTGGCTTTTGCAAGTATTTCCTTTTATATACTTATATTTTTATAATTATTTTGCATCCTTTCAGCGTTTCTATCTATTAGAAAATTCTTCACTTTTTTTGCATGATGAAAGTCTTTAGGGGAAGATGACTAGTCCATTACTGACAGAGGTGGCTTTTTTTTTTTTTATTGAGGGGTCATTCTGGTTTGACAGTGAATAACCTTCTTTCTAATTTTCTGGGTTTTTAACCATATCAATATATTGAACTTCAAAACATTGTCTATTGATTTTTCTAATGCATATCCCATGTTAAATAGTATCAATAGTTTAGCGGATCAGATGAGGACAAATGTGGAGAACATGATCAGACTTCAACACATGGAGCTGGCTATTGTGGAGCTGGCTATCTGAAAGATTCAGTAGGGAAGGAGTAAATTGCAGGTGAGGTGATAGTGAGTAGAGTGGCCTAATAACAATAGAGGGAAGGAAAGGAGAAATCAGAAATGATTATTAACACTGCCAAGGTACAGAGATGTGTACAGGATTTGTTTTGTTCAGCTTGCGGGCATTACAGCTTTCTGTCTCTCCTTTCTTGTGATCTCAGTATTGCCAGGTTCCTGCTTCAGGGCGTTCAGCCAAGGTTAAAGACTCCTCTACTAGATAAGGCAATTGGCAATGGTTGTGGCAATGTCTAGTTCCTGCAGTCGCTGGGCCTTCATGGGTCACGGTTCTGAATTCTGATTTGTACACAGTTGCTGATACCCAATATATGCTAGGAAACCCTGAGGTGAAATGCAACTGCCCTGAAGCCCTTGGATTAGCAAACTGTGCACAACTTTATGTAACCGTTTGTTGCTAGCCAGCTACGTCTGTATTATAGACAGGGAACTTTTGAAGTTGCCACTGGAACATTACATATTACATTTTCTGTGTCCTGTGTGCTGAATATGACATCACTGAAGAACGTCAGGAAGTACCTTATCATGTTACGGAAGAAATTTATTTTGTTTCCATTTAGAAGAATGATAAAGCATTGCTTTGTTGGTTTTCATTAATAATTCCTTTAAATGATAATAGAAATTACTCTCTATTGTCTATTTGTAAAAGATGAAAGGAAGAAATAATAAACAGGTAACTAAGTGAAACACAGATCTTTTCCCTATTCATAAGCAGAAATAATATTAATGCTCATAAATGATGTAGCCACGTTCCAAATGCCAGATCTGAGCAAAAAGAATACGGACAGCTTTGAATGCTAGTTTCTGAAACTGGTGAAAAACTTATGTCTGTTGTGTTGTTTGAAATGGCAGCACAATAACTGCCTAAGGATAGAAATAGGCCATTGTCTCTTTTAAAATGGATTGAGAAGTATTATTTAATAAAATAAATTAGGTCAATTGCTAGTAACATAATAAACAAGATAAGACATTTTGAAATTGAACTAGTTAATAATATCATCTTATTAGAATTTGTGTTATAACTGAATTAAATTAGTTTAATGGGGAAATGTAATAGTACTCTCTGGATTTTTCCTGTTAACTTTGTATACTTTAATGAATACCTTAATTAGGCACCTTTATTGATGCAGACATTTCAGAAATAAAATTTGGTTCTATATTCTCCTTCACACACCAGCATCCATTAAAATAAAAGTAATCTTGTAATGACTAAAGGGCAGATTATTTTGAAAGCTTCCTGTGCCTGCAGAAGAGACTTGGTTGCATGTGTGCAGGGATGTTGTGATTTCCATAGGCATGCGACAATAGTTGTTATTAATTGATGGGACTGAAAGTTCTTCAATCATATTGCCAGTGGTCTGTTACACTGCATGTGGATGGGGATAGTCTTAAGATGAAAGACTTTTGAAGTTGATTATTTCAGTCAACAGTTTGTAGAATGTGAAGATATCAAATGATTACAATCTCTGTGCTACAAAGGGAGGGTTGTCTGCGTGACTGAATCGATCTGAACATATTCTTTCAGAAAAAGCAGCCCTATGCCACGAATGTAGTAATTTATTCACGTCATGGAGTTTTTGGACTTGTGGTCTTAAAGTTTGGCAGAAGTAAATTTGAGTGGGTTTCGTTAAATATAACTTAAAGCTGGGAGACTTGCACAGTCAATCAGCCCAAAGCAGGCAGCTGCCATCATGTCTTGCCTCAGTCCTGAGCCAGCACTGAGGTGCCTCTGTAATGGTGCATGTCATGAGTGACTGCAGTACTCAAAATGATTGGGAACTTTAGAGTCCAGTGATGCTCCATAGAGAAACATGCCAACAAGGGACTGGTTAATTGCTGTACATGGCTCCTGCTCTAGCAAGGACATACTTAAGTCAGTGTTGTTTTTTTTTTTTTTTTTTTTTTTTTTTTTTTTTTCATTGGGAGAGTGTCTGGATAATCTGTTTAAGGAGAGAACAGAACAAGTTTTGGAGGAATGCTGAAGCCCTCTGGACTACTCCAAAGACTTCACAGAGAGGACTAGTCATAACAGCCAGTACTTTCCAAGCTTGTAAGGGAAGCTGGGTGAGTAAATCCAATCTGCACTAGCGTGCAGTTCATGGAGTAGTTCTAATTGCATTACCTGATGGAAACTGTCCAAGAGTAACCTTTTCAAACTGAAAATGTGGCTGCTATTTTGTCAGAAGAGAGGCATCAAGAAAAGAGAATAAGTCTGTTTTATTAGCTGAATAAGTTAAGCTTAGAGTTTTTCAAAATGTCCTTGCTTAGGTTATAGTACTCCATGTAGTCTGTTTTGTAGTTTATGAATGAATGTTAGACTGTTTGAGTTAAGAGAGATTAGGTAAGTAACAATAGATTACTTCTCAATAAATCTTATGTTGAATCTATTAAATTGTCTTTCAAGCACCTTAGCAAGTACTGTTGCTCCCTTGTCTCCTGTAATTGAACACTGAAAGAGACTGTTAGCTAGTTTATTATGAACAGTTTATTTTCCTTTCCACTCTCCAATGTGAGTTTGCATAGAGAGTGGGAGGATGTAAAGAAATGTGCCAAAGAATCTTACCAAATTTAATTCAAGGACAAAAAATGTAATTCAGAAGAGAAGAACTGTTTTTAAGGGTAGTTTCTAGGATTCTAGAAGCACAGACTTGTTTATAACTTTAGTACACTGAGTTTCTTTAAATGTGATTTAAATTATGTGATGTAAATTTTTTATTAAAAAAAAAAACAACTCAAGTTTTATATACCACAAAGCTTTACTTTTTACAGATGTATTCAAAAATATTTAGGCTTCACTTTTTAAACTGCATCTGCCATCTGTGTTCATATTGCTTCACTTCTGACTAAAGAAACACAACATAAAAGGCTCATTCTCCCCAGCTGATGTAAAGAAATGAGAAACACAGTGAGAAAAGGTGTTGGTTTGATTCCTTGAAAAGATAGATTTACTCATGCTTGCAGCTGTGTAGTCAAAAAGTTCACACTGTAAAAAGTGCTTCACACTGTGTTAAAGTGTGTTGGAAGTAATTGTTACAAGCTAAACGTAAATTTCATATATTAATCTGAAACATTCTGCATCCATTTTTTGGTGTCATCATTATATGAGTTTCACAGCAGTGTGGGAAGAGTTAGATTTTTATGTGGAAAAAATGTAATGATAATCAAAAACATTAGGGATCTACATTTTAACTTAGTTTTATTACTTTGTTGATCTTAGTTGAAGGGCACTTTCTTTAATTCTATTTTCATTATTTTAATTTACCACTTTTCCCTAGTGCAAACATGTCTTTGTTGGCAGAATTATCCAACAGATATTAAATATTGAAATGATCAAGAATGGAATGGCATGAAGCTCCTCTAGGAATATGTAAATCAGCAGGTGGTTTGGGTGCACTAGATCCACCTGGTCAAAGTTGTAAACAAAACAAACAAACAAAAAAGCCTTTTATAAATTAGGCTGCTTTTCAGATGTTGCCCCAGAATGATATTTTGTATTTTTTTCTTAAAGTACTCAGTCCTTACAAACACCAATTAAATAGAACAGATCTAAAAATTCTGTCCTGAAATTGAGGCATTAAAAATTGTCAAAAGAACGCAAGCTGATAGAACTGACATCTAGGATTTTCTTCTGCCTTTGCCTCTTGCTGTGTACTTGACTGTAAGCGGTTTCATGTGCCTTTCTAAACCCCTTCTCTGCAAGCTTGAAAACTCTTCCCTGATTGGGAGCAAAGTAGGAGTGAAACTCAAAGTGGAATTTATTTCTCTAAATGAACAGAGGGTCAAATCATAGTTGTAACTGAATCCTTCTCAGAACCTTACCTAGAACTAGAGCATCTCTCCTGAAAATGGGAATTAAATTCTGCAGTTAATTAGGCCCTGAAGTACTGAATAGTTCAAGAACAGTGTCTTGTATACTTACAACTAAGTTGCTAGTATCGTTTATATTTAGTCTATACCCTCCATAAAGGATCGCAGTTGTTCATCTTTAAAGTTTAGTGTTAGTTCAGAATGATATTTCTTAGACAATAAATGCATTCAAAATTAGATGGTAGTTGTTTTCTGGTGTTTTGTTCATTTTGAAAACTTTCTGTATTTGCGGACAGTCAACGCTCATTAACTCAAATGTCATACGAAGATTACTCAAATCCGAAGTAGCAGCAAAAAATCTAGTGGTGCAGGCATGATTTCTGTTTCTGAAGCAGTTGCTTAAAAGAGGCTTCAAACATAGCCCCTTCACATATCTTCAGTGAATGAGGTTCCTTTTCTTTGCCTTACCTGTGACTTACCTATTCCAGTTGTGATTTATGAGGTGGCAGGTGAAGTGGGCTTTTATGTAATGTTCAAAGGAAGAAAGAATTAGAAAACCTTGAAAAAGGCAGAAGCATATTACAATAAAAGTCTCAAAAGCTATAGTGATGGTATGGCTGGTGTTATTATACAATACTGTGCTACTGCAATGAAAATACTTTATTTACAATTGCAAGTTTCAGGAAAATGGTGACAAAATATTTCACTTAATTATCATCTGTAGTCATGCAAAATTTCTAAATATGATACAGTATAATCCTTAGTTTTTAATTTACAGGGTCATTTCTTGACATTAAGCTGTTAAAGCCATGTATTATAAGTTCAGAATAACTTCTTTTATGTTCTGGCACTAAGCTAAAGTTCTTGCCTTGTCTACTAATGTTGAATAATGGAAAATAATTAACTTTTAATTTAAAGTTTGCTTTTTACTATGTGGAAGGATTAGCTATATTATGGATTTGAAAAGACATTCCTTAGTACAGGCACAAATCAATTATACAGTAAAAGTAAATAATCTCTTCTGCAGGAAGTAGTATTTATTTGATGAAAAGCTTTTTCATAAAGTTGAGATTTATTACTATCATAGGCTGGTCTGTTGTCCATCATACTTGAAATCAAGATACACCAGATGCTATTCTGAGTGACCTGAACAGGCTGAAGAAATGGGGAAACCAAGACCCTTACAAAGTTCAGCAAAGGGGAGTGTGTGATCCTGTACATTGGGAAGTAGAACACCATGCACCAGCCAAGCTTGGGGCTGACTGGCTGGCAAGCAGTTTTGCAGAGTGATACCTGGGGTGTCCTGGTTGACCGTGGGCCAGCTGTCTGCCCCTGAACTTGAGGCAGCTGCCAGCATCCTTGGCTATATGAGGAAGAGCATTGCCAGTGGGTTAAGGTAGATGGCTCTTTGGCTCTCAGCACTGATGAGGCGTAGCTGGTGAGGAGATACTGGGACAGCTGGGATGGCGTAGCCTTAAAAAGAGAAGGCTGTGAGGGGGTAAAGATGGAGATGTTTGAAAGGGAAATTTCATTATCAAATAGAAGATAATTTATGAACAAGTAAAAGAGTGTAATTTCTTTCAGCATCTTTACTCTCTAGGACAGAGAACAAAAAGGTCAGATTACTTGAATTGCCTGTGACTTTTTTTTGTGTTTTTATTTACTGTGCTATTTGTTGATTTGTGTAATACACCAAGGAATCTTTATATTTTTTTCAGAATTTTTATGTACATTTTTTTGACTACTTGTGAAAAAGGGGAATCTTAGAGAGAGACTGGTGCCTAGATGTTTTTTGTAGTGTAACAGTTACCGTAGAGAACATATTAAATGCATTCAGATTCCATTAGAGCAGTATACAACATACATAACCAGTGTATTTAGAGAATTTTTTTTCATGCAAAAAGAATATCCATAGACTGTAATGCTATTCCACGTTAGATAAGAGGGTTTGTATGCATCTAATGCAGAATATGAAACATTTTTTTTCTTACAGCAATCAATATTCTGTCCGCAGTGGTGTTTTTCTCTGCAGAGCTGTTGACAATAAATCCTTTTGCACAGTTTTCCATTGTTTTTATCACTGGAACAGCTCACCTGATGTCTTTTTATAATAGGTAAGGGCAGTGATTTAACAACAGTTTGACTCCCTGAGTCTGTGTTCAGATGAACCAATGATTAGACTGTCAGGGTACATATCCCACTGTTGTATTTACTCTGTTGTAGTTGAGATTATATTATTTCAGGCAGAAAAAAAGTTTAACGCACCTCTACTGAAAGATAATTTCATCTTTGAATTACGTAATTACTAAGCCAAACATAGCAAATATTTTTTGTACTACAATAGCTTCGCTTGTATTCAGCAACAAAAGTTAATTTTCATTCTTACTGAGCATTAAAATAACTACTTTGTGTATGTGTCTGTGTCTCTAGTATGTCTCAAAGTTTGTGTAGTGTATATGGGGAATAAAGAAATGGAAAATGTCCCAAGTATGTGAATAGGGTCAGTTCTGAAAACTTACTCAGCTAAATTAATCATTTGCTTGTATGGCTCTTCACAGATAAAGAATAGTACTTGTTCTACATATACGTTAGAGCAAACTGTGGCCATCTGCAATCTGTACATTTCTCAGGAATGGTGTTTAATAATGAGGACAAGTTGTGCAGTGTTGCAGAGGTCATGTTGGACATCAACACACTAGAACAACCAAGATAGAGTTGCAGACTCCCAAGAAGTGACTTTAAGCTGCATCAGTACACAGGATGGTCAGGAAGGGGAAATGCTCAAGCTATCCCACCTGTTTGGATAATATTCCTTCTCCAATGTGTTCTAAGTACAAACAAGTTCTTTTCAGCTTTTCACATTGTATTTGTAGGAATTTTCCCAGGAGGAGACAGAGCAGTTACTTTGGGCAAGTGACAGTAGTATATCAACGGCAGTAAGGAGAAGATATTGTGACACTTAATGCACTCATTCAAAAAGTCTTTGCACTATTGCTCAAAAGTAATTTCTTCTGTGAAACAAGGGATTCCTCCTTCTCCCAAAATAATAAAATTCAAATAGGAAAGAGAATCCCTGGCCCCTGATTTTCTGCTGTAGTGCACTCTGTGAAACCATTTCAACTTAGACACTCCAAGGTCAAACTTGTCATTAAATGTTGTTGGAGCAAAAGAATGTGCTTGGGTGGAAAATCTTTAAAAATAAAAATCCAAACAATGAAAAATATTTTGTTCTAGCATGAAATGGCACATCAGATAACTTCAGTAAAGAGACACTGCATTTTGAACAGACTTTGAAAACCAAATGTATGGTTGTATGTGACTGATATCCAACCCTGTAGATGAATAATTCATAACTTTTTGTTATTTTTAGGATTGTTTAATTATTGCTTATATATGGCATAATGTTAAAATTTTCGTCAAATTGAACAAACTTAACTATTTTTAGAGGAAAGTAATATGATTTCTGTCTAGTAACTATCAGCATACAGATTATTTTTGGGGGTAATAACGTCAAGGATTTCCAGCAGGGATTCTCTGTCCAATTTGATAAGAGTGATACAGAGTCACACCTCATTTGAGGCACCAGAGATGCCTCCAACTCCTGTGTAGTGAAGAGCTGGTTGGCAACTAAACTTCTCCATGGGAACTTGAGTGATATCTGTGGTATTGGTTGAGTTGAATCCCTTGGATTCACAACATTGTGACTTTCTTTGGTGTACTTAAATAGCACTCAGTAGTCCATAGGTTCTTTATTTATTTTTTTCTTTTTTTACTTAGTGACATTCTCCTGCCGGAGTTTGAGTAAGGTTATAATATATGGGACTTGAATTTTATTTTTTTCAACTTGAATTCAAAATTAAATTACATTCTCCTGGTGGCATTTCTCCTGACTTTTTCAGGAGAGAGAAAATTAGGAGAGAGCCTACCAAATGCTGAGGAAACAAGATTGGCCTTTGTGAAGAATCAGGAAGGTAGTAGGGAAGTTCAGTGTAGGCAGTCACTTAAGGAAGGAAGAAGTCTTATATACAGAAGTGAGTTAACAGCTAAAAAACTTATAGGAAAAAAGGAAGGAAGGAATGGCCAGAAATAATGAGTGTGTGGTGGTGGTGCTGGGGAGCGGAAGGGGATTGGATAGGAGGCTGGTGATTCAGGAATTATTTATCATGTGTGAGCTATGTATCCTGAAGATACTTTCCCACCTCCTTCCAAGATATTGATGTACTGTGAGCCTTCTATGGAATATTTTGTACCCTTTTAATCTAGCATGCTTTCTATTAACTGTGACAATTATGTTGTTAATCAGAATGGTACATTGGCCTTGGCAATACTTTTGTATAAAAGTGATATTTTAGTTTGAGCTAATATATACTCTGATCATTTTATCTAGCTAATTCCAGTTTATGTTTATTCATGTATTCTGAGATTTATAATTCTTCACCAGAGCATTTCCAAAAAGGATACCTATTGTGGAGGTTGGCATGAAGGTGGGATAAAGGCTTTTCTATTGTTGCTTTTTGTTCTCAGGTGTTAGGTAAATTACAGCTTCTCACTTCTGCAGAGACAAAAGGCTTCAAAGTTATTTAAAACCTTGCATGAGAATATCTGTGCATCATCCTTGAGAGTCAGTGGGAGCTGGCTAAAATATCAAGTCAAAACTGAGAAATGCATCTTTACTGTCTGCATAACAATGAGTGGTATTTGAAACATTAACCATTTGTGGTAAAAGAATAAAAGCAAGATCTGCAGATTACCATAATATATACTGAATGTCACAGACTAGACGTTAACTGTTGAACAGGCTTCAGCTTAGCTGGTAAGCAAAGCCGTAATCTTTACACCAAGTTCAAAAATCGCTCCAGGAAAGTGATTCTTAGAAACTATAAATTCAAGTGCTAATTTTTGAACAGCTTTTTCCCTTGCTCCTCTATCAGTAGATCAATATTTACAGCATGTACAACTTAAATAATATATGCAAATTATTCCCTTTAGCTCCCATTTACTGAATGTGTGAAGCATCTTTAGGCATCGTGTAAGACTAACAAATTATAGTGGAGCTCAATAAAATGAATACCTGCTAAAGTAAAGTGTCCTATGTCAGATATGTTTTCTTGTGGGACATGTCAAAATCCTAAAGATAAGAGCAAGTGAGTAGATACATCAAGAAGTAAGCTCCCAATTACAGCAACAAGAGAATATTTTTATCATACGGAAGTATAAAATACTGAGTCTGCTTTTGAGAAGTTTTGTCCATCTTGGGATGACAAAACACCACACAAGCTTAAAAATATTTTGACCTTTATTTTTGAAGTGGTCGTTTAAAATGTACTTCTTGTCCTTTATATTAAGATCACAAAGATGATTGTACTAACTGGTTGCATCTCATGAGGAAATTGTGCTAGTCATGTGACTTCACGTATCCTACAAGTTTTTGGGAGATATTAAATTTTGCCATTCATGACTTCTTGAATAAAGGTCAAGTTTTAACTGGAATCAAAGATTCAGACTACAGTATTCTTAATAAATATATTAATTAATACTTGCTACAGGGTTTTTATTGGCAAGCAAGTTTCCTAGTAACAAATGAAATTATATTGCACCCATCAGTAAACTTCCTATGAAGATTTTAATTTTTTATTTTTTATCACAGCGAATTTAAATAATCTAACAAACTTTTTTCCATTTTCTCATGGAGACTGATCTTCAAATTAGTAAAGAAAATGCATATAAGGAAAATATAACAACCTTATGGATTACTTTGTTGTAAGACATCTCTTAATTGACAATGAAGGTTCCAGTTTTAGAGTAGTTAGCATGTTTCTAGCATTGATGAGTTTTCAAGTTAGGTTTCTTCTGCATGTTTTTCTCCCCAGTTCACAAGCAGTCTTACTGTGTGTCTGTAGATACAGCACAGTTCTGTCACCACATAGGCTTTGACTGAAATAGCTAACAGGAGTCATACACCAATAGCAGACAGGTCTTGTGCAATTGAGTTAACTACCAGAGAACATTCTGTTAGTCCTTTAGTCTGTATTTCAAAGCCAGCATCGCTCACAAAAGAGTACTTAAAAATGTGTTTTACTCTAAGCATGTATTTAAGCCGTCGATGAGCGTATGTTTACGTTCCTGCTTGGATAGAAGTCTTTGTACCAGCAGAGGTGATGGTTTTGTTCTCTTTTTTTAAGTTACGAACACCTGCCTGTTAGGAAATGAACTGAGACCATCAACTCATTTCACAAAGGCCAGCAAACAGCTGTCAGGTGGCAATGATATAAACTTTAAAACAGCAATCAAAATTCCTGTGAAACTGCCCAGAAATTATGGTTCTGAAGGAGGGGAAAAAGAAAGGTTATATGAGCCAGTGGTGTTGGAAAAGAAGCAGCTGTGTCAGCAGAAAAAATGGTGCATTGAGTATGAATGGTTTGAGGAGTAAGACAGTGCAAAGAAAATATACTTTTAGATAATGTTTTAAATGAGCTTTTCTTTGCACCTCCAATGTAGGCAGTTGCTTTTTCAATTGTGAGAACTCACTGTTAAAATATTTTAAAAAATCTTGATGATATGTCATATAGGATATGTGCTGCTATAACCATATTTGCATCAAATCCCCTGTCATTTTGGAGAGAAGTTTCTTCTAGTGTCTTTGAACAGATTGAAGCTTTCAAAGGAACCATACAGAAGAAAAGGAAATAAAAATAGTAGTAGGAGATAGACACTGTCTCTAGTATTAGTATGTAGTTCTTGGCAGCAAATAATTCATTAAGCTTAAAAGCATTGATGTTTGAAAAGAAAAGCGACTGTACTCTGTTTAGGTATGCTTTGTTCTCTTTCACAGTACTACATGATACATTATAATGCTACCATCAGAGAAAGTCTTTCTACTATTGTGTATTTTTTTTACAATTTTAAATGTGACATTATGTAGTTAAAGTTATTAAGTAGAGATGCAGTGGAAAAAGGTGATATGTCCTAACTGTACTGAGGGTGCCATCTGCAGAACGTTATGTTGTGTTATTTTACAAGAACCGTTGACTTCTTTTTACATATATAAATACTATAAAATAACATCTTAGTACATTCTTTTAAAGCTTATATAAGAAAGGAATGAGAAGGAGGAAACTGTGAAACTATTAATGGCTAAATATTAAGCTTACACTAAAAGCAGCCTATTCTGATTCTGGCATGATCCTGATGACTGTGTGATATATAATTATATTCATTGGCATAATTTCTTACCTTTCTTAACTAATGTCCATCTTATGTGTCATCAGGCACGTTAAAATTGTCTCTAAGCTGAAAAATTTGTAGTAGGAGAGACAGGATAGGTCAATGTAGTTAAATTGTCCTATTTTCTTTGGCATAATGGAAATCTTTGCCTCTGCTTTCATGGTTCCATACACTTTGAACCTATATCTTTTTTCACTCTGATTTCACCTGTAGAAATGAAAGTAATCATAAATATATCACCATCAATGAGCAGTGCATAATTAATTTATTCACATGATTTTTTTTTCTGCCTTTTACAATGAACTATTAGAACTTTTCAGGTTTAGTTAAATGAAACTGGAAATCAACTTTATTTGATCTCAGATTTTCAACAGAACTGAATAATCTGGATAAGAATTCTTCAAAGAACACTTTAGGCATAATAAATAAATAAAGGCAGGGACCTTCCTTCCTATATCTGCATAATTGCCCTGACAGCCTTTTCTGAAGGACTCCATTGAAAGATGAAGGAACATGGCTGTAGACAGCGGGACTTAAAGGTGCTTCAGGAATGCACTTAATCTGGTCATGAGTCCTAAGGAAGATTCAGTAGTTGTTTCTAGTAAAGAGAGAGAGATTTTCTGATGTTTTAGTTAACATTTATTTACTGTCCATCAAATTCACTTTTTCTCCTACTGATTCTACTGGATTTTATGGTTTTTGTTGTTGTAAAGGTGCAAAACCACCCTCTAACGATTTGTTTTCTGTGAGATATTTCTGTTTGTTTCTCAGGTGGACAGCATTATCAACATTAAGCATGTTTAGTAATTAGAGCTGTTTATAGATAGTCTCAGAGGGCTAAGCAAAACTTCTAAAAATATTTTAGAAGTGGTTTCATTAAAACTTCACTCTGCAAGTGTTATCAATAAACCTTTCATTTATTCAGCAAGAATTGCCCTTTCTGAAAATGCTGCATTATAATAAAATGATTTCAACGAACAAAGACTTATCGAAGATTCCCTGTAAGACTTATCCAAGCTGTCCTTAAACTAATTATTTAGAAATACTAACCTACATGATCAGCACTACCTCAAGGGCATCTCTGGCAAGCTTTTATTATTAAAAAGTAGAACCAAATAAGGAAAACAAATGAATAACAAGAAAACTATATATAACATAAGTCATTTTAGCTCCTCATTAAAGGGAATAGATATTATGAACTTGTATGAATTGCAGTCAGGATTTTAGCAACACCTTGTACTGAGAAGGACAGGATGACCTTTGCTCATGACAGCTGAGATTTCCATCTGGCCTTGGCGATTTTCCCATGTCAGAATCTTAGAACTTAACCACTTCATTTCACATCACGCAGTAGAGCTCGACAGTTACCTTGTTCTCTACAGCACTCACTTGATTTAAGTGCACAGAATGTACGGCCTGCTACAAAGCCCACCAGTACCCGCCTTTCCAAAGACATTCAGAAGGAACCTCAATAAGGTGATGTTTGTAACACAGATAAAAGCTGCAGAAAAGATGATAAATACCCACTTCTCTTGTATTGCTTATAGGCAGGTGTCTAACATGAAGTGCTTTTATCAACAGTAGGCCTTTGGGTTTGTTGGAGTATATGCTGAAGTTTTTTGTTCAGCCAAGGATTCTCAAAGGATGAGGTAAAATTGTCAAAGCAAAGGAGCAATAGAATAGAAATTAGTTCTTCTCTTAATCACTAAAATGCTGTTACTTGAATTGCAATATTAATACTAGTTGCTGACTAGTGAGACCATTTGAAATACTCTCATCTATTCTCTTCTTCAATTATATCTCAGTGCTTTTTCAGAATCTCAGTTCTCTAGCTGGCGATTTTTCAATTAAGATGTGAAACATTCCTTTTTTGGTTACACAGATTTAATTAAAATTCTTTGAAATATTATAGGTGCTAGGTGTGTGTGTCTGTTGCAGTTCAGGGAAATTAAAATATTGCTGCCTGTTCTGTCATTTGGAGAACATTCAGTTAATTATTTTTGAAATGTGGGAAGTATCTTTATAATCTCATAGATAAAGCTCCGGTTATTTTGTTATTGTAAGATATTCCTAGTAGTCTCCTAGTTCTTGAATAATAAAATTCATCTCTGTTTTAAAACTTGCCAGTAAGAATGTGATTTTGTAGGACTTTTATTTAATTTTTAGTGGATTATGAAAATATATTATGTTCTGGCATTTTTCAGTTATTAATTTTCATAAAATTCAATATTTAATATAAAGATTGTATAACAATCAGGTGAATAGGACACCCTTTCTACCTTCTCATTTCTCTGGTCTTACAATAGTGTTGCAGTAAAAGCTGTAAGATCACAAATACTCCAAATATAATGTCCACAGTCTGCTCTTCCAACAGAGGGATACTGTTTTTAAGATTAAGACATGAGAATGCAAAAGGGAAGAAATATGTAAATTATTCACTTAGTCCATGCAGGTTCATAGCAAAGTAAGAAAATTCTTTGTGATGGAAAGCCGTATTATATATTGGCATTATTTTATTATAATGGAATATTGAGCCTTCACCTCAATATGACCTATTTCTATCCAGAGCAATATGGGCAGAAAATTTGCAGTATGTCAGATTGCACTGTATGGTGAATGATTCAGACCCTTGATTCCTGAAGAGGCTTGCTGTTATGAAATAAAAAGAATCTAGACAGTAACAAAGATGAGATTTTAAAAAGCCATCAAAAATCAAATCATTTAAGGAAGTGGATGAAGCACTTATCTTCTGAACTGTTTCTGAACCCAGTACAGTGATTGATGAACATGTATGTTAAACATCTGTTATAATAATGTGTATACTTTTCCTTTAATACGCATTTCTGGATAATAGTAACTCAATAACTCTGTTTTTAACTGTATCATTATACGGTATTGGATTAATGAAGTAATGGATTAGTTTTTTAAAACACATCTTACATTTATAAGGTTAATAATTAAGATGGATAATATGTAGTAAACAAAATGAAAGACAGTTATACCTCTGCCATACTGACTCATCTTTCTTTTCCCAGTTAATATGAAGTTTCTTTACAAAGACATCGTTATTCGAGAAATTTATTCCATCCTTTTTCAATGCACTTGAAGCGCAGATTTTATTTTTGAATATTCAATAATCCATTTTCCACATACACTTATAAATTATCAATGCATCTGTAACAATTTAGTTATGACTGTAGAACAGAACTTGTACTTTCGCATCATGGGTGCTAACCCCAGTTTCTGAGTAAAGATGCAAAATCCAGATCTGTCACTGATATTGTAACTGAAATAAAGAACTTGAAAGTGGAAATTATAACTTATGTGTTCTGCTTAAATAGCGAGAGAGAAACGTTTTTGAAAGTTGGTTGCAAGGACACAGGGACGGTGATGTGAACTTGTACAAAGGGAAGCACTAGACTTTGTTGGTTTCCCCGCTCTGCCTTCACACTGTCTATCAGTTTTTCAAATTCTGTGCCTTGCTCTCCTTTAGAGAATCTGCCATGACATTAGTGAAACAATATTTCAATTTATAGTCCCCTATTCTCCTTTATTCCTGGAGAGGAATTTAGATATTTGGCCACCAGAATAGTCAGACAGAGTTATCTTTATTTATATGAAATTTGAAAGCATACAAGAAAAGGGGATCTGACCACTCAGAAGTTGTTCTGCAAGATCAGTTAGTGGTAAGATGCTGGTGAAAGGGTGAAAGTGAACAGATACTGGTTCAAATTGTGATAGAGATGATATTACATTTTGAGGGACAGTGCAGTGTTCTAGTGTGTAAGGACCTGTGGCCTGAGGAAGAACTGCTACAGCACTTGTTCCCTTGCACTTGACGTGTGAGGGCTGCAGTCACCCAATTCATTGCTCAGGTAAGCTGGCATTCCACTGTCTCTATCTGTTAATGCAATTGTATACATCTTCTTTTCTATTTCCATTATTACTTCAATTCTGTGTGATAAAAACATTCCCTTCTTCGGCTTTTTGCAAGGCTATGGCAAAGTAATAAAGCTGTTAACATTACCAGGGAGTCTTCGTCTTGGTTGCTTTATAAATACTTCGAAGCTAAAATATCACCTAGCTGCTTCAGTAGAATGACGTATGCATAACAAAATGTGTAAGAATCAAATATAAAATGAGCAAATGATAATTTGATTCAACTTGGATAAATTGACAAGATTAATAAATGACAAAATAAGTGATAATTAAATGAAATTATTTCCAGACTTCATTAACTACATTTAATCTCTCTTCATTTTCAAATTGCTCTAAGCTTTTACTTATTTCCCCTTTTGGAGATCAGAATATTTTATAAGAAGATCATAAACTTAAGAGTTCCTAATTCAAATCTCAGATGTATCTCCACTTGCTGAACAGAGCTCAGTTTTACTGTGAAATTGGGTCATTTGAAAATTTCTATTTACGAACTGTATGAAAGTTACTACATGTGAACTAGAAGCATTCCTTATTTTTGCTTCAGAATTTCATAGCTAGAAAAAGAATTCCAGGAAGATTTTTTATTTAACTATTATTTAAACAACAGTAGGACCAGTTGTGTCTATGAAGTAGAAGCCACTTCTGGGGGAATAAGGGAAAAATCATAAGTGATCTGCAGCAAAATAAATTCTTGGCCTTCCCCAGCATTCAGTCTTCTCCTTAGCTTCATTTACATAAGCCTGCACTGGAAACACCTCTAAGAGTGCCAAACTCAGGCTGCAGTAGCCTAGGATTTGAAATGCAGAGGGAGGGGAAAAGAAGGTGATTACCGCATAACGCCTTGTATGAAAACCTTGGGACTAAAAGTAAATGTCACCTGAAGTAGATTAGTTCAGTTTAAAGTCCCAATTAGTCTGTCTAGACTTTATTGACATATCTGATGTCATGGCTCTATAATTATAAAGCATTTAGAACATGTGTTATATAATGGCTGTGAAATATATTTCATCTGTCTGGAAAAAACATAGCAAAAGCAAAGGAATTAGAGTGAACTTGCAGGTCTGCATGAACATGCCCCCATATCCTATCCAGTTTATTATCTGTCCCATTGGTAAGTGAAAAGTAGCTGTATCACATTAAGCTGTTTCAACTTGAGAAGTTGTAAGTAGGATCAAACTGCAAAGTGCCTGTGTAGATTTAGAAGAGAGAAAGAGAGACTTGAATAAAATGTTGATACTTACAGAGTGCAGGAGCTGATGGAAACCCAGCTGAATCTGGACCTTGGAATTTGAGTATGTGTGTTCAGTAACCACTTCCAAAATTCTTTTAATGGAATGTGTAGCATCTAGAATCACTGAAACTAGCTAAAACTAAACTGTGTGGTCATGGAGTGCTGTGTACTGCTCAAAGCAGAAGGGGTACACTTGTCAGTTATTTATTTTCTACATACGTTTGGAGATAAATGTATCTCAAGTTTTCCAAGGCTAATACACCAATATTTCACTATCTAGCAGTTTCACAGGTGCATCTTGGGATGAATAAATTATGAGTATGAATAATAGAATAAATGTGTGAGAGAGTGATTAAAAAATTAAATTGATCTGAGCCTCGAAGCAGACTGCTCTGCTTTGTGTTTCTAACACAAGTTTTTTTTTAATTTCCTGCTGACACTCCAGGTTAATTTTTTTGCTGGTAATTAACTTGAAAGCTAAATGTCCAGCCTAAGTATGTATGTAAAATTACTGGGTTAGTTACCTGTTCTAAGCAGATAATTTTTTAGTGTCTGACTATTACACTTACTGTATATTAACTCTTCTACATGCCGCATACATGTTGTAAGTCCACTCCTCGCTGATATTAAAATGTCTTTTTTTTCTCATAACATGAAGTGACGAGTGTCTCCTGCAGGACCATATTTATTAAATGTAAGAGTAATTGGAGATTATTTATTGTTTTTCCACCATTAATATGAAAACACATAGATTTTGTTGAATTTTACTGTTCTCTTAGGAGCGATGGATGCACTCAATGCTTCAGGGAGAGATGGAGCTTTGAAATGTGAGCCATATTTTTGTTTGAGAGAGGAAGGCTTTTCCTGCCTACATGCAGTGCTTTCTAAAATACTGTCACTTCTTCAATGGAGCACTTGCTCTGGAAATAACAGAAAGTCTACTTTTTTCAGCTAATAGAGCCAGAACGTTACCACAAAATTCAGATGAATTTCTAGTTTTTCTTTTCCCATGATCCACTTATTAGTGGGCTGCTTTCAACAGGAAAGAGTCAGAAGTAGAGAAGTACTGTTAATACAACCTTTATTTACAAAACCATTTTTCCACTGGGAAAACACTGTGTAGAGCTGTAATTCCTGCACTTGCTTACATTTCCAAAGTACAGCAGCTTCTAATCTTAAGAAAAAAAACACCACAGACTTCCATTTTCAGATATTGTTTTCAACCCTAGTAACTTGAAACAGTAGATGTAGTTAATTGCGTCAGTAGGATTTTTCAGTTCAGTTGCTGTGGTTCAGAAATATGAAGGTATTATGAGTGTAATTGAAGTGCTCTAAGTCTGCAAAGGATAACGTAATGTAAAGGTATTTTAGCCTGGAAGAGAGTGAAGAGAGAAGATATGCAAGGGCTATTGCTTTTTAGGTTAAACAACATTCTTGTTCTGTGGAATAATGGAATTTTAGTCTCCCACATAGAATTATTTTGCCCAGCACGATAACTGTTTAATTTCCGTTCTACTCTTTCTTACTTTGTTTCATCCTGCAGGCTTTTCAGAATAATAGAATAATATAAATCAAAAATAACGCAGTAACAAGGAGAAGAATTTCCTGTGCATAGTTTTATTCATGTTACTTTTGTTTAAAAATATGAAATATTTTTTATATGTGTGTCTGCTGATGAGCCTGTTCTTCCAAGTGAATTATTCAGGATATAATTAAATAAATTCCCCAAATTCTTTGAGTACTGTTCTAGTAATACCAAAATTAAAAGATGCTCCTGTACTGCTTTCTTAGTGCCTTTAGTACTCATTTTTTATTAAGCCACAGATGACAGTTCTAAAGAACAACATTTGTAAAGCAGAAGTATACAATCTCTTAAAGGCTTTCCTTGATTTCCACTAAGCTTTCTAACATATCCATGTTGTACCGGTTTAAGGATTAGTATTTTAAGTATCAAAAACATTAATACATGTCAGTACTTAATGGACAGTAAAGTCAATTTGATGGCACAGAGCATGGATTAACATTTTAATACTGTAGCAATTAGAAGTCACTAGTGGTATCTATGTCTAATGAGTATCTAATATGGATTTCTCTGTTGCAATTTGGCATGCGGTGTTGCTTAAATGTGTGTTGTTTGCTTAGCCAGTAGAACAATTGCAGAAGTTGGTACATCATTCTCATCTGTTATCCCAGTGCTTGAGACCTTGAGTCTGTATTTCATTTGAACCTGAGCTTCTTTAAAATTCTTACTACCATTACTTCATTTGTTTCTTATTTACCTACTGAAGATATCTTACTCTTCTTAAACAGAAAAATATCATAGATATTTTAGCCTCTTGGGTGTCACAGAATATTATTGAGTACTATTGCCAACTTGATAAATTTTTATCACTTGTACGTTTGTGAGGCATTGTGTGACTACTTGACCTGAAGAGATCCCTTTGAAAACAGACTAAGCAGGTTGAGGCGTGGCTGAGCAAAATACTCAGATAAGGAACCAGAGTGTTCTGCTCATTGTCACTCATACTAAGAGACTGTTTCCATAGATTGGTGGTTCTGAGACTGGCAGACAGCTATTCTTATGAGCAGAAAGCTGAAAAGGGGAAAACAAAAACGTTGCATTTGCCAAAGTATGGCCGGATGCTTTTCAGTAAACCAGTATTGTTTGTTGCATTGTTCTGTAAGTAAGAAGAAACCTTGGGACTTCATGTAAGTGGACTAAAACTATGCACTTAAATATTTTCAGAGCTGCGTGTTTATACTCACACATACCTCTCTTTCTTTGGGAGAGATATACATACAGCTATAAAACAATCATTGTAGGGATAGTTGATTTTAAAATTCATTATCTTACTGAATTTTATGTCTGGCTTGCGGTGTTTTATGGAATTTAGAAAGAGCTGGAAGTTCCATGTGTTACTCTGACTAGCAAAATAGAGACACCAGCATTTGTAACTGCTAAAGTGAGCACTGTGTCTCTTTTTATCTGAGGCAGGTAGGTGTGCCCATTTGTAAGGCTGGCTTAGCATTTTCACTTTACTGATTCTCTCTATTTTGTCAGTTCATCTTTACATTTCAGTCTCTGCCAAGAGATTATAAACACTGATTAAATTTATTGACTAATTGCAGCCTGCAAGTAGGCTAGGTCCTTTCCAGAAAGGCATCAAAATGAATGGGTATTTCTTTTAGATGAATTAACGTCAAAGTTTTGCAATAATTTAAAACTGTGTGACTTTAGGCTACTGTTGTCTAGAGCATAAAGGCTGTCATGACCTTGACAGGGCCAAGAAAAGAATTCAGTGTTTCCCATTGTTTCTAAGCTTGTGAACACAACTGTGCATTAAATAACATTGTCATGCAGCAATAGGTAAATCTTGTTTATTAGTTACCACATTTTTTTCCACTCTTAAGTCTTTTGGATGCAGTAGACGTGGAGTTAGTTTTTGCATTCCTATTTTTCTGACTTACAAGTTATTAGAGGAGTATAAAGAACTTCATGAAGTGGAAAATTATTTTTATTCATTGTATCTTTTGATTTATGACGACATAGAAAGGCCCCCATTATTTACTCTGAACTTCCTTGACAGTTTTTAAAACAGTAAGGTGCTTCAAGCTGCACTGGCAGCATGCCACTGAAAAGAAACTCACTAGTAAGATGACAGCCTGCTAAGGCATTCCCCAATAAGATTCTGCTCAAAGAGAAGAGCTACCTCCTCCAGAATGCCATTCAGAAATGTGATCTGGTAGAGTCTCCTAGAGGTCACTGATCTGGTGCTAGTCTGTGCTCAGCTAAACAGTTCTGGTTTTGATTGAGCCATGATTCCTATTGCGGGTTGGGAGCAAGTGGCATCCAGTCAAAAACCTACGGGCTTGAAAAGCAGCAAATGGCAAACAGTGATATCCTGCAGTAATTACCAAGTGATCTGTCTCTTCTACCACTATCTTATGTTTCTAGAATAAGTAAGGGAGAGAGAGCAGAGAAGGGAATGTAAGGAAACTCTTGTATTACTAGGCTAGTAACAGTTTTGAATTAAATACCAAAATGGTAGAAGAGCTTATTTTTTATTTCCAAGTGATTCCCTCCCTCTTGAGTATGTAAAGTGTCTGCTAAAAGTTGCGATGGCTGTATGGGAAAAACTGGAGGAAATGTCTCAAGGCAGATATTGTTGCCCAGGCTAAAGGTTCAGACCTGATTTTGTACCCTGGATTGTATAATACCTTATTGCCAAGGTTTTCTAACTGTGTTGTTAGCTGAAGGGATAATTTCAAGAATGTCAGGGAGTACCTGCTACTTCAGGTTTCTGCCTGTGAAGAAGTAACTGAGCTGTTGCTTCTCTCCCTGCTTCTGCTTTTCTATTTTCTCCTGTCCCCTTCTTCTGTGCAAGAATACTGCATCATTACTGAGAGGGAGAGTCTTGTACCAAAGGAAGAAGGAGGAAGGACATGAGGCCTATGAGGTACAAGAGAGGCAGGGAATAGCTTCTGGCCCACTGTCTTCATCATAATTCCCCAGCTCCTTCCTCACCTCCCATGGTAGTGAGCTATGGATTAGGAGTAAGGCAATCTATGCATCCTATATCCTTGGCCTTTAGAGGTAGTTGGTGCTCCCCTGCACCTGCGGCATGGACACGAGGCACCTGGTCCTGTGACTGCCCTCCTGCCTGAGGTCAGAAAGTTAAGTTCAGAAATAAAAACTGTTTCTGTGACATCCTGTTAGTAGTGCCCTTGTTGAAGGCTAAATTGCCTCATTACTTAAGAGTAAAGTGCAATGAATTTTTACATTACAGGTTCAGTGTGCTTCTGTGAGCTACAGATATGTTAAAATATTCTGATCAACATGTTTACTAATAAAAGAAGATCATGTTTTGGTGTTGTCTGTAAAATCTAGAGAAATGCTAGCTGTGACCCAGTGCTACTGTAACAAGGGAAAATATCTTGATGAAATGATTGCTTAACCATTATACAACAGAGAGTAAATGCACTGCCTTCTAATTTTTAAACACTTTATGCCACACAGCATATTAACATTGGAGGCTTTTCCCATCACGCTGCATTTATCACATTTGAGGTGTGGTTTTAAAAGCCCCTCTGGAGAAAATGTAATTTGTCCTCTGTTGCCTGCATGTTCCACTAAACTCTCGTTATTTATGAAATTCTATAGGGCCTTTCTAGAAAACAACATCGATCTTTCATTATAGGGCGCCAGCACTTTGCTTCATGATCTGAGGTGTAATGTCTCCAGCTGCTATAGTATGATCCCACCCATTGTGACTAGCTTGATACCTGTGCAAGGTGGCAGACAAGAAGATCATCAGTGAAGGAATGTTAATGCCTGTAATAACTACCTCTTGAAAATGTTTTACTCTTCAAAAGAACAAGGCTGGAATTGCTTTTTTATTTTTGTGGAACGACTAATTTCTCATTAGGGTTAATGCAGGGAGAACCAACATGCTATTTTTTGGAAGCTTTAGCAGAAATAGGTTATCAGACTTTACTGAAGATGTTTTATTTGCGTTGATTTTGATACAATTACAACTTGTCCAAAATTTGTCACTGAAGTTTTTTAAAGGAAACTGAACACTGAGCAAAACTACCTTTTTAAGGGAAAATGTCTAATCATGCTGAAGATTTTGACTCTTTGATAACCTTTTACTGAATTGTTTTCATTGTAATCAGGGAAAAATAAAAGGAAAAAGAAAGGAGGCTGTGGAATGGGAGTAATAATGCAAGAGTTTCATAATTACTATTATTTCAATTACGTCATTTATAGTATTAGCTCCACAATTTCTTTGCATACTCATGTATGAACACACACAAGAAAGGCCGGTGGTCTGAGGAACACAAAATCATACTAAATAAGAGTGAGGACCAGAATTCCCATCCCTTATTGTTTGTTTCTTTCTTTGGTTAAAAAACTTTCTACAGTGTTTGGAACAAGCAGTTGCTGGGGAGAAGTCAATCATCTGATCTATTTGGTGGTGAGCATTTTAGTTCAGTTTAGTTTGTAACTGCATTGCAGTGGAAAGCATCTCCTTGTACTGTGTTTTTAAAAGCTTTTATGCATTACAATACCATTTGTTCATATTAAAAAAAAAACAAAAAACAAAAAACAAAAAAACCTCATCTTCTTACCATTTAATTGAGAGGAAGGAAAAATGACAGAGAACATGTATCTTTTGAAAAGTCAGTGGATCCCTGTATGCTAAAAGTTTTTTTCTACCTTAATATGGCCTCTCTGTGAAGCAGTGTGTGTAGGCATAGTTTCGTCCTTCTCAATATTTCCCATTTTAGTAGGAGAATTATCTGCTTACTGGTAGAGAGTGATCCCTACCCAGGAAGACTTTTAGTGAAGATTGGTTTTTTTATGGCATTTGTAATGCCATGAAAAAAAGTCAGTATGATCTTGTAACAGGAGAGAGTGGATTTGTAAAAATAGTATGTTTGTGCTATGGGTCTGAGGTACAGGGCATTATTAACAAGGAGGTTAACAGGAATAGTGTCATAAAAATTGCAGACCAAAGGTAAGCATTTAGAGAAGCTTTGGGAAACATGATAACTCTGCTTTAGAAGAGCTGAAGTTGTTCTTTTGTCTAGACATGCAGAGAGTTATTTCAGAGAGGCAGCTTGAGATTTTTCTGATAAACAGACTAATGAGTGCAACAAAATGTAAAGCGAATCAAAGATGATGGGATTTGAGCTGACATTGCTACACAGGAGTGAGATTTTTGAGCGTTTGAGTCTTGTAAAGCAGAGAATTTGTTTGAGAGATTACCCTGAGCCAGGGTACGGGGAAAAAGTGGGGATGTCTCACAGATTTTTATTCATTACCCTCAGGAAGCTGGTCAGTGAGTGCTTGAAGAATATCTGTGGAGGCTAGGAACACAAAAGTTAATAATGATAAGATATCATGAAAAAGAAAGTGGCTGATGGATGTCAGAAGTGGCTGACAGGTCAGTTAGGATGAAACAAGTATTGATTCAGAGCTGTAACAAGTGCAATGTAATTAGAGACTTTGTTGAAAGAAGTGTCAGTGCAGCGCAGGGAGCAGAGGCAGAGCTGAAGCCAGTCTGGAATGGAGCTGGAGAGTTTGCTCCCAGAGAGCATTTGTAAATGGTTAATTCAATGAACAGAGGGGATAAAAAGAGAAAAAAATGGGGCGGTAGTTGGAAAGGTATATGTAAAGACAAATGGCCATACAGACAGTTCTATACAAGATGGGAGCAACAAAAAGCAATCTGACTTTTAAATAGCAAAAATATCAATTCCTGCACTGCTTTCAGGAATCTAGATTTTTCAAATTGACCTGCAGACATAACTGAATTTGTGCCAAGACTATCACGGCATGTAGTGCAGCACTGCTTTTCTTTTGCAAAATAAGCTCATACCGCTGTTCCTAAGTACTGGTATCTTAGCTTCTGTTTTTGTCATTGTTTCGGGTAACTTTCATGTCTTCATTAATGCTTCACACATAATTCCAGCTAGTTGTTCATTAGAACTATTAATATGCTTTGTCATTTACTGTAGTTAATTTTATACAGCTTAGTTGTAAAACTCACACTTCTATTTCAGTACATAAGATTTATCTTTTCTATAAAGATTTTTATTACAACGTTAACTCCATACTTGCTTCAGTATTATATAGACTTAAAATGCTAATTTTTAATTTACTTGATGCAAGGATATTTGTATTTCTTCTCCATTTTTTGCGTTGTATTGTATTACTACATTTTAAATAAGAAAAAACAGATGAATACCTTTGCTAAGTGCTTACTGAATCTGATTACTATTAGAAACAGGATCAGTGATATTTTCATTAAGTTTATAAATAATTTAAAAAAAATGGAAAAGTTTATGTATTTTGTCAATTGATAAGTCTTTATTGATCTTTAACTATATTAAAGAAAAAAACTTTCTGTGATGAGGGCAGACACTGGAACAGGTTGCCCAGAGACTTGTGCAGTCTTCTTTCTTACCAGCTTCAAAACCAGACTAAATAAAGCCCTGAGCCACTTGATCTGACCATGAGTCGACCTTGCTTTGAGTAGGAGATCAGTGTAGATGATTCCTGAGGTCCCATCCAGTTTGAATTAGCCTGTGGTCCTGTTTTTGTTCCAGTGTTCTTACGTCAAAAGTATTGTCAATTGAAATAAATTTTTTGAGCTTTGTTGAATTACAGTAGGTATTTGTTTGACTTTGTTTTAATATATCAGAGATCTCGGTGAAATCACTGTAGGTCATATAAAGGTGAGGAAGATGTATCTGCATAGTACTGTCACACATTTACACAAATTAAAAGGATTGATTTTTGCGTGCTATCTTTGATGGATTATAGGTCTTATTTTAGCTCTGTGGCCTTCTTAAAAATGTTTGGCTCAAATACAGTTAATAGGTTCAAAATGTTTAGTATCAATTGGATTATCCTTGGTTTTCTGTCTTCATCCTTGCTTTTGCAATAAAGTAGTGCATAAGCCTAAATTAGTAATGGTTGTTATTAATTCTCTCTTTAAATCCCTTGGCATCCTCTCCGGTCCCATTTAATAAAAACTGCAATACTTGAACAGTAAATATTGTGTAAAAGTTTCATATTTGAAATGAATTTCCTCCAGGCAAATAACAGAAGTAAGATGATATTTTGCAGTGCTGTGTATTAAAATAAATATTCAGTTAGGGTAGAAACATTTCCTTGGAAATAGAGCCAAAGAATGTGAAGCAGAGCTTTAATTTGATTAAACTTTGTATTTTGAAGTACATTACATTTACCCGTGTTTACCTATCCCATTTTCAGAGAATGAGATGAGTTGCATCTGTTCTGGAGTTACATTTATAAAATTGAATGGTCCAGAATGGGACTTAACAATCCTTTGCTGTTTATAAAGATGATATTTCAGAAGCTAGCGTATCCAGGAGAATAGAGACATGGAGAGACAGGAAGGAAGTGAATATCTGATTTCTGAGCAAACGTAGTGTCTCCATTTTTGTTTTGATTTTGTCTGTAAATTGTGCTTAATGTCTTTAATCAGTGGAAGAATAACTCAGCAAAAATAATGACCTGTGCAAAAAAAAAAAAAAGATCAACTTCCTTCATTTAGATGCTAGATTAAAAAAAAAATCTCCTCTAGAGTCTCAAAATATAAGCAATGGAGCAATGTAAATTTGCTAGGGCAATAAGCTTGTAAAGAGAATTTCTTTATCTGCTCATAATTGCATGCATCTAACAGCTTTCAGCTGTGCTTCAGATACAGTTTTACAGTCTCTTCTATTACTAGAGTTTGGTCAAGAATCCTTGAGATATTCTTTAGAAATACCTGTATGGCAGAAATATTTTATCTACATTGTAATGTGCTATTGCAATTCTTCACAAGTTTGGTCATAATTCTTTACAAATAACTGTCAGATACTTTCAATTTCCTTTTGCTCAGCTGCAAAATCTCTCTGGAATCAAAGGTTGTGTTTCAGAATACTTTTCTTACAGTTTGCCAGCCTCTGTGAATCTTCAAAGTGTGTTGCTTGGTGGAGATTTTAATATCGTTTCACAATATTTTGAAATGATTCAAAAACATGAACACAGTTGCTAACATCTCATAAAAAATTGTGAAACCTGGGCTATGTAAACATTTATTTGCAACAAGGATTGCTACTCTCCCACTTCTCTCCACCTACGTGTTCCATAAAGCAGTGTACACAAGAAATAAGATCCAGCAGCAAGGAAATGGTTCTCAGCTATTAATAGGCAGCAGCATCTTGCTATTTGATTACAAAAATAAATAAGGATAAAGTTACAAGATGAGATTGCTCTGGATTTTGTCTAATGACAAAGTTTTGTTTAATGACAAGTGCTGAGCTGGCCTGTCAGTGACTTCAGCCTCCTCATGTCTTCTAGTTTCAACTGTCCCTTTCCCAGAAGTGTGCTTAAATCAAAATTCTAAAATACTAATCCAATTCTTTAGGAAAATGCAAACCTAGAAAGTGCCAGCTGAAATTAAGTAGGCTATTGTCACAAGCTTTATTTCTGTTCTCTTCTTCCCATGTACCAAATACCACACTTAAATCACTGCATCATTTAAAATGTCTTAAATACTGTACTATATATTCCAAATTTTATATAGTTACTAATTTTAAATCTAATCCTTCAGTTATTTCTTACTAGGAAGGCAAATGATAGATACTCCATTATTATTTCAAGATAGGGTGGCAAAGTCTGCACAGAATTTACTTAATGTTTCCTGTTGTAACTCCAATTTTCCAGATATTTGTGAAGGTGAAGTCATTCAGACATAGGCTTTATGTAAGAATGTTCTGGCACAAACATCAAAAACACAAACTGGAACCTCAGCCACATCTCTGAAAGTTGCTAGAGAAGAAGAAAGGTTTGTTTTTTTGTTAATGGAACAAGCTAAACTAGTTCGCTGTTCTCACATGCAATATGGAAATACTACTCAAATAGGGACTCATGTCAGTCTTACTATCAGAAGTTGTAATTACATGAGGATTCTACATGACATTTTAATTAATGTATGTTCCTGTTTTCTACTTTAATTTTCTGGATAATCCACTATTGTAATTTGTAGTCCATAATCCCATGGATATTTTCTTCTCCTGCCTCTTAAGTAAGAATCTATGTAGATTTGGGAGTGGAGATACAACTTAAAGTCAGAATTTGTTCCTTTCTTTTAACTGCTGTGAATTATGTTTAGTTTGTGCCTCTGCACGAGGCCTCTGAAGAAGATACAGGAGCAAAAGGATTATATCAGTCCTGCATCGTTGGTGGTTGACTGCTCAGGATCATTTTGTTAAGATTAATGGCACCACAGAATCCCCCTTTGTCCTTTATTTGGTCATTTAGTTATTACATATGTAGTACTCTGGGTAAAGGCAGTGACAGTCATGTTTGGAGAATGCTTTTTAAGGTCAACCCTCTTGTCATTCATGGAATCCTGCTCTGCCTGAACGGAGCTGCTGAGAGATCTGAAGGAGTGTTTGTAAGGGCATTGATTCTGGTTGCAAGTTTAGCCACCTGAATGTACAAGTAGATGGAGAGCCAGAGCAGTTGCATTCTGAATTCTGTTGTCACGTCAGTGTGTGTGCTGTTTCTATAGTGTGAGGAAACAACAGTGCTAGTAGAAACTAGTTTCTTCTGGTGCAATACTTGAGGTAGCAGTATCAGGTATGCCCTTTGGAAGTTACACATCTTCACAGGAGAAACGCTCATCTAAGATGCATAGAAACTATGGAAGTGTTGTTTAGGAAAGAAAAAAAGTTAGTCTGTAATTGATTACACTAGTTTATATTAGAATATAATGAAACAATAAAAATATTTTAAAGGCAATATATGATGCTACTGAGGAAAGAAACTTTTTTTATTCTGCATTGTTATTTATTGATGCAGAATGGTAATTTTAGAAATAATTTATTTAAAATTCAGTAATAGAGAACTAGCAACTTTTCCCAAATTTTTTTCTTTGTATATTGAAAGAGAGAGAGAAGAAAAACTAAGCCTGAACCCTGATGACTTTTACTAACTTGACTAAACATTTAGTGACATTCATGATGCTCTAAATGCGTGCATGTTTGGTTTTGGTACTGATTACACTGAAAGGATAAATAGCTTTGATTTGAAATATGCTTAACATGAAATATGCATTTTAGAAAGGAATGCTAATTCTAGATTCTGCCATTCTCACTGTGCTACCAAGGGTCCTAGAAGTTTGAAATTCACTTGCGCGTCTTCTGTTTATATTTTGTTTATTTTGAAGAAAACCACTGGCAAACCAGAAAAAAAAAACAAACCAAACCAAACAAACAAACAAACAAAACCAGTGTACTTATTGTCTTTGTGCTATGTTTTTTTCCTGTATAGGTAAAACTTTCTATGGGTCTTTGAAAATTGCAGTTATTAAGGAAGAGGTGACATTCCAAGAGCTGTAGCATAAAGCTGTATAGAAGCAGATGAGCCCAAACCAACACGGCATATTTGTCTTTTGGCCTCATTGTTTTAACATACGTCGTACGCTTCCCAATATGTTCCATGTCTGTTTTCATACCTGTCCAAATTGTAAGCCTCTTAGTAGAATATTAGTTCTATAGTATTAACAGAGGTATTGCTGATTCTGAATTTGTACCAGGCATTCATACCTAGGTGCTGAGTGCAGTGGAAATCCAGTAACATGGGCTCCAGCCATTCTGCGAGGTTTCTGTGTGCTGAAGTAGACACGCACAGCATTTAGAAACCTAGGTGTTATGTTTTAGTTGCCTATCTGGATACTAACTGCTTTTGTGATATAAGCATGAATGACAGAAATGTCCTTACTAAACATGCTGTGTGAGCAGGCAGCTGGGTGCTAGGTCCTGCACTAACAGGCTGTACAGGACTCAGCCAAGAGATTCAGCTGGAAAATCCCTCAAATAGAAATTTAAGACATTTTAAAGTGAATTAACACAGAAGCACATCTTTGCAACTGTGATTTATTGCCAAAATATTATTTGCGACGTTGATCAGTACTGCTGATTTATGAAGGAGTGTGGAGATTTACATTTCAAATGTCTGATTTATAGAACGTGCAACTTAAAGGACAAGCAACTGATTTATTATGAAGCTGCATTACGGTTAAGCCAGTGTTGCTATTATAAACTCCTGATTCCAGAGATTTATAACTTCCTTAAAACATTGCTCTAATTGAAAGTGTTTTCTCTCTGTCTTCTGGCCATTTCTGAAGGCCTGAGAAGGGCAAAAGAGTGACTTCAGCATAAGAATCATTGTGCATGTGGGATTAAGAATATTTTGAGTTTTAAAATATTGAAGATGCTTAAGGTAGGATATTCCAGAAGAGTTCATGCTTCCATTGGAGTTGTATCTCCAAAGGCCCGGTAATAACTGTAGACCAAAGTCCAAAAAGTAGGATTTTCATTCTTTAATGTCTTTATGAATTCCCTACAAATGCAGCCTTAATCAACCTTGAGAAGTGCTAAATTTGCACAAAATGCTGCTACATAGTCGTTATCTTGAATTGCCACACGTTTGCTTCTGCATTAAGCTCATTTCAGTCTATTCCATGTGTACTTCCATGTCTCTGCAGAATTCCATCCATGCTACAAAACTTTAATGGGGTTGCTCTGCAGTGGTGGTATTATTTGGAAGACTCTGTGGTGTTTATTACTCCCAAGCCTATTGAAAAACTGTAGGCAGCAGATAGTCATGAAGATGATCCTGTATCTAATTCTTATGGGAGTGTCTGGCTTTACCTCTATGCCCATGTGGTTATAATTCTGGCAATAACTGTTGTATTTGAAATTTAACCCTGGATGCTGGCAAATAAACAGTGACTAGAGTGGCTAGCCAAACTGATGAAAAAAATTGCAGATCTGCTTGTAGAGACAAAACTCCTTCCCTTTGCTCCTCTTATCCCCAAGAGTAATTGTGGGAAGGTGGTACAAATCTTACGGAGGACAAAGATGAGAATATATTAATCTGTCCCTCCACCTTTTAGTTGTCTTAGTGGCTTGGCAAGGTTGCAGGGCTGATATAGACTCATTTGAAAAACATAGAAGAAAATTATGTGCTCTACATATGAAGAAGTTTAATAAAGTTGGTTGTTAGTTGGATTATGTATTTGGTAAAGGTAACGAATATCTAATTCAAAAGTTTGAGTAAGAACAGTAGAAATTTATCTTTCTGTTTGTTTAGTATTTCAGTAACATTCAGCTATAAATTATATTAATTTCTCACATTAGGATTTGAGAGGGCAGTTACTGAGATGAACATCCAAACAAGACAAATACATTAAAACAATTAATTCTGTTGTGAATTTGGCATGCCCACTTGCTGGAGGCAGTAAGGCCAACAGATCGCTTCAGGTAACATTAATAAACCCCATAGCACATTTGTTCTTGGCAGTGGAGGCTGAGAGTAGGTGCCATGTTGCCATAGGAGGCTCAGGAGGCTGACATTTTTGTTGCTGAAATCATTAGCCCAGTGAAACAAATTAACTGATTGAAGCATGGTGGAAAATCTTTAGATTAATTCTCAAAAATGTCCAAAAGAAAATCTTAAATATTAGGATTTATCAGAAAAGGAATAAAAAAAAATGAAACATAGAACATTATTAAGTTATCCTATAAATCTGTGATGTACTTACATTTTGAGTACTTTATTTATTAACTTTGTTTCTGCCATTTGAAAAAGAACATGGTACAATAAAAGGTGAGCTGAAAATAATGTTGAAATGTATGGAAAGGCTTCCATACAAGGACTGCTGAAATGCAGCAAGATACTTCAGGAGATGTATTTTCTTTGTTTGCTTTTTATAATTTGTAGAGTTCATATTTCACTGAAGTGCAGTAGTATTGGCAGCCTTTATTTATGTAGGCTATTGAAAAATTTAAATTTTGGGATAAGAATTTGTTGGCCTTCAGTTATTCTTCATTCTGCATTTATTTTGTTTCTTTGTTAGTTACTATTTTCTATCACCCAGACGGAACTTAAATATCTCTTACCTGCTCTTTTTTAACGGAGGTATAATGTAACTTTCTAAAGGTTTGTTAGTAATGGACCCTTTGTGCCAAAACACAATTGTATATTGATTTGATCGTATAGACACACCAGTTTGAAAAAACATGTTATAATTTTAAGAGTCAGTCACAAAGACTGGAATGATTATTGCAAGATGTTGTGAAATCAGTGGAGAAAAACATTTTACGTTTCATACTTCATTTAGATTGATCATTGTAGGCATCACTGAATCCTGTTCTTTGCCATAGAATTGTCTTTCACAGTAACTTAGAAATAGCGACAATAGCTTGGCAGAAAAATCACTTGAAAATGAGAGGATTTGGGAATCCTTTTTCACTTAAGGTCTTACACAGAAATAATTTGGAATGGCTCTTCTGAGCTGAGGCTTGGCAACATAGGTAGGGTTTTCAGCAATCTTTCCCAAAGTCTTCTAGGCAAAGTAAAATGTAGCCTTCACTTTCTAACACCACTTTCTTAAGACTGATTACTGCATTCAAAGCAATACCAGTAATGAAATGAACCTCTGGATAAAAATTAAAAATTCAGAGTTTCCTCATTCCATTTTTGTCATGAGAATTACTGTTCAAAGTTGATTTCTTTAACATTTCTAGTGGAGGTCACAAGAATGACAGGTGTAATAAAGTCTATTAATAAAGAATCAAGTATGCAGTTCCTCTTTGACGTCTCTTTTATTTTTGATTTGATTCCATATTGTAATAATGTACCAGCTTGGATTATGTCAACCAGTTAAAACCAAGATTCTGACTAACTTTGAAACCATTTGTTCCTGACGTCAAATTCTCTTTCTTTAATCAAAAGAAAGTCACGTATGTAAAAAGGTGAGTTAAAATAATATTTTACTGTCATTTAGGAGTGAATAATTATTCTAATGCCTTGACTTTCCATTTCACTTCATACGGGTTATAACCCCCTTTTCCTGATTCCTTTTGTAGCTCTCTTAGTTCCTGAACATGCACATAGCAATGTTCCTGTGAAAGTATAGTACTACTTTATTAAAAGTTCAAGTTAATTGTCAAAACATATCTAATTTAAGCAAGTTCATAACTATTATACTATATCCTTTTTAGTAAAAACTAATGAGTGGATCAGTATTGGAAATTTAACTTTTTGTCCACACTGTTGATAAAAAAAAATCTCTTGAAGTGCATATTAATTCACTGTGAAGAGATTGTAGATTGTAAATGGTAATTTTCTAATCTGTAAATTAGCTGTAAATACAGCTTTTTTCTTTCTTATTCTCTAATGTTGTTCATTCCAGTAATCACAGCATCCAATGAATCTGTGCACATTTTAGATTTGATAATAAATTTTTAATCCCAGAGAAGACTGTGGTTGATATGCCATTTCTGTAAGTAATATTCAGTGTGGATTATTTGCTTCAGCCATGATTTGTTGGAATCGGGAGGTGAAGTGTCTGTAGAAGAAGCAGTGAAGTTGAGTTTCTCAGCTGTTAATGATGGTGCAAATATCCAAAGACAAAAAAAAATCAAGGATACTGTAGAATTTCTCTTTTTTTTTTGTATAGTTGTCAATCAAGGACAAAATCTTCCCTTTTCTGTTTGATAGAAATAAATAATAGTTTTAGATTCTTCTGTTTACAGGTTTTCCAACTATTTTGTGGTCTACAACTTGTATCTAAGCCTGTAGTTATTAAAACAGGGAAGATACAAAGGTTATTATGTGCCTCCCAAATATGAAAAGTTTCCACAGCTAGTTCTATAGAAGTTAAATATCACCAGAACAGTTTTGTTGTGAGCTTGCATTGCGTGCATAAGTTTGTATGGTATAGTGTTACATGAACCAATTTTTCATATAAGAACTCTTCTTTGTAAGTGAATCTGGAATGGTTTTGTAACATTTGAGACTAGTTGTCATGGAAACACAAAGCTCAGTGATGTTTTTCAATAGTGCTGATTGGTTAGAAAAAATATTTTGACACCGTATTATTTTCATCTTGAAAACTTGGTTAAAAAACATCTTAACATTGTTGTGTAAAGTCAAGAGCATAACACAGGAGAGGCAGTCATTTAACGCAGCTGTCATGATAATATATTACCAACTTACTACAATTTTAAAATGGTTTATTGTTGCTATGGCATCAGATAACAGGAAAACCCACCATGACTGCAGGAATACTTGCAGAAAAATGGTGTAACTTGCTTATTTTTGTTGAAGAACTGTTTTACATCTGTCCCACTTTTCAGACATTTCATGTATTCATCTTCCACATGCCAGGTTATAATAGATCTAATGGAAAGGTAGTCTTTAAATTTTCGTTCTTGTTCAGCATTTTTAATACAATCTTTTACATTATTTTACTTCAATTTCTTTATAGAGAACTGCTAAGTATGTTAAAATTACTGAATTTACCTTCTTGTCAAAATGCAGTCGGACCATGTACTTAAAGAAAATCCTTGACGGTCTGTTTTCCAGTTTTGTTCCTCAGCATTTTATGCTTGATATAAATGACTTCAACTCCACTGACCTAATAAAATCATTTTGAATTATAGTAGGTAGAAATTGTGCTGAGATTCATAGAGCTTGAAATTTGACTGTTGTCCATTGTAGCCGTGGTGCATACAGCATGCATTTCTCTGAAGAAATGCAATGTAAATATCTGAAAATAAGGAAGAACATGGATAGAGCTCACAGTTTTCACTAGAAAAGAGCTAGAGCAGCTCACAATCTGAAAACCCAGCATGTTTTAATAATCAGACTGAAAAGAGTTAGCTCTGAGATTTGTTTTATTTGCATTCAAGATTTAGATGTAATAGTAACAACACAGCATTTTGTATAGTGATTTAGCCTTATCCCAGTTTTACAGGCAGTAGTGTTGCAGCATAGCCGCCTGGACACTGAGGCTGTGCATCTGAACACAGCTCAGAAGTGGCTCTTATCAAGCTGTGCCCCTGCAGGATCACAGAACTGCATCCCAGTCCTTCTCAGCAAAGATTCCATCATGCTGGAAATGATGCCCACCCCCATACTGTATTGAAATTGGTTTCTGTATCCAGGAAGTGTCCCTTTGTGGCCTGTTTGACAATAGTCCCAAGGAAATGTATTTTCAGACCTCCTGGGGAGTCCCTGAAATATGTTGCACAGGGCCAATCATATTTTCCCAATTAATTCATAATCCAAAGAAATATGTACTTAGATGCAAAGGTTTTTATTAGGAAGTATTTTAGAATATTGGCTGTGAAGACAGAGAAGGTGACTTATTTGATACAAGTCAGCATTTTCACAATATCCTAGTTAGCCATAAGAAATACTTCATGTTCTCACTTAAGACTTTCCCATGTAGAGTAAGGAGGAGTAGTGTCTGGGATATGTTTAATTATTTGTAAAAACTGAAGTACTTGACCTCTTGTGGATGTACAAGAACAGCTGAAGTTGGCTGAGGTTACCTAATATGATGTGGAAATGATGTTATTAATCCTCCAGTCTAAATTTTTTCACCTGCACATCTCCCGTGACATATTATTAATGTACTGTCTTGTAATGTAAAATATCACCAAGTCTGAGAACTGTTCCTTCAGATGAGTTCTTTTGAGGTTTTCTTCTGATCTTTGTGTGATTTCTGTCATGCTCTGATATATAATTATAAGACTAACATCTTTGAAACTTAAAGCATTTGGCTTGCTGTTAAACTTGCACAATGAAGAAGTGAAAGAAATGTGGAAGATGAAATAAAAGCTCAAAGTAGGTTCTTATCCAGTTCAGTAATCTATTTTTAATTATTATTTACCATTCTGAAGAGCCAAATTTCAAGGAAAGATAGAAATTTGAAGCTCATATGTCACAAAGGACTGAGCTCTGTAGAAATAATGGACTAGGAAAGTTAGCTAGGAAAGAATAATAAAAAAAAAGCTTTGTCACTTTGCCCAGGAAATGTTCTTTAGCTTCATTTTAGTACACATTGCTTTTGATTCATCTTTCACATTAGCAGCTGAGGATAGATTTTGGTTTAGGTCTGTTGTGCTTGCTTCCATCAAGACTGTTATTTGTCTCGTGATTAAACTTTCAGCATAAGGAGAGATTGTATTTAAGACATTGCCCTATCTGCTAGAGGCAAGCCTTCAACATTTGTGACTTTGTCACAGAGAAATAGTTGTAACAAATTATGTATGGAAAATACAGTAAGTTATACTAAAGTTTTGCAGAATCATACTGGATAAACTCAGCAGTGGTCCAGAGTAATTTGCAATCAGGTATCATCAGTAAGTACTGTTGCCTCACCTCTGACTTCACAGGTTGTCTCTTTTACCTGTATTTGTCTTTCACGTATAGAATGTTTACCAGGAAAGAAAGTAATGAATATTTCATCTGTTAATGTATTATAGGATAATAAAAAGCAAATATTGAATTTTTCATGGAAGTTCTAATCTTTGAAAGAGCTCAGACTTCAAAACAACATCCTTTTTATTGACTATTAGTAAAAAGTATTTGAATAAGTCATACTTTTTTCTTTTATAATATGGAATTAGGAAAAAAAATAAAAATAAATCCAGGGCTTATGTGAAACGATTAACAAAAAAAAAATCCATAAGTTATTTTTATCCAGGATACTATAGATATAGTAGAAACAGTTGCTTGCAGTTTTTTGACAGCTTTATGTAGAACTGTTATAACAGTTAATCACCTTTTAAATATGAAATGTTTTACAGAAATAATGTGTAGTACGATAGCATGAATATCTGTTTCCAAATTCAAGTCATTAAAGAAAAAAGTTTGTGCAATAAAGTTTGAATGATTACTAAGGAAATAGTTTGCTTCTAGAGAGACTTATGAGGCTTGACAACATGTTTGATGATTCAGTAAATGGTTGGAAGTTACGAAGGTAATGTGCTGTGTGGAAGAAGAATGCAAACAAATGTGAGAGGGGAGGACCTACTGTGTACATCTCCTAAGTTAAAAGCACTACTGGAGCAGTACTCTTGGGAAACAGCCAGCATGGAAAGAGGGGGGGAACATTCCTTTTTTTTTTTCCTTGAAGATATTTAAAATACATCTGAATAGTAGAGCATTGCTTTCAGTACTAAACCATCTGGAGAACATATCTCTCACAGGAACTATAGTTATTTTTATAATGTTTGACTTTAAACCTTTTTGGCTCCTATTTTTTATTGTTTCCTTCTTGCCTTTACTGTTTTTTTTTCTTCAAGTTTGTAATCTGTTATGAAGTTTGTAATCTATTATGCTCAGAATGGCATAGATTTCCCTGTAAACAGGAAGCTCAAATAATACAAAGGAGATAGTTTATAAAAAAAAAAATCCAAAAACTTATGCAAGAGGTAAATGATATAGTTTTCAGAAAATTGACCTTGCATTGTATTTTCTCTAGCATTTTTAGAAGATGTGAGAATGCAATTAAATTACTGTTATCAGTTATTAAGATTTCATAACATTGTTCAAAACCATGTGCATTCCACACAGTCCTAGAAAAAAAATTGATACAGCTCTGTTCATGTCTTTTAGCTTGGGCTGAATCTTTACTTGCTTTATACAAGCCTTTGAAGTCATTGGAAGTGGAATCTTCCATCAGCTAAAGTACTAACCTGCTTTTCGGAGTTATGTTTTGTCTTATGACCTACTGCAAAGTCATCAGGATTGAGTTACAAGCGAGGCAAATCTGTTGAACTTCTGAGAAGTTTATAGTGCGCATTTTTTTTAGCGTTTCATCCTGAAGAGTCTCAACTGCCAGTTTTGACAGTCCCAGATGTCATTATGGCTAACTGCATAGCTGTGAATAATTTTTTTCTGCTACACTGTATTTGGCTAATTCTCTTTCTCACTGTTTTTGTGATTAAAGCTCAGCAATTAAAATTCACAACCATGCTTTTTTTATATGGTCTCCTACTCCTTTAAACTCAAAAAAAAAAAAAAAAAGAGAAAAAAAGGAAAAGGAAATTATTATCATAAAAAATAAGAATAAGAATGTAATTAGAGTCATAATTCCAGTGCATACTAGAACTGCCCATGATGGTCTTAAATTATAACTTTTCACACATAAAAGGTGGAAACCTTGCCATGCAAATAAGCTTAAATAAAGGCTGTGCTAAAACTTCTAAAACAATGATCAATTCTTCAAATTCAGTGCATCTCTGGGAGAGACATTCACCCCTCTGTAGAGACAAGATGATGTCTGTTAAATGACTTGGTGGAATGGTGGTAATTAGCAGCAGATCTAATGTCGTTTTCTTTCTCAGGAGGGGTACAAACTTTGTGTTCTTTGTTTTAATACCTGTGAACTGGAGAATGATGAAACATTCGAAGCTTTAAAAGTATTGTCAGAGATATTATCTGGAGATGGAAATAGTCTCAGACTGAGCATTGACTGATGTATGGTATGAAAAAGTTAGTTACCAGTTGGTGATCTTTCACAACATGACCAAAATAGGGATTTTTAGTTCTCACATTAAAATCTTATATGGATTTGGATAAAAATGAATACTGGCCGCATGGATGAATGAGTTATTTGGGCAATTAATTACCACAAATGTAATCATCAGGTGTATCGACAGTACTGAAAAGTCTGCCCTTGTTTATTGTAGTTGCTCTTTCTTTTACTGACTTAGTAGGAGAAGATATATTTAAAAAAGGTATATTCCTCTTAAAGCTTTTAACATTTTTATGTTGTTTTCTATCTGCATAAAAATAGGTTTGGTATTTCAGAAGTAGCTATCTAAAATGAAAGACATGGGGCCTACCTTTTCAGCCTGGGAGATTAACCATTCTGTCTTGTACTTAGAAAAGTGAGTCTGAGAGACATGGAAAATACCTGTCCAAGGGGAAAAAAACAGAGATTTTAAATGTTTTTTTGCTGATCTTTCTATATCTTTGCATTTTTCCCTTGGAATCGCTGTGGTATTTTACCTTCTGTTGGTTATGCTTGTAACAAAAATTTCACTTCGTTGAAAAACACTGAAGCAAGAATGACCAATGATCTCATTTAAGTATGTGTGGGGGTGATCAACCTTAAGTTTCCAGTAGAAATCAAGCACCATGGCAACTCCCACCAATATTTTGTCTACACAACAGAGGAGCTTTCTAATTTCTAGTGTCTTATTATTACTGTATATCCAATTAATATCCTCTGGAAAATTTTGCATCTGGCACAGTATGATAGTGGATATTTAAAAACTGATATCCATATATTGAGAACATTAGGGAACAGTTCTCAGATTCAATCTACACAAAAAAGTAATTACATGGATCACTGATTAGGGAGTCTCTCTGACAAAGCTGATGATTATTCTGAAGAAGATGATTTGATCACCAAGTCTTTGCCTTGTGTTGACGAGCAGTATGCGTTTATACACAGTCTCTGCTAATGTTGAAAGCTCACTCCTGAGCAAATTGCAAGCCAGGTATAAGCAAACTGAAGTCTCTATTGTCTTAATGAATATGATTAAATTTCACAAAGTCAGTCACCCCGAGATATTTTAGAGTAATGCCATGGTGGAACTTTGTGAAAGGGAAATTGGTTCTACTGAAAAAGCTTTAGGAGTTGTTGGTGATAAGGAAATCATGTTCTTAGTAGCTGCAACACAGAATACCAGTTTCCACTAGGAACATGGTGCGTTGCTGGTGTCATTAAGGGCGAGACAGGAGTCTAGAAAAACTAAAGCTACTTCTGGAAAATATGGCTGTTTTAACAATGTTCTCTGTTCCAGCGTTTCTTTTTCTGAAAGTGAATAGGCAAGTAGGATTTCCAGAACTTCCTTCTGTAGCTTTTTGAATTCACTACATCTCTTACCATGTATGAATAATTTATATTTTTGAAACATAGTTGTTCTATTTTGCACTTTATCCTTTTGAAAAACCTAAAGAAATGACTAGAAACAGACAGTATGTTTCTCACCTCATCCTGCCTCTTCAATTTCATTTAAAATTTTTCTGTAATCTTCAGTAGAGGTGATGAATCTGCTTGCACCCTACAAACTCCATGAAACACAATTAAGGCTCCCAAGATACGTATGTCTCTAACATCTGAATGGTAAGTGGTGCTCTCAGAATACCTTGCAGTAATAGATAGCGTTGATTCTTGAAGTAACCTGCTTTTCCATGGACCTGAGAGTTGTGTGCAGCTGGATTGCTGAGTCCCCTGGCACATCTGTGCATCCACATCCCTGCAGAGGTACAGAGCACTATGCAGAGCTCAGTTTGCTGAGCAACACCCCTTGCTAACGCAGCTTTTCACCTCTTACACAGGAGAATGAAATCAACTCTGGATCATCTCATGAATAACGTATATACCATATGAATGAGTCACGGTTTCTGGAACTGTGAAAATGGCTGCCAGATTGCTCACCAATGAAATAGGAGATTCTGAATTGCTTTGCTTCCTGGAGAATGAAACAGTATAGCTACAGTGGCAGGAAATCCTGAAATACTGTGAAATTCATCCTACTCTGACACAGAGCTTTTACTTCATGTTTGTATCTCTGTAAGAGAAAGGATGTGGGAACATCTCTGCCCACTTTAAGCTATGTTATTCTGGCAGTGTAGGGAAAAAAAAATGTTAATCATAATTTCAAGTCGATCTTAATTCAAGCCCTAGTAATCCTCAGACAAAAATTCTAATCTGATTCCCAGATGCAAAGATTGATCTTTCCTAGAAAAATTGATTATATTGGTGATATAATGCAAACATTATATCACTGCTGATGGCTGCTTAAAGATTGCACAGAAAGCTCAAAAATCTAGAATTATATGCAATGAAATGGAATGTAAAATCTAAATTGATTTGAGCATCCTTTCCTTATCACAGCAGTCCATCAGAACATAGTAAGAGCATTGGAATAATAGAAAATCCACCTGCTTTTTTCTGTGCCATGTCTCTTATATAATGTCTGTCAAATACCTGAGGAACACTTTTACAGATTTTTGTTTGCTTGGCTTTATGCAAGCAATTTGCAGAACTCTTTTCAGATATCTTCCCACTACACAGAAACTTTCTGGAAGTAAAGCTAAAAGGAATAATGTAAAGAATACTTCTTAATCTAAATTTTTTTGATGTTCTACATCTTATGTCTCTAGAAAAGAGGGATTTTTTTTGTTCTTTTGTCCTTTTTTTCTCCCTCCATTCACTTCCCCAAAGTATTTCTAGTGACATCCAGTAACAGGTTGATTACTCTTATGTCTGAGTTTTGAGTATAAACATTACGTAATGCTATTTTTCTTTTTACTGAGATTTAAAAAGGATGCAGTCTTTCATAGTTTCAGGTTTCAGTCATCATTTATCTACCATCGTTTCTTTGTTTCAATGAGTTGGAGAGGTTAAGAAAGCAAAATGACTTTTTCTGCACCACAATGACCACCTCTAGCATGAGTACTATTCTCATCTGGATCAAATCACAAATATGGGCCTTTTTGTTTAGCTGAGTTAATCCATGCTATCTAGTGAACAGTATTTGTTCTAGTAAGAACATCTTAAGGGATAGAATGACAATGCTGATTGTTAGCATGCTTCTAGTTTTTATGCAGGTTACTGGCATCTTCGTAGGACTAGGGAATCTCATTTACTGAATCAATTTTGTTAGAATTTCAAAATTGTTTGTGATTGTATTAAACTTTATATGACACTTCTTATTAACGAGTTTGCATACTGAATACCTGAAAATAAATTTTGGTGTAAAGTACACCATTTGCACTTCTTTATAGTTGAGCCATATTACCTGAATGCAATGTGGCTGATGAATAACCCTTACTATTCCATTGTTTTGTTCTGCCATCTTAATTTCATAGCACTTTCTGCTTTCACACTTATCTCCGCTCCCACTATTCAGTACTCCATTTCTTTTATCCATTTTGCTGCCCTCCTCCTTTTGCCTAGTTTTCTTTAGAGTATTCATGTTTCTATCGTAAAACTGAAAACAGTACACAAATGTGAGCCAGTCTTCAGAAATTTAGTTTGGGTACTGTGTCTCTTCCCTTCATCCTTTTGTCTGTTGAGTCTAGTTTAAGTAGATGTACCAAACCAGGAGTTACTAACTATTCTGCAGCAGTCTGACATAATCATTAATAATGATAACTTTGCTGCATTATAAACTTTTACTATTTTTTATAGAAGTAGAGAAATATAAGGGTATAAATCCTCACAAAGAAGTTAACCAAATTTGAATAACCATGGATTTATTTAAGATGCTTATGTTGAAGTGCATCAGATCGGATTCACAGATACCCAGGGCACCCATAAATCCCAGAAATAGAGAAAAACATGAGTGCTCTATGGGCAAGTTGCTAGCCTCTCAGTGAATCAAAAATGAATGATTTTTCTGCCGAATTCTCGAAACTAGTAAGTTATTTAACTATGCCATGACCAATAGTTGATTATTCTGTCTGCACATGAAGCCAGGTAGTCTTTCTGATCTGGTGAGCAGTGAAAGGCAACCTGCTTCAGAAGATTGCAGAAACACTTGTGAGTCATAGAACTGAAATTTGGTCCCTTCCCCTGAGCACCGAGAGGAACGTCTTCTCTGCCAGATACAAATTACCATTTCTTGCTTCCTTTGAACTTATTAAAACATGAGACAGAGACAAGTCTCCATTGACTCCATGATCATTTATTAAATTAATTACTTGGTGACTCTAACAGTTATGATACAAACCCAACCCCCACCTGCTCTTTACCTTCCATATTATTCTACCTATATCTCCAAGCTGTATCTGTTATTCTGTTAGTATTTGACAACATTGATAGCTTGCACTTGAAGGTAGACAGACTGCTATGTTTAGGGTAAAATGCTGCTGAACTTATTTTGGATTGTCTGAAATTCAGCCAGAGTTGTGCTGACTAAAGGTTGGGGAAGGTGTGCTGAATATTGACTCACTTTCCCAGGAGATTGGCTCTTCATTCTTAATGGGACAGTTTTTTGAGGGTGGAGTTAGACCATGTCCATCGTGTTATAGCATTGCTATGTAAAAAAAAAAAAAACAACCCAAAAAGAGCTGATTGACTTAAAGCAAATGAAAGTAAAAAAAAACTTTAATAAAAAAAAAACCCAAACTTATTTCCGTGGGAGAATGTCAGAAGTAATTATACTGAGTGAAAGTTAAAAACAAACAAATACACTCGTAGAGCTAATGTAGCTATTAGGATCAATGTGTTTATGCCCAGATGAACAGCTGTCCAAAAAATTTAGTTGCATTTATGAACAGCACATGAATTTAGTGACAGCTAGTAATTCTGTTATGCTTAGCAAACCTACAGGCAAAGGATACCACAACAACACAGTTTTTAAGGAATAATTACACAAAAAAAACATATAAGAAAGGTGCGCATCCACGTGTACATGTGTGCACACACGTGTATGAGGTAAAGGAGTGCATCAGTGAGAGTCCACTTTGCAGATGTACTCTCTAAGTAACTAAATGTGTTTTCAGAGAAGGGGAAGGAGTGAGGTAGGTAAGACACAACATGGAAAACTTCCCTTAATGAATGAACAAAAAGTAGATGAGAAGTAGGATGGTCTGCAGTAGTTGTTTGCCTCCAGCATGCTTGAGGCATATTTAAGACACTTAAGGCCACATCAGCTTAGGAAATAACATTACTTTGTTCTGTGGTCTTATGAACTAACTTGGCTTCTTGAAAAACTTCCATAGCTTTTGATCTTCTTTTTTTCTTCTCCTCATGTTCTTCTGCCAAAGTAGAAAAAGGGGCAGAATCTGAATGCATAAATGCATGGCTTTTATGTGAACTGCATGTCTAATGAGTTCCCTTTGTACTTGTATAAATTTAAGCAACTCTGACCAAGTTGTTCTTATTAAATCTAGCCTTCTGAGTCTGTATAATGCCTGAAATGAGTTCAAGAGGACTAACCTTCCAAATGTAAATGTAGCCGGAGGTTAACACTTGCAGTGGAATTTAGAGTCCGTGAAGTTGCTATCGCAGGGTCCTTGCCTTTGACTTCTTAATTTGTTTCCTGCAGGATGTGCTACAAAAAGAGGATAACATCTATATAGCTAGGTATTTAGATTGGATAGAGGGAAAACGTGCTTAAGATCTACTAGAAGAAGAAATAAAAATGCAGATAATTGTGGAAAATGAAGAGATTGTTCAATTGTAACTGACCAAATAAAGTTCTTGTGATAATTAAATTGGTGATGGTGTCAGTACAGTATATAGGATTGTTGTAATATCAGGAACCATTGTGTTTAGCAGAGTTGTTATGTATGAGGGCTGCTCTGAAAGTAATGCCTCCTATTTTATTATGTTGGCCCATGATATCGGAGGCAGATGTTGGTAGGTTTGCAGTAGAGGCTGAACCTTTCCACTAGTATTCCGTTAAATTTTGTTGCTATGTGACAGATGGCAGCAGAGGAACAGTCTGACAAAATGGCACTGGACATAGAAGTGTGTATGAAGCAAAGTCATGGAATTGAATTGCTCCATGCAGAAAAAAAATTGCACCTGTTGACATTAATTGGCACTTGCTGAATGTTTATGGAGACCAAACAGTGTATGTGAGCTCAGTGAGGCAGTGGGTCATGAGTTTCAGCAGTGGCAACCATGATGTGAAAGACAAACCATTTTTGCAGACTTGTACAAGAGCAACATGCATGCTTTTGTTCACTGATAGCAAAAATGCATGGCTAATGGTAGTGACTATGTAGAAAAATAGCATTTTGTAGCTGTGAATTTGGTCTATCAAATAGCATTATTGTGCTCTTTGTATCTATTATAGTTTCCATGGAAACAAATAGGAGGCATTACTATCAGAGTGATCTTCATACTTAAAGATAACAGGAATTTCAGAATTTTAATAGAAGTTGGTCTGACTTGCTAGTCTAATTTTAATTTAATTTTTTTTTTTTGGATATTTGAAAAGAAGGTAAAGCTATATTGGTAACCTGTTGTTATTATTTTCTTACCCTTATTGTGCATGCAAAATAAGCTTGCACTTTCTTAGTGACTTTCCATCATTCCTTCTTGACAGTTGAATGATTTACTTTGTCTAACAACAAAAGGATGGATTAATTAATGTATGTCTTTAAAAAGGGGAAGCCAACAGTGTGAGAAGATGAAACCTTATAGCATTTTATCTTCTACAACTTGTACTTAGAGCAAGATACATCTGAAGAGAAAAATATTTCATTCTCTACTTCCAGTGAATGCGTGGAAGTTGGATTCAGTGTTTTTGTTGTGAGGCAAATGTTTAAGCATATATAAGGTTTGTTTCTGCCTTAATTTCAAGGTATTTTTATTTGATATTTCTTTGCAGCTGTGGCATTACTATGATTCATTTCAACATGCTAACATAGTGATGCATGACTGATGTAACAGCATGTGACATATCAAAACAACACTGTCAGAAACAAAGAAATTCCATTTTTAATACTGCTGCAAAGAAGCTATAATTTTTTTTGGTTAGTTTTCACTCACAGGCTTGCTAAATTTTTGTCATTTTGATCTAAGTCCAAGGGAAATTCTGAAATGTTATGAGCAGAATTCTCATTTTAAAAGCTAGAGACATGAAACAAAATCTGGATCTGAGCAGCTTTTATGTACAGCATTTATAATGGACAAAACATAAAGCAAAACTCACAGTGTTTAAATTGTGGTGTGTTTTTTTTTTTTTTGAAAATGTCACTGGTCTTATATCAACATAGTGTAGATGTTTGCTCAGCTACAAACCTGAAATAATAGTCTGCTTTCAGGGCTTTTGCTTTTTACAGATCAATTGAAGATATAAAATTATCAAATTATGTTCTTGACCTACTAGGCACCGCTTTTTACAGAAACAGAATTGCAGTGTGTACAGCACTTGGCTTAGATATCATCCATGCTTAGAACTGGAAGTGCTAATAGTGATATTCTTTTGGTTTTCCGGGGTTTGTTAAGCTTTCCAGCAGGGTAGCCAAGAATGACTGCCCCTTGGAAAACTGAGGGACTGGGGAGGCCAGCTCAGGTCCACAATAAACTATCCACTTGAAACTTTCCTCAAGCTCTCTTATTTGCATTGTTCTCTTTTGAAGTGTATCACAGTATGCTTTATGTTGGTTTGTGTCTTTTTTCCATACTGTTGCAAAATTACTTTTTGACCCTGCAAGTCTAGATGTATTTTGAGAAGCAGTGTCAAACGGTACATACCTACACAGGAAAACTGTGGAGATGTATTCTCCCTTTTCAAACTTGATGTGCTCCAGGAGACTTCTTCAGAATTCAGTGATGTAATACAACTCTGGTTATTACGTGGGCAATACTTAGCTATAGAGCTTGAAAAACTGAGCAGCCATAACAGCTGCAATTAAGATTAATCACAGAATCTGATGAATGTCTTAAGAGTTCAGCCACCTGATTTACAGGAGATCCCACTATTGACTGAAAGGCTGCAGCCAGAAAGATCAACAATAATTTTCTTTTGTGGTTTAAGAGGAGATGAAAATGTCAAAACATTTCTGGGATCTTTTCTGTTCGAAGGTGCGGCTGAACCAGTGTGATTCCTTTTTCTGATCTGTATGCACTTTAGAAATATAAATAATTTTCTGAGAATTTGTCTAAAACTTCTTTGTGGCAATGTGATAGAAGGCTAAAAGCTTCTTATTAGGAAGAGTTTGAATATTTATTGCTTCACTGTCTTTGAAAAAAAAGTTTCTTTTTTTGTTTTTTAATTTTTTTGTAGCATGATTGCTGCTGGTGGTAGTTACTCCAGAAATAGAACAAGTATCATCCTGGAGATGAAACTTTTTTTTTCTCTTCTGAAATACTGGATCATAGAATTTTAGTGTATAAAATTAACAATCAGTGAATATTGAGCTTTATTTGTTTATTTATAGCTATGATTAATATAATGAAAACAGAAAGACTGAAAGGCAGTGAAAAAAGCTGAAAAAATGAAATGCAAACAGGTAATGGAAAGAAACCTTTGAAAAACACAAAAATGATATATGAGATTAGATTTGTATCTAATCTTTCTTAATTTCATTACATTTTGAACAACATTAACATACATGATTATTGAAACCTTCAGGCCATCAAGTTTAGTTTTATGTATTGCAAACTGCTCTATTATGCAATTTATTTCATGAATTCTAGAGTATTTTAGGTCATTAGGGACTTCTTGGTCCACTCTCTGTCTTAAAAGTCTGTTCCAGAAAATATACTCGCTGTCTTTTTGTTTGGGAGTTTTGCTCCAGTCTCTACTGTTTTTCCATTCCTATGACATTGTTTGTGTTACTTTTCTAGAAATTGCTTGATGATTTTTTTTCTTTTTTTTCAATATGTATGAACTTTCCTTTGCAATTTGGTCAGCAGTAACAAATGACATGACATGAATATCAGCATTCACATCTCTGTATTGATAAAATGACAGTGAAATAATATAAGTATATAAATAATATAGAATAATAGACTATTGGAAAGTAATTGCAGTCTTATAATGCATATTAGTTAAAATTGAATGAGCTATATTATCCAGATATCTGATTTGAGTCTCCAGATGTGAGTATTTCTCTCTTACATATTGCCATCCTTTCAACAATAACTTCTTCATCCTAAGTAGATGATTTTGATTACCCATCACTTTTCTGTTACATGTGGTTAAAAAGTCAACCTCTGTTCCAAAACTCTGAAGAAGAAATAACCATCTCTGGAGTGCTAATCAACTGTTGCTAATAGATCCTATTTTCTGTGATGGTTCTACTTCTTATGGGTAGAGAAGTTACACTTAGTACATTAGTTCTTGAAGAAGTAGAAGGAAAAGCTGAGGAAAAAGTGTAAAAGCTTCCTCTCATTTCTTCCTCACATTTGCATTAGTTATTGTCACTTCCAGGGTTACACTCCTGTTTAGACTGAGACTTGTATCAGTACACATGCTAACATCTAAACTCATAGTGGTAGGATATATTTACTAAAATATACTTAAATAGTGTTGTACACGACCAATTTCATCTGAGAATGAGATTAATATTAATTTTTTTTGTATGAATACTTTTTATATATAAAATAAATAACCTACCCAGTTGTGGGTAACTGTGAACTATTAACTACGTAGTGGTCTACTGTTTCTTTCAGATTCATCCCTGAAGTACTTTCTTGATTCTTAAGAAAGCACCATTTGCATTTCATTTTTAGGTTTTATTTAAAAAAAAAAAAAAAAAGCTAGATTTCTGTTTTTTTTTTTTCTCTGTTTGCCAGAGAATCATCAGCAGTTGCTGCAAGATTTATATTCTTGGAAATGCCTACAGTAGATCATACTCTTTAACTACTGAGGATGATGCAGAGAAAAGAGAATATGTGTTTAGACAAGATGAATTGTGTTTGTCTTTTCACTTGGTTTTGAAATATTTATGTATATTCTTGTAACATTACATTAGAGAATTAGCATATTATCCACATGTCACATCACATTAAAGATGATTTGACCTTAAACTATACTGTTCCAAAAGCGTGAATGGCAGTATGCTACTTTACATATTATGCTTTCTATTCATAATTAACTGAATTTAGCCTTTATTTTTTTCTGTAAGATTTGATTTCCTATTAATATTCCTATTATCACCTTCTTACTTTACCATACTTCACTGCAATATGCACCTTTAAAGTATAAATGAATTTCTATTCCAATTTGAGGAATTTACCTAGTCTAGTATTCTATTAGATAGTAACCATTACTAGAGATTTTAAAGAAATCTGCAGGAGATTCTGAAGTGGGTAGTAATGGCACCTGTGACACATAAGATACATTTTTTCCTCACGTTTGTTGCTTATTGATGGTTGTCCTGAATAATTATGCACTTCATTTACAAACTTTTTATTGGACAGAACATTCTTGGAAAGCTCTTGGCTAGTGAAACTCCATATACTCTCAGTCATGGTATGCTGTGTTTTTTAGTATTGCTGGGTTCCCGTACTGGTTGTGGAAATAATTCTGATGCTTAATTTTGTACATTATAAAACAAAGGTCTCTTGTCACAATTAAATTCCTTTTCAGATTTGTTTTACCTCTGTTAGGTCCAAGAGACTGAATAAAATGTCTCACCAGTTTTTCCAGGAAGATAATTCAGGTGGAGGGAACGACGAAATCAGGGTGATCAGAGTGTGGAGGCAGTAGAAGTACAGAAGAGGGTTGCACTGGAAGTCCAAGATCTCATAAAATCTGAGGAAGCTTGAAATAATCTCTGACTTATTTAATGTGAATATTCCTAAGACAGATGCTGAAGGAACAGCCAGTAGGTCTGTGCCATAAACAACCACCACAAGCACTGAATAGCAATTGCTTTGGATTCCCAGTGTTTCCCAGGAGCTTCCAATTATTTTACATAGTGCCCACATGAGTTGGGAGCCAGTCCTGGAGATGCTGGGAGAGGGTCAACAAAAGCAACAAAAAGTGTGATCAGTGCCCAAAGTTAAAATCTTGATGGCAGAATGCAGTAGAGAAAGTAGTAGCAGTGAAAATCTTCCTTTTCAGCCCCTCCACCATGGCATTACTGCTCCACACTGCACAGGAGATGAGTGGAGCCCAATGTCTGGTGATTCCTGTTAATAGAAAAGAGGCAAAAGTGTCTTTGTTTCTTCCCTCTTTTTTTTTTTTTTTTTTTGTAGCTTGCTCCATAAAAAGAAAGCATACAGTTTTTCCTCGTTTGCCCCATGTGTATTATTCATTAACCAGAGCTACTACTGATTGTGCTACCAGCTAAGCCACTCAGTCCTCAAGCTTTGTGGGCCTCACACAGCTCTAAAGTAGCAACACTGATTTATTGCATAGTGATATAACTGATATTTAAAGGTCAGTATTGGCTCAAATCATCTGTGGCTTTGAGTGCTTAACAAAAAGGCAGCAACATACATACACTGAAAGAAGATCCGTGGTCTGTTGCTGTAAGTCTAAATGATTGCAGTTACCAAATTGAAGACATGTCTTTTGGGAGCTGGTATTTCTTTTTTTTTCTGTAGGCAGAAAGGATTGTCATTTGAGAAACGATTGTGATCTGACATTTCTTTGTGAAAACCCTAACGTATTTTTTAGAATCTTTCTTGTATTAGATTGCAATGAATGTTTAAGATGTTATAGTATTTCTCAAGATAAATGTTATCAATATGAATTGCGTCAAATATCTGAGAGAGAAAAAATGATGTAGTCAGGAAGTAATATTCTTCAATTTTTTTAGAAAAGATATTTACTTGATTTAAAGTATTTTAAATATTGCAGCAGATAGTATTAAAAACATTATTGTACACCATAATCTACTGCAAAACTTTCGTCAGTGTAGTCAGTGTAAGGCATATGGAAAGATCAGGTTTTCCTTGTTCTAGTCTTCATGATTCTTAAGTGTATGCTGCTCCTTTCCATTACTTGTACGTATGTATATTAGTTGCAAAAAGACAAGACTTGAGTGATATCTTCATTTCTTCTTTTAATTATACTAAAATGACTTTGTTTTTCAACTAGGAAGATAAAGTCTATAATGTAACTTTAAATTTGCTAAACCCATTATCTCTACCAAGGATCCAAGACAGGAGAAAAGACTGTAGGATATGTAAATGTGTGCATGTTTTCCTCTGTGTGTAGCTCTGCGTAGTCTGGAGAGTTTCTGCTGTGTAAAGCCTTGTAACCTTCTAATGAGTAGCTGATTAATAAAATGCTATTAGTGTTAACTGCCAGAGTTCTTAAAAACCTCCATTCTTTTCCACGTGTATGGCTTTCATGAACTGATCCAGGTTAAGCAACATGTGCCATGGATTTCAATGTATCAGAAGGAAGATGGCTTCTGCTCTGTTTCCTTACTGTTAAAAGTGTTCTGCCGCTACCAAGAGAAGGAATCTTTTCTGAGCTCTTCACTTTTTTTTCAGAGCAATGTGAGATGATTTTTCACAAAGCCCTTTTGTTATGCAATCTGTAAACCAGAATTCATCAGTTTTCTTTGCAGCTCCTGAGCGTCTTTGTCATTCCTTTCACATTCCACAGCTGAAGTCAATTAGAACCTTCCACTGACTACCTGGGAATGCAACAGTGCTCACAATACGAATTTCTTCATATTTAGCCTAGAAAGAAAAGATTAAAGGTTTTTCAATTCCATGACTTCCAGTAAATGCTTCAAACCTTTGAAATGTAAATGCAGTTATTTCTTTTTTCGCTTTTTGTACCTTATTTATCACAGACATCTAGAATAATACTAAGCCAAGTATCTCAGCTAAGCTGCAGAATTACCAGTGACTATGTTACGTGCTACACTGTCTCATAGATGTGCGTAGTTCTCCCTGCAGACAAATGCTTCCGGATGACCATGAGCCTGCTTGTGGGCATGGAGCTTGGGTCTCCATGAGGCCTGAACTTTTCAGTATTATTCTTGACACATCAGATATTAGAAATTTACTGTCAATAATCTGTTACATGTGTTACTCTGATACTGAGATAAGTGCTGATTTTCTTTGGGTTGTCAAACTGAAATTGCCATAGGCAATTCAGTAATAGCTGGCTGTGTAAACTGGGATACAAGCCTAATGATACTATTGTGCAGGAAAAAGGTTCCATTCCTGATCTTGGATCAAGCCTTTCCTTTTCGTACAGGAGCATGCCTGACTCCACATGGCTCTGTGTGAAGAACTGCTTTATCAGATTAAGGGATAAAACATTTTTCAGGGAGGACAGCTGCTCAGCTGGTATGAATTAGCATAGCTCTGTGGGAGTCGATAGACATATGAAGGATTAAGAACAGCTCAGGGCCTAGCCCAGCATCACTCTAAACATCATTTCTTAACATAAGCCTTAAAACCTTTCCTTAACATAATGCCAGGGAAAATACTAGGTAAGAGTGTAAGTCTGGCAAAACCTGCTCTCCATTACGAAAATATCTTACCCTATGGAATGAGCTGTATAAGATCCTCCAAGCAGCATGCTAAATACCACTGGGGAAGCAGATGCTGTCTGCCAGAGATGAATGCTGTGAATATTTGTATTTCACGCATTTGGCATTTATTTGGCAAAAAGCATGTTTTTTTCCCCAGTGAGTTTCATACTGGCATGGTTGCAAACAGATATCATAAAGACGACTGAGATGTAGTCTGATACATGTAACAGAGCTTGTCAGTAGCTATGAACATGCGGCAGCTTACTCTGCCTAACTGGAGCTTTTGGGAAGCAACCTCTGTGCTGTGCAGGTTCCGGAGCAGTGTCACAGGTACCTGGAGATGTTGTGGTGTCTCTTCCTTAGAGATCTTCATGGGCCTGGACACTCTGTGCTGGGTGCCTGCTGAACCAGGGGTCCCTTCGCACCTCAACCATGCTGTGATTCTGTAGCTTTTTAAATGATTCATCTGTCCAGGATCTCATCTTGGTAGGTATGGCTGGAAGGTTGTCTGAGCCTTTGAAACTCACCATTCACATCTAAGTCTTTATTTTTCCACATTTTTCCAAGTTTCAAAAAAACCCACAACAAAAACAGAACTCAAGCAGTGGCAGGAACGTCTCCTGTACACATCGTGCTTTGTTTACAGCAAACTCATTCAGGCAGACAGCAAGTGCCACTCTGTCTTTCACATGCAATGAGTCAAACTGCTTGCAAATAGCACAGTTTCTCACTAAATGAATCCATCTTCTGTTAAAATCTAGGCTTATCATTTTTTCCTTTCTAAGAGCTTGTTATTTTAAACTACCTTGTATATATTTGTATACTTTTGAAATGCCATCAGAAAGATTTCTCAGCATTTACTGATTTGCAGATACAAGGAGAAGCGCATTGCAACACTGAAGCATTACTTGCCGTTTGGACAGGTTTAGTGCATGATAAAATATAAGTTCTGATTCCTTCTGCCAAGAGTTTGAGATTAATTACTTAAAGATGTATAATAAATTATGACCATTATTTATACTGTAACACTTGCAGTATGCTCTATATGGAAAAAGTCTAGGGTGATTAGGCTGGGGAACAGACAAATAACGTTTCAGCCTTTGTAATACTGGAATTTTACATTAAAAGCTACAGTGTAGTGCATCTGGAGTCCAGAATCCTTCTGACACACTTAGCTTAATTACGTTGATCTCAACTACATGGAAATCCTCACAGATTTCATTGATTCAAATACCTTTGTATCTAAGAACAATATTTTTAAAAATGAAAGTAGGTAAAACATGATGATGATATTGAGCACTGGAGATCAAATATAGTCACATTTATTTAATCAGAGAAGCAACTAACTTCTTGCAGTTCAATTGGACTGCCTGTGAAATGAAAAGAAACAGTGTAAAGGCAATAGAGTATTTCCCTCTGCAAGTGTATATTTATATTTCTTCTCAGTGTAGGTTTTTTTTTTTACATCTATGTATCTTTTCTTTTTAACCTTATTGATGAAACCATGTCTTTCTATATGAAGTACTGAACACATTTTAAATCTGAACACCATATAAGGAATGACCTCTGTTCTATGTGGGAGTAAAATTCTTCGCATAGTCCAAGAAAAAGAAGAATGTTCTAAGAAAGTCATGTTTTTCTTCCCTTCTTCATACTTTTAATTTAGATTATGAAAGATCAATTCCTGCTTTATCTCTGCAGCAGGGGAAGAGAGTAAAAGGAGCATATCCTTTTTTGTGTCAGTTTCTCTCATCTTATTTGGGTTTGGTTGCTAATATGTAATTTGCTCTCTCTGACAATGTAATTGATGATTACAGTGTCTGCTTCCCTTACTTTGTTGGAGGATCAGAGTTCTCTACTTCAAAAAGACACACATGAGAATCAGGTGCTTTAATATTCGCTATTTAGTAAAAATAGGCCTTTTTAAAAAAAGGAGTAACTTTGTTCTTATGACTTTAGCAATTTGGAAAATAATTTGAATTTAGCATAACCAGAGGGCAATATGTTGTATTATAATTTCAGTAATACTATTGTTTTGAATTGCATTATGGAGATATGACAGTAATTATTAATCAAGATCTCTCTGATAATTATCTTATGAAATTCAATTGCTCTTCAATAATATAAAAATAAGACAGTGCTTTATGTTTGTTTTTTGACTTTTTTTTTTATTGCCATTTATGAAAGGAATGCTGTAGGTAAAACTAGGTGAAAGTCCACTTGATTGCTGCCTTTTTTTTTCTTTGAAGTTTTCACAGAATTGTAGGGGTTGGAAGGGACCTCCAGAGATCATCAAGCCCAACCTCCCTTCAGAGTAGGCTCCCTACAGCAGGCTGCACAGCTTGGCATCCACTGTTATGGTTTAAGTGTGCAGAATTTGTTTTACTTCAGAAGAAAGAGGCCAGGAACGTTCCATTTTATTTAAGAAGCCCAACTTATTGACACTACTATTATTTAATCAGTACAAGTTGGAAACTGGAAACAGTGTCACCATTTGTTTAAATGAATAAGTTTCTGTCCTCCTTGAGCCAATAAGCAGTGACTGCAGGATGTGTCCAAGATGTTTTCCTTCTTTACTTCTGAAAACAAAAGGGAGCTTCTGCATTATGAGCACCTTACTACCAAGCAACGGAGATTCTTCTTAGCTTTTTTTTTCCCAGGTATTTTGAAGACAGCACAGATAATAATGCCATAACTCTTGAAACAAAAGCAGCTAACATACCAAGATGATCCTTAACAGTGTCAGCTTCTGAGGTTTAGAGATTTGCTTCTGGTTTGCTCTGGCTGTATGGCTTAAACCATAACAGCAGGGTACTTTCAGAAAGTTTGTTTTAGGGGAAGATGAAATAACCTAATGATAAATGTGGAGGAGTTGCATGTGGGAGAAACTGGGCTTTAAGTTCTTCTCAGTCTGATTCTAGATACTTAATTAAAGCCTCTTGAGTTTAAAGCTTAAATCTTAAAGATGAACATTTTAAACATCTTTTTCTAAAAGACACCTCTGTGAATTGTTTTGAGTGTAAGAACACAACAATTTTGTAAAATTTTATTGAGCTTTAAAACAGAAAGGTCTTTTGGCTGAAAAAAAAAAAAGTAGGTAATTTCATACTTCGTAATTCATCCACTAGACTTCACTTGCATTTTTAGTAATCATGAGCCTATCATTTAAATTTAAGAAGGGGATAAATAAAAACAGATTTTAGTATCTATTAATAATTTAATATTTATGTGTCTTAGGAAGTTTTAATAAGATTTTAGGTCATTGCTCCTCAAAGTAGATAACCATGTGATTCTTACTGTGTGTGAATTTACTGTGATCTCATTTATCTATACAAATAGGTGCTGTTTTCTGACTTCCCGTTTGGAATCTGTCCCAGAAGCTTGACTTAGCATAGCCCAGACTGTCAGAGTGTATTGGTATTGCAAGATTGGGTGGATTAAGTCCACAGTTGAATGAATAAGCTTTAAATTTAGATTTGCAAGTATTTATTGTTGCATTTTTATAGCAGAGTATAGACTTTGAAAGAGTTTCTGTTGTGTGAAAAGGGCAAAGAAAGCAAATTCCCTTGCATTCCAGCTTGTCCTCAGATATCAGAGGGGCTGGAGGTGGCTGAATTTAGATTCTGAATGATGCCCAATTTGGTGCTATAAGTCTGCTTGTGTTCAATACATGAACTGTCACAATTATGTATTCTCAAACAACACACTGCCTGATTCACCTAGCTGCATTTGAATGGGCTCTCATGACTGCTCTTAAGAAGTTTGGCCATGCCCAGCGAGAGCTGTCATGACTAGATTAGTGAATAGTGCAGTTTATTAAAGCTCCAGTTTACAGATTCCTTTAGATTGCTGATGATAAATGTACTTTCTGCAAACCATGTGGAGTTAACCAAGGTCATGAATAATAGAGCCAATTGCAATCATGTTAAATCATAGAATAAATCTATAGAGATTTTTAGATTTCCCAAGGAAGCACTCAGTACAACTGAGTTTGAAAATCTTATCCAATAGGTGTCCCTATTGCGGGTGAGGAGAGAGGCCACAGGACTTCCACCCTGCTCCACACTTCATGTAGGTTTTTTCTTAGAGTCAGCATACCAGTCTCTTGTGGTATTTGCTAATAGCTGAAGTTGCAGGTCATATTGCTTTGGGAACTATCGTGGAATGGATTATTCAGTGCATTCCACCCTGGAAGTGGACATTTCAACAAGTCACCTCCAGTAAATATTCCACAGCTTGCAACACTATTTTTGCTTATTATGCACAGTTCTCATCAGTAATATTTTTAATTATTGTGACTGTCAGTACCAGACATCTGCTCATAATTTCTTATAGAAATCTAGAGCACAGTTTGATGATAATAACTTGGTTTATAGATGAAGAACCATAATGTGTAAAATTTCAGTATACAGTTTCAGAGTGGAGTAGGCCATATACTCCAATAGGAAATTATTGCGTGCACAAGATACACGACTATGCCTAATGTTCAGAGGACCAGAGTTGGTAGATAAGGTTTCTTCCTGTCAGCCATTTCTAAATTTTTACTCACTGATACCTGATGGTGTCATTTGAAAATTTACTTGAAAATCTGTTACTATTAATGGGTATGCCATGTAACAGACCAGAAATAATATTTTAAGACACAGTTTTATTACCTGCTTTCTGTCTTAACACCTCAGCATTGGCTCTGCCTTATTCTCTTCATCAATCAAATCCACTGATACTTGTGTCATTTGCAATGGAAATTGACAGATAAATGCCCATTCAGGAACCTGATTCTGATTACAGCAGGCAAGTGGGTTCCCTGTGTTCAGCGATAAGGATGTGGGCTCTTCCTTGAAGAAGAACACCATGTAGATTACATGTATTCTAGGTAGTTACGTAAATTATTTCCAAGAGAAGTCTTTTGTCTCACTGGTCACATCTAGCAAATAATCACTGTGGATACTATGGTGCTAAAGATAAAACTTAGCACCTCAGTTTTGAAACATATTTTGACAAATACACATTTTCCTGGTAGGTGTCCTGAATGAGAAAATAGGTTTCATGTTAACATTACTTTGAATAGAGAAAGGGATTAGAGATTAAGAAGAACAGAACAAAAAGACAGTTGCTAGGAGTAAAGGATCCTTCCAGTGATTTAATCATATCACAAAAAGGCAGTGATTAATCTGCTTTTACAGCTTTTCCCAGATGTCCGGTGCATGCTGTGGGGTTTTGCACTGAAGAATGTGCTGAGATACTAATGAGTTTACAGCTTTTAGGAAACAAAACAAAAATGTTTCTCGGTGCCAGGAACATATATCATTTACAGCCTATCAGAAAACATTAGAATGCCCCATCCCATTTGCAGTGCTAATTTACTGTAGATTTCTTAGCAAGAAAACCTACCATTAGATGACATACAGTTTCTACAATTAGCTGGTTAAGCAGCATTTCTTTGTAAAGTAGCATAAAAAGGACACGTTCAGGAGCAGCACATTAGATTTTCTTCTAAGTAGCTACTCCAGGGAATAGTATTTGTCCTAGCACATAAAGGTCAATGATAATTGAAGAATGCCAATAATGACCCAAGCCACTACAAAAATTCATATAAATCTGTTAGACCATTTTATATGTTCTTTCCTCAGTAATATCACAAGAGATGATGGTCCCATAAGTCAAATTCCATAGGTAGGAAAGTGCTCGACCTACTCTTCAAATACTTGGCTTGCAGAAAGAAACAAGTTAAATGACTACATTTATTCTGTATTATATTTCTTTTTAATTACTATTTATAATAGGTGGAATCAGTTGGCAACCAAAACCTTATCATTATGCAGTGAGATGCATTTGTTTGTGATCTGGGGAGCAGTAGAAATGAGCAATAAGTTAAGTATGACCTCAGGAGATGTATGACCTTTTATATGTATCAACTTTTCTGACCTTCATTATGTGTAACAACTACTATAGCTACTAACTGGATAGAGCTGTTATGAGAAGGCTGAAAACATGATGGATATGAGACAGTGGGTTTCTTCCCTGTGTGCAGTGTAAAGTCGTGAGAGTAATCCTGTACTTGAAATAACAGAAGGTGTCTGGGAGGTGGAAGTCCGAAAAACAGGATTCCTTGGTGTGGTGAAAGTGCGTGTTTTCAGTGTGCCAAAAAGCCCAAACCAAATGACTCTGGAAGTCTGCTTTGTGTCTTAATGTGGCCACGTTTGTTCTGTTTGATTGCACTGAACCTGGAATCCTAAGTACAGATGTGATTGTTAACACAATATTGGAATACGCATTTCTAGTATTAAAGATTTTGTGACTTTTCTGAAAAATACATTTTTTTTTCAAATGAATGGAAATATTTGACACTTCCTCTAGAAAAAAAAATTCTAGAATATCGTATTCAATTTCTCATTTTTATGCAGCAATTAATTCAGATTGCTCATAGTTTATTCTGTTATGTGGCTTTCCTTTACAACCTAGTTTTCTTTTGTTCATGAATCTTGAAAGTATGAACTCATTTCTTTTTAAAAATAAATAAAAAATTAATTTTTCAAAAGGGAGCAGTTTTCTGTGACGGAGCGGGATTTGGTAACCTGAAAGACTAAGTTTCATTGTAGAAGAAGACAGAAATGGTGAGAACAGACTGAAAACCTGCTATCAGGTGTTTTTATCTCAAATCATGTAAACATAAGCCTCATGTTGGTTTAGTGTTGAAAGTCAAACAAAAGACTTTTTGTTTCTATTTCACTGCATTTGTTTTGCTTTCTGTATACCAATTTGAATGCATCTGCTCTTTTCTATATCACATTGTACCATGGATGCAAATCCCTATCTACCAGCGCTATGCATTGATGCATGATGGATCTTCTGCATATAGATATTCTTGTTTTTTGCATCCATAAACATAATACTGTCTTGCATCCAATTTCCTTCTCTGGTTTTCCTTTAAAAACCGAACAGAAATGTACTGATTGACATTTTTGTTCATTATAAGTGGGCTGAATAGATTCAGAAAAACAATAGATTCAGTGCAACTTGCTAGTACACTTGGTATTTTTCTTTCCGAGAAGCAGTTCTCCAAATCTAAATAAGAAGTGTTTTTAAATACAGTTGAAACTTGGCTCTACTGAGTGCTGACAGTGGTGTTATTCTCCTGGACTACCTTGGGAATGATATTATGCTAGTAGTGTTTCTCACTCCTGAAGGTATACATGATGGAGTTTTACCAATTAATTTTAATTGAGGCTTTCAGTGGTATTAAAGCACTGCCATAGCAGAGATACAAATGATTTGTCTGGGATTCTGATGCTTTAATTTTTTTTTCTTACATAATCAATCATCAATGATAATCACATCTGATTTAAAGTCTTGGGCTTTAAATGTACAATTCATTCAAGAGCACTTGTGTGTTGCTAAATTAACTGATAGGTGTAAAGTTCTCTGATGGCATTAGGAGTCTGCACAAGATATGGCGCAAGATACAGATGATGTAAATTGATACCTCCATAGTGTAATTAGTAACTGAAACGTGAAGGAAATCACTATTGCCATAGTGAAAGCACAGTAAAAGAAAATGCAGTTAATTTGCATTGCAACATTCGGAAATTGGTCTACGAATGTTCTATAATATAAAGACACAAAGCTTTGTATGTGTGGTGCCATGCAGAAGTAAAGCTAGGTGTAAACAAGGCAGCGTGTGTACAGGGAGGGGCATTCTGCTGAGGAATCAGAATAGAATGTTACTTGTGTCTGTGCGCTTTTATTTATTTTTTTATTTTGTTTATTTTTCCTTGATAAGAAAACAGCTCAAAGTTCGCTTCTATATTTATTTCTGATCTGTGCTCCTTGGGCTACATAGGGTCTGACAATCCAAGCAGCCATGAAATCTTCCAGTGACATGTATGGTTGTTTTGGGCACACTAAGTAATTCTGGCACTTGACCATGTGTTGTACTTTCTGCAGAAGTCAAAGTGAGTTGAATAGCTTTTTAAAAGTCTCAGACTTCCTCTGTGGGCACCACAAAGTTGTATAAAGAACGCTTGGTAGATCTGTTCAATGCTTCTCACTTGGGTCACTGCTACAAGGTTGTGTTCATGCCAGTTTAGACATCTTCAGTAGGCTGCGCTTTGTGGTAATTAAACATCTTGTTTAACATTTTTGTGCCCATCAGTTAGACACAGCAATAAAATAAGTTAAATTCTGCCATTTATGCACACACTAGCAGTAAGTGCATCCAGGTTTTGTGTAAACGCAATAATTTGGGAATGTGCAAAGTGATCCATAAAATGTTGTACATTCAGAAATCAGCGATAGGAGGGGAAAACCTGGACATATATTAGCTTTATTTAATTTAGTCATTCAAGCTCCAATAATAAGCGTTTAAATAATGCATTTTCATTCAGATGTGCCATAAGAGTTCACAGGTAATTTTGAACTATTAAACAAAATGTTTAGGTGCAGATCTGAACTTTTGTATAGTTAATTTTTTTATTCTGAAACTGAAAACAATCATGTTTACTATTAATAAGGAGTGTTTGATTTACCAGTGTTACATTAGGCAATGGCTATGGTGAGAAGACTACTGAATCTAGAAAATTAGAATCTGTTGTCACATTTTAAACAGGGTTGGCACAGGAGTGGAAACAGAAAAAAGATTAAGTTGTACAAGTTGCTACAAAGCAAAATGAAAAGCAAATTTAATATAACGCACCAAAACACCAAACTACCAAAAGTAGAGGGCAGAGAAGAATTCCAACGGAATGCAGGAAATCACTGTATTTCAGTTTTACTGTTCACACAAATAGTGTTTTTTTGAAGGTTTCCATCAGTAGCAGTGCAAGATAGCCTTCTTCCCCTGTAGATATAACTCTGAAATACAATAGAGTGAGAAAATCAAAGGCACTAGAAATAACAAAAAAGAGATTCATGGTGTATTCCTCTTACAGCTAGAGTGGTAGTGAAACTATCACGGAATATAATCCAAAGAAAGCTGTGCTAGAGTAGTTCATTTTGGCAGCTACATCTGGATTGATTCCAGAGCAGCTCATCTTTTATTCAAAGAAAATTTGAAAAGGGATTTGACTTGGCATAGTGTCTCATCTATAGAACAATGGAAGAAAGAAAACTAAATAAAAATAAATGCAACAATAAAGGCATGTCAAAACAATAAGCCACACTAAAAAAAAAAAAAGCATAAAATTGACAAACAGAAAAGAAAATGAAATAATTGGAAAAATAATAGAAAAAAATAGAATAAGTGAAATAAAAGCAAGTAGGAAATTACACATCAGAAAAAGAATGCAATAGAAAGAAAAGAGAATAAACCATTTGGAGAGCAAATAAAGCAGAACAATATTGAAAATCAATTTAAAGGTGAAAAATACATAATTTGTTGAGGGTTTTTTTCCCTTGAAAGTATCTAAAACATAAAATTATATATTATCTGAGTTCTACGCTGAAATAGTTTTATTCAGTAATGCATGGATTATTTTTGTCTACTCAGTAAGTAGAATAATTCTATCACTTAATAAGCAATTGCAATTAAAACTGAGATAGTTGAAATATGCAGTGAACTCTGCTGGTTTTAAAAACATTTATGCCTTGGAAATCATGGAAATTAAACATTTTAAATAGAGATGCATATTAGTTTTAATGCTCTTATCATAATGCAAACCATTAGTCTGTTTTGTGGTAGTTATTAAAATACTGTAAATGAGGTGAAAATTAATGAATAAACCCCAAATTAGCAAAATCTGAAGATCCATTTTAGCGTCATAAATGTGAAAACTTGCCATCTGAGTTCCAGATCTTCAGCCTCTGTCTTTTACTGTGTAATTGCTCTCTGTGGTCTCTCTTTCAGTGAAGTTAGACTTCTCTAGTTGCAGCAGTAGAGGCAGATTAGTGTGTATGGATTGGGAACATTTTAGTTTCGGTGCCAGGAGGAATCTTAGCCACAGCAATGTAAAACCAAGAACAGGTAGTTTAGTCTGCATCTAGTTGGATTTTGCAGTTACTGCTTCTCAGTACCCAGGCCAGACTCAGGGTCAGTGGAATGTATTACAGGGCCCTAAACTGTCACCATTTGCTCCAGAAAGGGACTTGGAACTGGTTGTTTGAATCAGTATGTGGTAAATTACAGCTACTGTGAAGCAGAGAGGTGAGTAAGTCTGTTATCATAGGCTTTCAGAGCTTTGCTATTATAACCTAAGAATTCTAAAATAGTGCATTCCAATTGACTAGTAACTGCCAACTCACTTGGAAAAGTCTGTTCTTTGTCTCTGCAAACACCTGATCTTTTATGGGTCCAATAGGGATAAATGCTTTATCAGAAGTCTGAGCTCATTTAGACTTGCAGGGAAAGCCTCAGAAAAAAAGAAAGTTAACCAAAGCATGGAAAACCCTTCCAGGAATGGTGAAAGTGTAAGATCAGAATATTCTTGCTTAGGCCTTGGAACTAAAACTATGTTTTTATAAAATAATCAGCAATGGAAGTTGTGAAAACTTTCACACTGGATCTAAGAAATTCACCTGTGCTGGGCAGCTAATTTGGGGATAGAGAAATGATAAATTTCTACTGGGGAACTAAAGTTAGAGTATTTAAAAACCAGAACAAGAGAAGATAGAGAAATGCTTTGTGTTATTAACTATTACATGTTTCACTGCAAGTGTTTCACAGTTACAGGTTATGCTATATCACATGCTTCTGTTATCTATTTGTAAATCATTTAGTAAATTATGTTGTTATTTTTAGGTAGGGATTTGAACACTCCTTATGTTTCAGGTGGTTCTGTAACTTTGCTAGGTCACAGAATCGCAGGGGTTGGAAGGCATACCAAGAGATCATCAAGTCCAACTCCCCTGCTAAAGCAGGTTTCCTACAATAAGTCATACGTGTAGGTGTCCAGATGGGTTTTGAATATCTCCACAGAAGGAGACTCCACAACCTTTCTGGGCAACCTGTTCCAGTGCTCTGTCACCCTTACCATAAAGAAGTTCTTCCACATGTTAGTATGGAACTTCCTGTGCACAAGTTTTAGGTCATTACTCCTTGTTCTATTGCTACACACCACCAAGAAGAGCCTGGCTTCATCATTTACCTCTCACGTCCCTTTAGATATTTATAAACATCAATCAGTTCCCCCCCCTTCTTTCCCCCAGGCTGAACAGACCCAGGTTACTCAGCCTTTCCTCATATGGGAGATGCACCAGATCCTGTATTACCTTTGTGGCCCTCTGCTGGACTCCTTCTAGGAGACCCCTGTCTTTCTGAACTGAGGAGCCCAGAACTGGATGCAGTATGTGTCTTCACCAGGGCAGAGTGGAGGGGGAGGATCACTTTCCTTGACTTGCTGACCAGGCTCTTTTTAATGCACTCCAGGATCCCACTGGCCTTTATGGCCACCACAGCACACTTCTGGCTCATGGCCAACCTGTTGTCTTCAGAACACCCAGGTTCTTTTCCACAGAGCTCATCTCCAGCAGACCATCCCCTAACCTGTACTAATGCATCTGGATATTCCTCCCCAGGTGGAAGACTCTACACTTGCTCTTATTAAACCTCATCAAGATTCTCCCTGCCCAACTCTCCAGTCCGTCCAGTTCTTTTTGAACGGTAGCACCACCCTCCAGCATATCAGCCACTTCTCCTAGCTTTGTATCTTCAGCAAACTTGCTGAGGGTGGACTCTATCCCTTCATCCAGGTCATAGTGTAATTGAGCTGAGAATTTAAGCACAGCCTTTTTGTAGATACTAGAATAGTTGTGATGTCTCTTGAATTTGACCTGCATCCTTCTCACAGAAATTTACAGGAATAGTGAATGTATAAATGAGATACAGCAGATCTTAGACAAATGTGTTTTTCTGCTGGAGGACTGTGGCTGGAAGTCCATTTGACAACGCATGGAGTTTCCCTTTGAGGACCAGCAAGAACTGAACCTACTCCCAGTCTGAACTGCTTCATACAGTTTCTGTGACAATCAAATAAGAGGGAAGTCGCTCTCCCACTTGTTACAGAATCATTTGCATTTTCACTGCTAGAAAATAGGACAGTTTCAAAACAGATTTAAGCTTTATTGTTAGAATCTAAACTGTTTTACTTCTCTTGACGATATATGACTTTACAATATTTTTTTTCCTAACTTTGGTTTCTGACACTATGGTGTTTTTAATTTTAGAGTACCTTTCAGGTACAGATGAAACTGCACCTTCCCTTTATTCTGGATCAAACACTTGTCACAGGCAATTAAAACAGCGCAGCACTTTCTGGGAGGGGAGAAGCCCTCTTGACAGTCTCATGATTTCAGCAGCAACACTGGCATGAGTTTCTGTCACGTCCAGAGCCATTTATTTCTCCAGTGCTACCCCAGTTATATTAACACAACTGTTCACGGATTCATGTTGTGAATTGGAACAGCAAACTCATCTGGTTTAAAACAAAGAAAAAACCTACAAAATAGATGGAAGACAGCGCTGGTGTTACTTCTGAAATCCTTCTGTTCTCAGCCACACTTTGAACTTTTATGTTTCACATGGGTTGACTATTTCTCTGAGCTATGGAGGAGCATCCATCATCATTCTTTCTAACAGCATATTATTAAGATCTTAAGCCCTATGCAATCCCTAATCGTCATTTATGTTTTCAGACCTTGTACCACCTGGTGGCCTGTGCATATACTCCTGTGCTTTAGCAGTGACAGTGCAGCTTCTCTCCCCAGCATATGCATGTCACTGGTTAAGAATGTTAATTTAGTCATGTCATCACTAACTTTTTTTTTTTTTTGATGAATGGTCTATAAAGCAGGTAATATATGAGTTTAATAAATACATTTCTAACCACTAAACACAGTGGAAAAAAAAGTAGTGGATATATAAAGAAAAAGAAAAAAGAGCCTACACATATTTTCACTTCAGTCTTTTCATTTTTTAGCATTCTGGAGAATCTTTTCCATCTCAGTCAGTAGTCTTCAGAGTACCCCGGATTCTTCTGTGGCTTATTAGACTCTGTCTGCCCTTTGGATTGTGTACCTATCTTCTTGAATGCAAGCAATAATTCTGCATATAAGCATGGTTTGGACTCTAAGACCTCAAATTTCACACCCATAAACATATGGCCTTTAAAAAATATAACCTGTTATGAGTTTGGAGGAACCTGTAGGAATCATTCAGAATTCTTTCCAGAGATTCTTGATTTTCATACTGACCTCAATTTTTTCAAGTACTGACAGCCATAAATAACCCTCATCCAAAGGCAATCACTAGGGTGGAAGTCTTAAACATTTGGGCGGAATCATACAAAGGATTTATGAAGTCAAATGGAGAGATATGTGAGTACAAAAGACTTGCAGTCTGTCAAATCACCTGAGATTTTTAGGTTGGACTCTACTGAATTAAACTAAAATTTAAAAGGTTGCAGAAGTTATATTCTTGTCTCTTTCATCCTTCCCCCTATTCAGATGAGACTAATGGTTTGTCTAGTTTCTGCTGAATGTTTAGTTTAGACATTTTATAGGCTTCACAGACAATGTGAACAATAAACAACTTCATTAATAATTACATAAAAATTATTCCTATATAAGCAGATTCTTCTCTGTCCACATTCATTTCAGTTATTGCGAACAATGTAGTGTTCAATTTGCTAGAAATTTGCTACTTACTGTGGTGGGAACAAGGTGCAGATTGTATTACGATGGCATTTCATCTTATGTGTTAGAGCTTCAGGGATTATTCTTTCCTTCTCCCATTTCAAAAGGAATTCATTATGCTGTGATGTACAGCAGGAGTACAGCTCCCTTTATAAAATTATTAAGCTACTTTTCAATTAAAATTGCCATCTTTTGTCCTGTTGCTGATGTTTATAAGTGTGCAGAAAAACAGAATGCTAACTAGAATTACTGTACAGTACGTGCTTCTTCTCTGGGAACATATTTTTCATTTTCTTATAAAGCATTGATGTCGGTCTAGTGTGTATTATTAATCACATATTTTATTTATCTCAGAGTAGTAGAACCCCCTGGATAGGGACTGGGAGTCCTGCTGTGTGGTTGCTGAACAGATACGTAATAATAAAAGAATAAAAAAGGGTCCTGCTTGAGTCTGTACTAAAGGTTACTATCAACACAGTTAGAGGCCTTTTTGCAGGCCTCATGAGGCTGCAGCTCCATTCAAATTTTGTGAGCAGTATTCTTTCACTGTCACACAGCCCATATGGAGCAATTCCTATATCCAATTAAACTGCAATTATTAATCGGCAATGCATTTTGTTAAAAAACAAAACAAAACAATCTGAGAGAATTCTGTTGTCTTGTGGTAATGTTTTGCATTCCAGAGTGCTTGATAAGTGGTGTTACTCTTTGTATTGATTCTTTATGGCATCATTACCCAAAACACAAAGCAGAGCTTAATTTATAGGATCATATCAGCAGAGATCCTAGAGGGAAGTTGAGTAATTGCTTTCTGCCTCACAAGGCTTTCGTAAGTGGGACTCTACTAGGATTCACAGTAGAAAGGGTTAGGAAGGAGATACTGATTAAAATAGTCTTAATATTTTGATGGTTTTTAGCTCTTCTTTTTTTTTCATCATTAAACCATCTCAAAAAGTAAAGTAATGTAGCTATCAGTGCCTGGGATGGGTAAGAAGGCCTTCTGGGGCTGAATCTAGTTGAATCTCTGATGATATTGGTAGTTGCAAAGTATCAGCAGAGTTAGATTGGTGCCGTATGTATTTTTTTCCAGGATGGATCAATAGTAATCAAAATGTCAGGTAACTGATGTAAAACTTTGAACAAATCATGCAAAATTGTGGATTGATAACTACATAAAAGCTCTATACTGAAAATTTCTGGATTACTTAACAGATTTTGTAACCAGATTTAATAAATTTAGTTAAAAGGAAAAATAATAGATTACATCATTGGAAAGGTTTGATCCTAGTAGTACTCTATAAACTTCTGATTTCAGAATGGATCTCAGAGAATCATATTCAGTATTAATTAAGTATGATGTTATAACAAATTGATTAATTTCAAAGGGAATATCACAAAAGAATGAAGCATGCCAAGTGGTTAACTGAAGGCTGGCCTCGGTTCAGTTGCTCATTCCTGTGTTCCATTCAACATTACAGTTTGGCTCTTGACAAGATAGGGAGTAACATTACCTAAGATGCACTACGGAAAAAAATTCACATACTGAATTCTTCATCTCATACTATTTGTATGGTGAACACATGCCATACATTGGCTGTAGGCAACAGATGCTGCTGATGAATTCAGCATTAATCAAATGATGATGTTGTGACGATTAAAGAGGAATTATATTCTGATAACTCTTTATTATAATAGAGGTCTAAGATGTGAGAACTTCAAGGGGTCAGTGGGTGGCAACCCTGCCAATGGCATGGGGGTTGGAAGTGGATGATCTTTAATATCCCTTCCATCCAAGCCATTCTATGATTCTATGAATCTATGATTTTTGTAAAGGATTTTTGGGGGGTTTTAAAATAGTGTATAGTAATGGTATTAAATACATGGAGTCTTTATTACTAATGCAGCCTATCAGAGTAAAGCCCAAATACACCATCATATTTGGAAATGTGCTTCGATAATCTTGACAAATTTAGAGTGATGAATGTTAAAATATGTCACACCTCTTTAAGATTAGTATTACTGACAGCTTCACTTGAGCACAAAAGTCCTCTCTGCAGGAAACAGAAACATGAAGTACAAAAGCTATATAATTTTTACATACTGTTTTGTCAAAGTGTCTGATCTGCAATCTGACAAAGACTATTTCTATGAACAAAGTGCGATTAGGTCTCTGGCCTCATTAATTTTCAGCTTTCTAAAAAGGTTCCTGATGTGGGTTTGAAGTGATTTTTTTCTGATACATATTTCAATCTAGCTCTGGAGGGAACAAAATTCAGTCTACTCACTTTCCCAGGTAAATGGTTTGCTGTTAGGTTGCAGTGATTTTAAATTAGTGCTATTCTGAGAAATATTGGCAGTTGTATTCTGGAAGAAGTCCTTATATTTTCTTTGAGATCTCTTCCATATCATTTTTCAAAATAGAGTTTTAAAATGATTTTACCATAAGCATAGCATTACTTCATTGGAAGGTAGAGTTTCTTAAACATCATCATTTGTGTCAAGCAAGTCTTGGTACCTCCTAGGTCTCGGTTTGTCCTACAGGGAAGATACTCCTGTATCAGTATGTTAGGTCGCTGTTTATAGTTGTTCTTTGCAACTTTCACTTTCTGTCTTTACTTGTTTTTCTTGAACGTGTTTGGCACAAAGTACGATATTGGTTAATAAAGTAGAAGTATAGTTTAACAAAGGAGTTACTCTGCTTTAGACACACTAAGTTGTTACTAACAGCTGCTAATTCCTTATGTAATATGCATTTACTATTTTATTTTCTGCTGTGTAATATTCTTCTTTATTAGATAACTTTCATTAAGAGATCCACGGCTTGGCTACGGTGCATTCTCAGCTGCAACATTCCTCTGTATTTCTCATCAGAATAACAACTTATTACAGTGTGATTTTAAGCATGTTTGTTTCCTTGTATTTAAGTATCTAATAATCAGTTCTTGGTCTGTGGAACAGACATGGTTAACCTAATTTTGCTGATCAACGGGTTTGTAGTTGTATCTTTGCTATTGGTGTTATGCTGAGGCTGGAGAGTTGAAAGGAAATGGCAAGAATCTGACAAACTCTTATGATTGTTTGTGACTTCCAAGTCAAAGTCTTGTCATGAGATGCAAAAGGAGGGAATGTCACTTTCATGGTAATTTTACCTCAAGTGAAATGTGGGCTCCACATAATTTTAGCAGATAATTGGCAGAGCAGAAACACTTAAGAGATTATTATGGACTTTCTTCCTGTCAATACTTGATTTTCAGGATTTGGTTATGGAACTTCACTGTTTCAATTTTCTGCAAAGTCTGATCTAATCAGTCTCTTCTTTTCCCTGCAAACCCTAAGCCTTACATGTAGTTAGTTTCTTAATGCTCCTGGACATACCACAACTGATGCAAAGATATATGGAGTGAAAGAAGAAGAACCTAGTACTATGTTCCAATTAGATTTTTCTACCTGCATTTTGGGGCAAGTAGTAGACATATACTCAGGATACATCATGTAATAGATTACATGTCAAGACAGATCCCTGTAGGACCACCATGGTTGTGATGGCATCCTTCTGACAGACAAATACAGTTTTTCTCTGAAGCTGTAGGGCAAAATAAAGTGCACTTGCCAACAACCAACATGAAGGCAAAGCAGAATCAGAATAATTAAGGATTGCTAGGACTGTCATTTTGCTTATAGCTTGGCAGGCTGATGTTGTATCTTACAAGTCTCAAATGGAGATTTCACCTTTGCTCCCATTCAACTGGGATGTTTCTCTGGAGGAAACAGATTAGCAATGACACTGTTCTTTCCCTCGCAAAGAATATTTCACATCTATTTAGGGTCTGGTGGTATGGAAATGTGCAAATTTATGAGAAGATGTTCATATTTGCACTTTGTTTTCACTTATTTTCTGGAGAGTGGCTTCCCTGGAAATGTCTGGGCAGCATGCTGCAAAGTGGCTGATGTATCTTTCATTTTATAGTTGTGTGTTGCGTAACATCCATAACACTTCTAAAAATGTAGTTCCCATCCAGAGGAAAAAGAATAATGCTTCAATGTCTGGTTTTTTGCTTTGATATTTTGACGTTAAACCAGATACAGGCAGTATCTTGGCAATACCTTTTACTGAGAGAAATTATTATTATTATTACTAGTTTGTGAACACTCTGCTATTTTCAGAAATAAGAAATGCTTTTGTTTAAAATAGTTTGGCAGCTCTAGTATCAAGCCTTTTCTAAGTGCTGCTGAAGAATAAGGTTTCTATTTGCAATGAAGTCGGAGTTGAATGCTGAGGTCCAGTAGGAAGAGCCAGAATATTTTTCTAGCTAAATTATGAATTTTTTAAATGCCCGCAAATTTGTACATGAAACAGTCATAATTAAATGCCTTTATAGATGAGTTGTACATTCTCAGTAGTTGCATAGAGTTTTATAGATTTTGAAGTCTTCTAACATGTCTTGAACGTGTTTGACTCTGATGAGTATAATATCCTTCTGTCCAAGCATCTTTGTAGGATTCGTAAGTAACAGGTGGTTCTAAAAGAAGATGGACAGAAAGGGCCATTATCTGGAAAGGAAAAGTTCATGATTAAAGCCTGCCAAAATTATGGCTTCCTCAATTCTTTGGCAGAGACTTTATTGTTGAGAATCATGGATCTTCCTGAGATCTGCAATGTAATTTTCAGGTTATGATTTGGGCAATAGAAAATGTGAATTAAGCCTAAGCACAAAAGGAGATGTTATGAACAATGTAGCTATTAATTCTTTACAAAAGAAGAAGTAGTAAGATAAAGACTTTAATTACCTCTCTTTGGGGTGCATTTGACTTTCCCCCTCTGCCACAGCATGACATTGCTTGTTTTCTGGGCAAGTGTCAGACCACCTGTGCTTTCAGCAGTGCAGTTTCTAGGGAAGCTGACTGAGAAGAACCACTGTGGCTTTAAAATTAGTGTCATCTTATTTGTCTTTTCAAGTTCATTTATGTCAGTTGCCACTGGAGCCAGAGTGCAATCTCTTTTTAATCATTTCTTCATTCCCCCTTGAATGGTTGTGGTATAGCTGGCTAGAAACTGAGATGAAAAACTACACTTAATTTGGTTGCCTTTCATCAGGAACTTCACTTACTACAAAGCCACTCTATTAGACCACAGATGTCAAGACAGCTCAAGACATTAGCTGTCAAAGTAACTCTCCATAACCACCTGCTATTTACATGCAAAACATGCCTCCCTGTTGAGACTAAAACTGTAAACACATTTCTAAGAGAAAACTACTGGCTTCGGCTATGACAGAAACTTTCTCTTTTTTGCTTTTATGTGATCTGGAAAAAAAAAAATCCCTTGCTGTCAAAATGAATTCAAGAAGCCCCATTTGGGAAGAACTCTTATTGCTTTAAATGCTTCCACAAAACTACTTTGATTTTACTTTTGCAAAAAGGTTATAATTTATTTGTCTCTCTTCACTCCTGTCTACCCCACAGCAACTGTGATTACATACAAATAGTAAAATCTTGCCTGCGGTATGACAGAATCACTGCTTCTCCTGCAGTACTAATAGGTGATTATTTATTTATACCTTTACGCTAATTCAGCTCTGCAGAATGATGCCTTAGAAGGTCAGCTTCTCATCCATCTGGGGTTGAACGTATGAGGTGTCTGTTTTCTCCACATCTACAGAACAGGTATCTGAATAGCAGATAAACTTTTTAGTTCCTTCATCCTCAGCTAATTCCTTCACTCTTAGAATGTATTAAAAAATAAGACTTATTCCCTTGGTAGCATGAGCGTGTAGCCTGAAGCTCCTGACAGTATTAACACCTTCCAGTGAACCATGATCTAAAGATGTTTGCTAACACCATATGGATGTGGGTAGATACTCTTTCACAACTTCTGCTGATGAAACCACTTGAATACTATAGCTTGATTCAACAGATGTACAGATCAGGGGCCAGTTAACATTTTAAGTTCCTATTTATGACAGTTAACACAAATAAAGTGGTGGTGTAACTTAAAAGTTGCAGAAGTAAACAGAGAGCAAATATAGAGCTAATTGCTTTTGCAAATAGATTATCTTTTTTTCCTAGAAGAATTGTTGAAGCATCTCCTTAGATGTTGGTAGCCATCTAAATGTGTAAGAAAGTTCATTATTCCAGTTTCCAGATCTTCTTCTGGTTTGAGAATTAGAGTGGTGTATTAGAAAGGCAGTACGCACTGCATTGGCATCAGATGGAATTTCATCAAGATTAAATTTATTCCAGTACATTTAGAAAGTAATTATTGCCACAGAAACATCATGCCTGTCGAGTATTTTTTTCTCATTAATACAGAACCCAAAACTCTGGGTTATGTCAGGGTAAGATGGTGGGTTTCATGTAAAAACCCTCTGACCTTGTTCATCCTTTCTTCCTCATATATTCTGAATTTTGACTCCCTCTTGAAACTGGAAGTGTACGTGGGGAAGAGTATATGGCTGTATTACTGGAAAGGAATACACGAATAGAATCCAAAGCAGACAACTTCTTAACAAAATAGAGGATATTTCAACTATGCAGAAATCAGTTTGCGTAGAAAGATAGATTAGGAGACCTATTAGGAGTTTATCCATTTCTGATTTTATGCTTGTGAGAATATGGTACTTGCCAATGGTGTCTGAAAGTCATTATTCCAATGCTGCTTTTCTTTTGATGAGAGAAACGCCCCTCAGAGATTTCTGCACATCACTGGCATCTAAGAGATGGCAAATTAGACAGGATAAAATGGGAGTAAGTTAAAGGATATTGTGATGCCCAAAGGGAAAAATAATGGACTTCCATATCCAGAATATCCCATCTACCTACAAAATATCCTGAAAATATAAAATACAAAATATCCTTCCTTTAGTACGACTTTTTTTTTTTTTACTCATTTTACTCCTGTGTGTATTATGAGTAGAAAATAAAAATGATAAAATAAAGTTGAGTAAATAAAATGGCAAACAGTGAATTAAAACAATCAGTTCTGAGAGGGCTGCTGCTGTGCATGTGGTTTCTGCTGTCCTCACTGAGAACTGAAAGGCTGGGCATGCAGCTACTCTGTTCTGCTCTGCAGTGGCCACCAGACAGCGTCTGCAGGTTGGAGGCTGCAACAGCAGAGGTTGAACACCAGGGCTGGCCCCAGCAAGATATTCAAAGGACTTCCTGCCTAAGGAAGTGACAAAGAGTACAAAGTTGGGCCAAATAATGACAGGACTGTGCATTCTAATTAATAGTTTGGAACCAGGAAGGAAAATATTGCAAAATACAACCATTTGTTTCCATTTACATCTTTTAAGTAGAAAAGAGGAAAAAGCTTTCAGGGATATTTCTGAACTGAGCATACTTTTGGACTTGCAATAGAAGTAGCTATGGTGCTTCAGCTGATATCTTACAGATTCACACAACAAACTTTTTGCCTGCTCTGTCACTTCATCCACATTTCAGACCATACCTCGCTGGAGAGAGCAGTAGCTGAAGAACCGCTCCTTGGGTGGGATAGGCTTGTGGTGATCAGTGCCATCTTTGTAAGCAACACTTTAAGGGATGTTATTGGTAATGGTAAAATGCATGACTTTAATGAATGGACATAATTCCGAACAGTGAAATTGCCCCTTCCTATCTGGATGTTATTTCCCTTCTGTATTATTTTAATTCTGAAGATCTGAGTTACTTAGCAAACAGATGCTTTTAAAACCATCATTATTTCTATGTGCAATTAAGCCAAAGGGAAAATACTCATTCTAACTCTGAATTTAAAAGCCAGAGGTTTTGTGTCCATTCATATTCTGTGCGTTTGGGCTTCAGCTTTCATGAAAGTCATTGTCTCCCTGTATGAACACTAAATTCAACCTAAAGAAGAAAACTAAATTAGGAGATGAGTAGTTTATGTGAACTGTTAAATTAGAAACCTGACTTTAATTAAGTGGTTATTATGTTTCTAAGTACCTGAAAATGTAGCTTCTATACATTAAATGCATATTAAAAGATAATTCGTAAAAGATACTAATGGGACTTTTTAGAATAGATTAAAATATAATATGCATGCTCATATTAATACTTTTAGTATTTGATTAGATTTCATCAACAGAACAGCTTTTAATGATAATTTTGAACTTTTTTTTTCACATATATTGATGCCATCCTTTGTAATACTGTATAATGAATACATTTAGAAACATCTGTGAGTTTTTGCTTCATGTACTTGACATGTCTCTGGCCTTATAACCTCTAAAACATTTCTCCAATTAAGCTGCTCAAGCCCTTAAGGCTGTCCATGGCTGCTGCAAATTAATTTCTCCCACGGTGATATTTAGATTCCCTAGCTGAAACATGAGAGGACAAAAAAAATCCCACATCATATTTTAGTATCTCTATTTTTAACCTTCTGCACTTCCTGTGCATTTTTGAAGTTAATCTGAAAATTTCATTTTTCCTTCCTTTCTTTTTCATCATTCCCCCCACCCCTGCTGATCATCTTCTAAAGGCCATCTTATCCAGGGTTAATCCTCAAAAATGTTCTGCACACCACATTTAGTTAGAGGAAATCTGATTCATGAATGCTCAAGCCTGAAAAGTTGCTAAGATAGAGTTGCAACTGTTAGCATGCAGCAGTATAAAACAAAGTTTGTTTATGTTCAAATGTTTGCACATTTCTAGAGTTTAGGTATTAGCTAGCAGCGACTTGTGTCAGATCATTCAATTTTGGTGAAGTAGACCACAGCCTGAGAGCTGAGTGCCACTTAACTCGTGCACCATGTTGGCTTAGCAAAGTTTGATTTTTGATTGGATTATTATTGTTTTTTTTAGTGGAAAATCAAAACATGACAAGGAGGTCACTATGACAGATTCCAGCTGAGTGATTGAAAGGGTGCTTGAATTTTCTAAATTTGAAAAACAGACAAAATTATCAAGAAAACTTGTTCATAGAGGAAATGCTAAGCCATGGCTTGAACCAGTGATTGAGCACCTGGTGGGAAGGCAGGGCCAACCCAGGGGATCTCAGGTGCATGCAATGAACTCGAGTGACCAGAGGCGACGGAGCCAGGATCCACCCTTCCCCAGACCTCATTTAAGGGTTGGCAGTGGAAGCAAAGGTATCTTGTTGGAGATGCCTGTGTACTTGAGGCCCTCTGAAGGTAAGCGGCTTCTTTTCTTTATTTCTCTGCCCACAGCTGTTGCATTTGAGCAAATCCTCAATTGCTGCAGCCTGGGACCTTGCTGATCTGCTGTCATTGCTGCGTTTTCCATCACATTATAGTGTTCTTTTACATATGAAAAAAAGAAAGCTAAATAGTTAATCTAAGTATGTCCTTATGAGGTTTCTGTATTTTGGTTGCACATTGATCAAATGTATTTTTCTCAAGGGAAAAGTGTTGGGAAAATGTAGTCATAACCAGGCAGGCAAGTGAACTCATGTCATCACTCATATAAGTCATTTTGTTTATGTCAGTGCTTCAGACAGAACCTTAGTAGATATATGCAGTCGTTACTGTGTTTGTATCTCAAACCTTTAAAAATATGCTATGTAGTCTCCAAGAGAATCTTCTAGTAACTGGGAATGTAGGAACCTGATTGACTGACCTCTGATGATTCTGTAATCTTTTTTGTTTGTATTACGCTAACCTTTGTTGGTATGCAGGGGCTTCAGACAAACGAATGTTGATAAAGGAGGTTCTGCTCTTGTTGGAAGTTCAAATTTGACCTACTTATCTGTTACCTACAACAAAACTGAGATTGTGAATCAGCAAGCATCAGAAATGAAGACGTTATGATATTACTTAGTTTGACATTTAGTCTTGATCCTCTCATTAGCCACTGAAATATCCTACCGTAGTTAATTCAGGGAAGCCTCCTTGCCTCTAAGAGCTTTATTTGATAAAGGCTCAAATCTAATTCCTTAAACAGAGTTTCCAGTCTCATTAGGTTGGCATTAAATCAGTTTGCTTACATGATTTTTATTTGCACACAGTTATTGATGTACATTTAATACTAAATTCCAGCCTGCAGTGAAGTAAGATCCAGACATGCGACCGATTAGGTAAAACAGTGATTAAGTTTCAGTTATCAGAAGAGCCACTGCTCTTTTAAAGAGTGCATAGTTTAATTTCATCTCATCTAATTGTTATCAACAAACTGCCATAGGCTCATTAAAAACATTGTCCATTGAAACAGCAGCAGTCTAATGACTTCATATAAAGCTCTGCTTCCAAGGGGCTCTGTTGTTCGTGGCGGAAACAAATTAGGATGAATTATGCTGGGTTTTTTTTGTTTTTTTTTCCCACTTCCTCCATTGTAACATAATATAAAAAGCTGTATGGTTAAGAATAGTGGGAAATGTTTTTTTTTTCTGAATTATTTTAATATTAAAATATGCAAGAGGGGAAATGAATTTTACTAGTAATAGCCTGAATCTTCAGTATCTTGTTTAGACTTCTTTTTTTACATTGATGAAGAAGCAATTAATTGAACATAACTCCAGATGTGTTCACTGTCATATTTATCTGTGTTTAAAAACAGAGCGTGCTAATTTTCTGACAGTATTTTTTTTTTTTTGTAGGACCAACCTGGAGAGAATTTGGTATTACCCTGAGAGTTTGTGATCTTCTTTTGAATTAGAATGAAAAACTCAAGTAATTCTTACAACAGTATTTACAAAATTAAAATAAAAAAAATAGCATACATATACCCTCTTTTAAGTAACAGGATAGAAAAGCACTTTTTGCCCTCCAAAAAAGTAATTTATTAAAAGAGATGCTCTGAAAGTAATGCCTCCTATTTTATTATGTTGGACCACAGCATCTGAGGTGGATGTTGGTGGTATGGCAGAAGAGGTTGAATCTTCCCATCAATATTCCATTACATGTTGCTGTGTGATGATTGGTAGCAGAGGGGCAGTCTGACAAAATGGTGTCTGACAACGGAAGTGCGTATGTAGCAAGGGAGTGCCACTGAATTCTTCCCACTGATGTTCAGTGATACATGCTGAATGTTTATGGACCAAGCAGTGTATGTCAGCCTGGTGAGGCAGTGGGCGGTGCATTTTGGCGGTGGGCACAGTGACTTCTTCTGGATGGCCATGCAGATTTCTATGAATGTGACGTGCAGGCCTCTGTTCATTGCTGGTGGAAATGCAAAGGTCATGGTGGTGCTTATGTTGAAAAATATTGTTTTGTAGCTGAGAATTTGCTTTATCAAATTTTCTCTTTGTATCTGTTGTCATTTGCATGGAAATAAAAAGGACATACTACTTTTGGAGTGACCTATATCTCTCACTTGCAAACACTAAATATTATCAACTACTTTAACTTTTGGATCTTTGCTAGTTCAATCCCTATGAAATAAATATTCCTATATGTTTTCAGCGTGGTTTGAATAGTTAGTATCAAACAACAAAGCATGAGAGAACTTATTTCTTAAACTTCTGCTTTATAACGCAACCTGTAGCTGAAGAAAAGTAACTGAATGTATTAAAAATATTTACATAAAGTCTCTTGGCACAAATAGTAGTGATGTGTAATTATCTCCTTGTTATGCTCTGCTCACTGATTAGCATTGAAGGGGAGGGACTAGGATAGAGTAGGCATAGCAGGAAGACAGCCAGCACATTAACTGCCGCTTGAGTATACATAACTTAATAAATCAAATTGGCAAAGTATCAACTGGCACTTAGTTACTGTATGTGTTCTGCTGTAGTTTGATATAAAATGTAATTTTTTTACATAATCAATAATTATTATTGGAGACATCACAGTTAGAAGCAAGTTATTGAACTCTGGTGTTTTCTGTGAAGGGTAATGATCTGTGCATACTAGAATTAATCTTACTGGTTTCTATTGAATTTGGAAATTCAACTCCAAAGCCACTTCAAGGAAGACATCTACTGACAGCAAGGTTAGCAGCTTTTATCATTATGACAGGCTCTAAATGTCACACTGTCCTGAAGGTACAATATTTATTTCTCTTTAGCTTTTGTGCAAATCTTAGTGAACACACAAATACGTCACACAGTGCTTATTTATGTCAGTAACAAATTCACTCTCCGCTGTTTTAAGAAACTTACTATGTGAAAACAAATAGCGAAGGGAATATCCGTTATAACTAAGTTTTCACATCTTTGAACTTCTTTCCTATTCTAATGAGGAACTTTGTTCAGTTCCAGTTGTTCAGATTTTCATCTTTTCAGCACTGAAATTTCTTTTTTGAAGTTTGACATTGATAATCAGAACTCATTGGTATTGCTCCTTTGTAATAGCCTTGTTTACTCTGTCTATCTCAGTGCAGCACAAGTTATACTTGCAAATACTTTAAATCCATGCAGGAGCAAAGGCCATTACTGATTCTCATAATCCTGCTGAATAAGAGCATCTTGTTTAGGAGTGTGCAGCAAAGGATAATGGTAACAGTTCAGGGTCATACTCAGGGCCAACAGAAATTGGGATACCATACGGTGAGCAGAGTGGTAGTCAGAAAGCACCTCTGTATATGCATGGGAATGTATGTATATCACAGAATAATTTAGGTTCAGAAGGGACTTCTGCAGGTTGTCCTAATACCTAGCTCAAAGCAAGGCTAGCTTTGAAGATCAGGTTGTGCTGGGTAAATTTTGAAATTGCAGAGATAGAGATTCCACAACTTCTGAGACCCTGCTCAGTAGTCTGACACTCAGATATTTTTTTCTGTCTTAGGCCTGCACGCTTTCCCTTATTGCAGTGCAGGGTGATTATCTTTTATCCTGTTGCTGTCCATCTTTGGGAAGAATCTGACTTAATCCTCTCAGTAATCTATTATACAGCTGAAAACTACGGGATTCTTCCCTATAATGGTAGATTTGACCAGATGCTGGGATAGTAAACCTTACTGTTAGATTAAAAAATGAATACCAAAGACCTTTGAAGATTATTTGTGATTGATTATCTGTTCTGTCACATAAATTAATTACTCCTAATTACTGTAGGAACATTCTGCTCTGAGTTGAATGTAACAAGAGCAAATTAAAAGACATTATGTAGCGTTGAGGGGAAAGAATATGGTGGTTGAGGAAGCACAGAAAATGTTGGAAATATTTAGCTCATATAAGTAATTTCTGTCAAGGTAGAAGCATATTAAGAAAAGAAATGGTGCTGTAGGAGAAGATTGTACAATGTAAAGCATTATCCCAAGAAGGTGGCAAATGTGCAAAGTGACAGGCATATAGTGTTGCTTTGAGTTGTTGAATTAATACTTATTGCACATGGGTGCTGAGGATTCCATGAAATTGAATTGAAGCTGTATTAATCTAGGCATAAACTTAAATAGTTCAGAAACTATCTTCCTATACCGTTAGTTTGATGTACTTTAAGAACTGTCTAAAGTTATTGAATGTTCTGTTCCGTTGTCTGCCCTTCCTCAGGTACGCTCTGCCAGAGGTGCCCTGGCATTGCTGCTGGGCGCAGCCTTGCCCTGTGCTGGGGCTGGCTGGAACCAGCCAGAACTGCCTGCGTGTGGCATGGAGCTGTCGCAGCCTCATGCATAGGGCCCCCCCACAGCATCCTTCAGAGCGTGTAGATGCATTTGTTTGTCTTCTTTCTGGTAGCTCTTGAAAGAGGTCTGCTGGAGTGGAACAAAAGAGAAGAGCAGCAAAACTGGTGTATCTTCAGAATGAAACAATGAGGGACTCAGTTCTAGAGCTGTCAGCATCTCTGCTGATATTAGAAAGTGTGCCTCCACTTACCCTCAGTTAGTGTAAATACTAATACAAAAATCTCACAAGCCAGTGGCCATTTCATTATCTGGAAGATATGAGAAACCTCTCAGCTGGAAATGGTGCTTCTAAATGGTGTTAGATACTCATAGAGGAGAAAGCTTTTTGGTGCAGAGAAGGTATATTCCTTGTGAGTAGCACAAATGAATACATGTGCTAATCTTCTTCCAAGTGCTGCTGAGAGCAGTGTTTCTGAATGGAAAGGGAGAAGTTGGTTTTTCCTCCCTGGAATATTCAGTCTCTGCACCCAATTAGGGCTTACGAAGCCAATTAGCACTATAACTATACTAACAGAAGCAGCAGAGTTGTTCTAGCATGGCACTCCACTTGAATTAATATCTTCTACTTCTTTGCAAGGTTAATTAGTGCCAGTTGTGATGGAGATACTTGAAAAATAAGTGTCAGGTTGAAATTGCTGACTCACTTCACATTTTAAGCTGAGCATATGTATGACTGCAGCCATGGCTTTTTGGATACTCTTAGTTTTTACAGTATACAAACTCCTAACCCAAAGGTAGGTAGACTATTGTTCTTATTACTGACTCTCTTTACATCCTTGATTTAGGCTCAAAATGCCAAAATGCTTTCTGTAGATATCTATAGAAAGTTATATTTACGCCAAAATGTTGCCTTAAAAACTGTCAAATTAAGAATTCAACAATATATTTTTTGTATATTTTCAATTTTATTTTTTTGTTTAACAATGTACCTTAAAGGTCAGTAGAGCTATTAAGAGTTGAGTAGCTAATTTTGAAATGTCCAGGATAAAATATCCCTCTGTATTATTCAGATATTCAGGGTTCTTTATATCAAGCGTATTCATGTTCACAGATGTAGAGGTAACTGCTCCTTCCAAATAATTTGTTTATCTCTGAAAATCTGCGTTCCTGACAGTCTCTTTGTCTTACTTGATGTGAGAGAGTTGCTTGCTACAGATAATTTTTATACTCTATGAATATTCCCTTTTCAGAAAGTTGAATGGAGCATCTTATGTAATTTATCTTTTTCCTTACCCTTCATTTCTCAGTTCCTTGGATGATTTGATCAGAAATTAATTGACTCACTTGCTTGATTCCAAAAAGACCAAGCATGCAAACGAGCTAGTACCCTCTCTGAATCTTGCTTATTCCTCCTCAGGAACTTCTTAAAGTTAGTGACCAAGAGATACCCTGTTCAGAGGCCCCAGTTGTTTTCTGCATGGTTGGTTTTTGAATATCGATCTTCAAAGATGAAGGGAGCTATGGGGATGAGAGTAAACAGTCTAGTCAGGACATGGCCAAGCTGCATTGCAGAATGGCCACATCTCACAGCTCCATTTTCATGTTTGGAAAATTTTCATTTCTTCTAATGACTGAAGTTCCTGCTGTCAACATATGCAAGAAAGGAGACTTCAAACAGGCTGAGTATTTAGATTCTTCTATTTACTTCACAGAATGTGATGTATGACTACCAATCACTCTAAATTAAACAATTAGGATTCTTGTCATCTTTTCTTGGCTGCCTAAATCATGATATTGCTGGTCTTAGTGAGACTCAGATATTCTTTTATCTGTGGTTTCACCTAGGAAACTTGAGCTTCTTTCTGGGAGTTATGAAAAATGATGTCCTTTTTTTCCCCTCATGTAATGATTTTTTTCTGAGGAAACTGTTGGTTCTACAGTCGATTTTAATCTGCAGTCAACCAGACCCATATATTTTTTTGAAAACTAACTATATGTTCTGTTCTTGGAGGTGTATTAGTTCTGTTCATCCAATCAGCTGGCTTAGAATGGCAGCAAGTAGCCTAAATACTATGTAAGTACTGCATAGAATCAGGGTAAGGACTTGTAAGTATGGCATTCTGGAGTCACCTGTAGAATTTACCCTAAAATAGGTATCTACCAAATCATACATATTAACATATGCACCCATGCGTATATATGTTTAGAACTGTTATATTAGTTTGTATGCATTGGTGTGTATGCATGATGCATATGTAAAATATGTCTTTACCGTGTTTGCTTGAAATAAAAATCTGCATTAATTTGGTACTTCTGTATTTTTTTAACTGAAAAATTGAGTAATGTAGAAATTGCCTTTGAGTTGGAGGGATGTTTTTTTATTTAGAAGTGCATTCATCTTCCTCCTTTTGGGATTTTAGAGTATGATTTACTGCATTCCTTTCAGGATTCTACAGTACTCAAAATGAATGTGCATTTCAAGTACTAAATGTGTTTTTTTCTACTGGAAATTCAGAAAAGTATCTGTGACCGGCTGTTGTACTGGAAGTGTCATGCAGGACAGATGTTTGTTAAAACAGATAGGAATAGAATAGCTAAACTGCAACCTTCTTATTCTGTCAATAGAGCTTCATTACAGAGAAAGAGCTTTCACTGGTTAAATATTTTTAAAATGGGTACTTGCACATTTGAAGCAATAGCAGTGGTCAGCACAGTTGTCTGATATATCTTTACTTCCTGAGGATGGATTGATGCTACTCCAGCCAAAAAGAGAGTAATAGTCTCATGTGCTTACGTGACCTTGTTGCAGGTTTTCTGTAAGTTGCAATGACTTCGTTTTTGTTCCTTTTGCTTTGTGTGGAAAATGTATCTGCGTATTTATTCCCCAAATATTACCTTATTTAAAAAAAAAAAAAGATTGTCAGTAACATAAGTACAACGAAAGAGCCAACTAAATTACTGTCTAAAAAAGTCATCATCAATGTTCTGTCCACTTACAGTGTGCTTTTGTGTTGCAAATAATTTTCTTTCATTTCAGCTATTATAACAACATAAGTAAGTCATTTCAGTTATAAGCTTAGTTCCACTGACTATTATTTTGTAGTAGCAAAGTCTTTGCTACTGGAACAGTAAAGCAGCTATTTGTATAACTGTACAGCCAGCATTTCCCCAAAGTGACCTTGATCATAATCGTAGCTTAAAAAAAAAATAAAGAAAAATTATAGTATTCCAAAATTACTAGTAGCAATCTCATTCAAAGACTGTCTCTCGTGAAGAGGTGTGAAGATGTGCTTAATTTGTTTGTTCTAGCACATGTTCAAAAGATCTGAAAGAGGGGAATTAGAAACACGCTGAAATTTAATTCCAACAGTCTCTTCTTATGTAAAAACCCTTTAACGTTGTTTTAATGGTCTTGTGTAGAGTTTGAATTGTATTCTATAAAGCTTTAAAAGCCCATGCAATTTAATAGAAATTCTATCTATGTTATAAAATTCTTTAGACTACTTTAAAATTTGTAGATGTAAGTTATAGTTCTGAAATTAAACTTTATAGGCATCTTCAGTAAGAATAGATTTCAGATTAAAATAAAATAAAACCCACTTGTCTTGGATTTTACCACAAAGAACTTTGTGGGCTGTTGTTGTTATTTTAAGTAAATATAGTGGTGCAGGGAGAATGATTCTGTATATGGAATGCAATATGGCCACAACTAGTTTTTCAAATGAAGTCATTCAGAAAGGAATTGTGATAAGGACATAGATCTGTATCTGTTTTCTTTATTTTGTTTTTCTCTCACAGGTGCAGTGGAAGCTATTGCTCATTGGATAGACCTGTACCTCCAAACAGGCTCTTCGTAGAGACTTGGGCATGAGAGTTCTGTATGAAGAGAGAGCTGGTGGGTAAGTTATTGTAACTATTGCTTTTGCCAGAGGTTTGTAGCATGCACAGTTTATTAACACTAACTAGTGTTGTCCTGATCAGTGCTACAAAATTTCAGTAAGAAGTTTGCAAATAAAACTAGGAAGTAAAACATAAACATATACTTCAACAATTTTACTTGTTGAAATGGAATCCAAATCTGACAGACAAAATGAACTGTATGTATTTAGTCATTTTTTTTTTCCCTCTAACTAAACTTACGCCAATAACTGAGCATACAAGACTGTCATGGTTTTATGATTTTCGGTTGTTGGTATTCCACATCATAACATCATGTAGTGTATGCACCTGGTTCTCGGAAGAGAAGGACTACTACATTCCCCAGGGGACTTTGCTCCTCTGTTACCATTTTTGGTCAGAGGGAAAGATAAAACCACTCAGATCACAAGGCCTTGTTCTCTTTCTGCCCGTCTCTCGTCCTGGCAGCATCTCGCTCTCCAGCCGTCTTATCATCGGTATTAGAATAAGGCCTACCTTGATTTTTGGACATTCTCTCTTGTTGTATTGGATTTATTATCTTAAATTGTAATTATATTGTATTATAGTGTGTTATTTTGCATTCTGATATCTTATTTAGTAAATTAGTTTGTTTCTCCTCAGATCGTTGCCGCTGTTTTTACTCTCAGGCCCATCTCCCTACCCTTTTTTTCCCTTTTCCCTTTCCCAGGGCGTGGGTCCCCTGCCCCATTTGTCACAGAACCAGGCCGAACGCCCGTAAACCATTGATAGGGACACTGCAATGATTTTTGAATTTTATTCTAGAAAAGGTGAAACATTATATGGGAATAGAAATATATAATTTGCTGGTTTATATTAATTACTTAGATACTGTGGTTACTTCAACTCTTTGATGTTACAATTTTTAAATAAATGGTCGTGGTCTTTGGAGATAATAGTGACAAGCAAAGCATCCCACATAATGTGCAAAAAGATAAAACATTAATTTGACCAAATTGTTTTTTGTGTGTAAAAATCCTGGATGGATTTTTTCATGCTATACCTCACTAACAGTAGGTATAGAATAGAAATAAATAGAAATAATAGAAATAAATGGCAATAGGACTATAACCAGGAGAGCGGGAAACAAAGTGAGGGTAAGTGAAGAAAACCCAATACAGATTTGCTGCTAAGTGAATTTAGAGAGATATGATTCATGCGAAGGGATTGTAATAAGCAGCCCAGGCCAGCAAGATTCTGTAGGCATTAACAGCTTTTTGGTTTAGGGCTGCACAGACCTGACGTTTGTGATGTGCAAGTGAGCAGTTGGAAGCAGTTTATGACATGCAGGGCTTGTTGAACTCTTGTGAAACTTTACAGGAAGGAGAAAAGACACTTACTAGTAGATTTTCTGAGTGACCAGAGCTATGTTTGAAGATGAAATTCTTCCTTTATTTCACTAACTTTTTTTATCCACAGTAATGCTCAAGAGAAACCAAAGTGCTAATAAAACTGAGCAATGCAATGTGCTTTCCTTTACATACTGGGCTTCATGTAACCACTAAGATTTTTAGTTAGTGTATCCATGGCTGTCATTCATTCATGCGTTATCCTGCTTGTCTCTGGCTCTAATGGGATCAGTTGGTGAAGGAAACTTGTAAATGTGGGTGTTGCAGTCTTGAATGATCTGTATAGATTGGATTTCTGGTATCAAGAGGTTGAATATCCATAGATATTGGAAGTAACTTTTTAGAAAGAGTCTACTGAAATATCAAAGGATATGTCAGGGAGAGGTTAATTAAGTCTGAATTGATTGGTGTAAGACTTTTTGAGGGTTAATAATTATGCCTGAAAAAAATCAATGTAAAGTGTAATTAATTTGACAGTGCTTCACAGATGCATTACAGTGATACAGCACAAACAAAAATATGATTTTTCTTCTAGTAGTTAGGTGTATGCAAAATGAATGTAATGTGTTAGGACATCCAGGCTATTGAATGTGTTCTCATTTGCTAACAGGCTGTTGCTGAAAAAACTAATGTCAAGTGAACTCTTTTAAAGGATTGAACATTCTTTTTATCCTGTATAAAACAAAGCAAGTAGAAAGGCATGGGACATTCATAATACTGGATGTGCTGCTCAAGTTTTGTGTACCGTTGAAATCTTGATACGTTTTCAAGTGTGAAAGGGGGGGGGGAAGTCCTGTCTTCCTCTTGGAGAGTCAGAACTCATGTGAGATTGCTAGAGAACATAGGGCTAGGAAATACAGCTCTGCAGTGCACTGTGCCTCTGCACCCAACAGCCTGCCATATGAACTATGTATATATGCAGGTAGTTTCTATAAAAAGCAGAGAGTTAGTGCATAATTTTCTGATTAAGTCGTCTTGTTCAGTTTGCTGTTTGTTTTCTTCCAACTGAATGACAGACCACGAACAAAAATACAAGGTATTTTTTTACAGTTGGCTTACTTGAGTGCTAATATGTCTTTTTTGGAGTGCGTAGTGATGCATTTTTTTTATGAAACACAAAAAGAAAAACCAGGAATACCTAATTAAGAGGAAATTGCTGATGCTTTCAGTCACTGGAGGAAATCACAGTCCTTCATTCACAGTCTTCTGCCATCCTTCTTGGGCAATACGCTTTTGCTCTGTTTCTGTTGGATACTTATAGACTGGGATAAAATTTAGTTTTGAATTAGGACAGGCTTTCCTTGGAAATTCTGCTTTGAATTTGAAAGATGCAAGGTATTAGGAGTGCAATGTTGCATTCAGACAGCATTTTTCAATGAAATGTTTTATCAGACCAGGGCTCATCAGTTCTAGTTTCAAGATCTAAATTCTGTCTGAGCCCTAGCATTGCAGTATGCCTCCAGCATCCCAAGGATTTTAAACTCTGCATTGATATCTAGTACTTGCTGTTTAGTTTCCTTTAAGAGAAGTTTTATTGTAATACTCAGAAAAAACTTGTGAAATCCAGAAAAATGTTCATGGATTGAAAATGCTTTTCAGCCCAGCCCTTAATGTATGTGATTCAGATTATATGTTGTGTTTGGTGAGAATCCAGTAAGAAACTCCTCTCAGTGCGGCAAATATGTCAGCTGCTCTAAACCCACTGAAATAAAAGTACTTTTTCCCTTTCTTCTCTGTAGCATGTAGAATTCTACATATCTGACTGCAGGTGATGCAGGTCTTGCCTCTAAAACTAATTTACTTTGTATGTGTCCTTCTATGTGTTACTAATCATTACTTTGATACCACAAGTTAGTGACAAAGTAGAGCTAAGAGAAAACAGCACAGATTCCTGTGTTCTTTACAATGTCTTATCTTCACTTTGCTAAACTGTTATAGAATCTATATTAATAAAGATTAATGTTTGGGATGTTTAGGTCTGCTAATTCCAATACACATTCTTTGGTGGTCGGAAACACTGTCCCATGTTATTTCTATATAATACAGTATTTTGTTTTGATGCTGTTGGTTGTTCATGTTTTTTTGTTTTTCTTTCATTTTTTTTCCTCTTAGGATAGCATATATATGTACACAGTTGAGGGAATTATTCTGCTTTTCCATTAACCTGCGCTCATTTTGTTCTTGACAGTTTTCAAATACATGGTCATACAATAATTTTCATTCAGTGGAAGAAATTGTTCTGTCAGAAGTCCTCCTCAATCTAAGCTAGAAGTAGAGGATACATTAGAGAATTCTATTTCTTTAAGCTTGAATTCATTTTACACTATATGAGTTAGTAAGGATTATTTTTGACTTTTTGCTGTCTACTTCACAAGAATTTATTACTAAAGGGAGATCAAACATTGTTTAAAGCCTAAAGTTTATGCTGCCATAATGTTTATGAACATCTGAAACAGAAAAAATAATTGTCTTAAAGGTATCACCATTCTATTTTCTGACAATATGATTTTCTTAATTCTGTAATTTTTATTTGTGGTACTCTAGACTAAGTTTAGTTTAATAGCATTTGGGCAGTGCTCATTTGTTTCGGCTTTGAGGTTCAATAGAAAACTTGTATGGAATTACATTGAACTGTTAGATGTTAGATTTTCTTGAAACATCTCAACAAAGCAGTAGGTTCTGGGGCTTGGTTACCATAAAAAGTGAAGTACTTCAGGCAGTCAAGAAGGCTTTCTGCTGATATTGTTTTCAATGGTAGGATTTCTCATAGGAGATGCTGAGGGTTCTTGGTATTGTGTTCACAGTGTATTTACATGGTTAGCAAGTAAAATAAAAATGAGTAAAGGGAAGATTCATTTCAGTCTTGTCAACCTGTCCCGTAGCTCCCATTGTGCATCTGAAAAGAAAAAAGTTATATCTTGTAGTTGTTTGCAAACATGGAGTGCTGCAAGTCCTATGTAGACTGCCTTACTTCTTTCCTTACGATATATTTGGTTCAGTGCCATATTATTTTTTTATGATAGTAAATGACAGATTGCATTACATAAATGGTAAAGAATAGGTATTATCTGTCTTGTGTTCTGAATTTTCACAACTACTTTGAATTTCAAAGCAAAGTAAATTACTAGAAAGTTTTATGTTAACAAGAAGAAAGTAAAAGGTCTTGTTTGGATAAAAAAATCAAAAGTGTATCACTTCTTTCCCCCTTCTGATCAGACTAATCAGTTGTTTTCACAATTTTGTTTTTTCTGTTGTACCAAATTCGCCATCCGTTTGGACTAAGCCAGTATATATTTATTATTGACAGAAATACACCAAGGTGTTTGATTTCTAAGGCACTGATAAGTAATTAGAACTTAACTTACAGAAAAAGAACTCTAGTGATCAAATCTTTTCAAACTGCATTTTAAACTGTTCCACTCTACAAATCTGATTTAAAAAAAAGTCATTCTGAAATGATTTGGAGAAATTAATAAATATTTTGAAAGTGTTGTGGAAAATGACCTCAAAATATGAAGGAGGAAAAAAGAATTTGACCTGGAAATATATTTAATGTCAAAAAAATCAACTTTTATGAATTTAGTTTCTGTATGTAGACTATTGAAATTATTATTTTCCTGCCTACAGTCTCTTGAAGCAAGCAAGTAATGTCAATATCAGTCTTTAGTCAAAGGCAGAAGTTGCAAAACTAATACATATTGGCTCTTCAGATAATTTGCAAAGTAAATTACAGTTAGTTTCTCAAAAAAGTGTTTTTCGTTGTGTGCTACTAACTTCTTCATTTAGATGATGCTTTACTGCTGTATTTAGTGTTTCCAATGTACTAAATTAACTCTTGTAGTAAGCAAAGTCTTGCAGGGAGCTTAAAATTCTGGAATTTGCAATGTGTTCAAGTGTCTGCAAAAGTGTCTGAAGGAAAATCTTTGATAGTTTCTTGTTGGAGCATGTGACAGATCACATGAACACAAAATGACCCTGTTTACACCTGATGGCAGTATTCATGAAAACTTGTGATAGTGTGTGAAAGTGAAATGTCAAAATTTCTACAAGGCAGCAAATTCTGGATGGAAGACAAAAGAATATTTTTAAAAAAGCAAAGATAAGTTAATAATATGACTGTGGTATTTTTGTGTATAGGAGAAGTAAACATACTAAACATCACAGATTTCCTACTAACTTGTGAAAGTGTCATGCAAGGAGGACATTCTTTCGTTATGTAGTCCGTTCTCAATTCATAGAGTGTACAAAGGGAATTCTGGTCTTTCTCATGTCTTTTTTTAATTTTCAATTTGCAAGAGACTTTTCCTGGATAAATTGGGATTTTAACATGGAAGTCTAAAACAGGAGTGAATGTACTGTATGCTTAAATTCTAGCAGGATGTATTTATCTTCAAGTTCTAGGCACGACCATTAGGAAAACTTGACTCTAATTCTCTATCCTGATGATTATTTATGATGTTGCTCTCAATCAAAGCTGGTCTGTCATTCTAGGGTTTAAGTAAAATATCTATTGATGTGCATCATCCTTAAAGCAAGTACTTATGTTTTCAGCTCCTCAAGCAGCAGATAAATAGAAATTTTAAAATCATTTTCAAGCTGACAGCAAAAGTAAAAGAACTTTGCTAGAAAACTTAACTTCAGAAAAGCCACTTCTGAATTAGTTACTTCGTAATATAATTGTATTACTTTTTTGCATATGTACTAGTACATTTAGTCCTTCTGGTACAGCCTTGTACTTCAAATGGGTGCTCAGTTTCCTGTGTTTATTGAAATGGGTGAATTATGTGGCACAAACTGCTGTCTGTCTCTTTGTTTTCTTTCTCTTATGCTGTGAACATCTGGGAGCATGTAATGCAGTAGAATTCTTAGAAGTAACTTTAAAAATAACCTCAAGGATGGTCTTCTGGTCTCAGAAAATGGGTAGAGCAAAAAGTGTGATTGCAGTTCCTTTTTAGCTCATTCCCCTAGGGAAGTCTAGTGCTTGTAACAATATTGACCTTTTACACTGCTGTGGAATGGGAACATAAATTCCCTTTCTGTCCCTCTACCACTGTCAAAATTGGGCTGAGTCCCACTGCAGTTGTGTGTTGTTACAGTATGTAAGTTTACTTTGCTGCAGTATTCTAAAAGTTCTACTTTTGTAAGTACATTTTATTGCTTACATATTTTATTGTATTTTTTTAGAAGAAGTAAATACTTGTCTTTGTCAATTTAATTATACACAGTAATTTACAAAACCATAGCTGTAATTTTGTATGTCTCTGCAATTAAAGTGTACTATCTTGTTTACTTGAAAAGGTCATCTTTTTCCTTTAATCTTGGCTACTTGAATGCAAGGAGTACATATAGATTAGTTATGAGGCAAGCATTTAACTGGCACAATTTATTATCTTAAGCTAATATTGTACTTATAACTGTATTAGTCCTTCTCTAGTTAAGATTGGCTGAGACAGTCTGACTTTTAATATTAAAAGTCAGATTAAAATTTAAGTAGTTTTGCATGTTTCCCTGTCTCGGAGCAACAATTTTTCTTCTGCAGAAGTCCTAGATAACTTTGTCAGTTTTCATATAGTCATAGAATGGCCTGGATTGAAAATAACCGACCTCAAAGATCATCTAGTTTGAACTCCCCCTGCTGTGGGCAGGGTTCACAACTGCTAGACCAGGCTGCCAAGAGCCACATCCAGCCTGGCCTTAAATGCCTCCAGGGATGGGGCATCCACAACTTCTCTAGGCATCCTGCAAGTCTATAGACTTTTGTAATCTTCATTTCTGTTCTCTTTTTGCCTCATGGTAGTCTTTGTTCAAGGTGTTAGCCCATTCTGTAAAATTACATTTTCCCTGTTAAGTATATAGTTCTTAAAATCTCATTGAGTTTCCAAGCACCCTGTCCATCTTCCTTCAAATTAATGATATTTTCATATTTCAAAATGAAGGTACACTGAACATAAAGGATATTATTGTTCTGACAAGAACTCTCAGGAGGAAGATTCCATCTTGTAAAAAAGATGCAGTGATAACCAACTAGAACAAAAAAGCTAATTAAAAGGCAGAAACTCAAGCACTCAAAAAAAAAATCTTGAAGGACTGAACAAATTTTTCTTTTCTCCTCTTTCTAGGAGGAGAAAAGTAGAAAGGGAAAGAGATTCAACATGATCTTAACCCTGTATTTCTTGCCCTTAATAGAGACTTTTTATTCTTCTTGGTTTCTGGATCCGAATTTCATATTAACAAATGTATTTATTTCATTTCTGCCTTGATCAGGAAAATTAAATAAACAGCTTATAGTAAGTAATTAAAAAAAAAAAGGTAATTGAAGGCTAGTGTTGTCACGTGTCCTTATGTATAGTACTGTGCTATGTATTTACAGGCTTTTAGACTTATATGTATTTTTAAATTTTGATCTTTGAGTGCAACTGTGTAGACAATGCTCCTGGTCCATTCAATATAAAAGCAATAGTATTTCTACTGCTACATGTATATGTACTTTTTTGTTCCCCAGGGGTCTGTACTGAGGCCTGTTCTGTTCAATGTCTTTATTGATGACCTGGATGAGGGGAATGAGTGCACCCTTAATAAGTTTGCCGATGACACCAAGTTAGCTGGAAGTATCGATCTGCTTTGGGGGCAGTCCCTACAGAGAGGTCTGGACAGACTGCATCGCTGGGCTGAGGCCATTGAGATGAAGTTTAACAGAACCAAGTGCCAGGTCCTGCACTTTGGCCTCAACAACTCCAGGCAATGCTACAGATTTGGGGCAGAGTGGCTGGAAGAGTGTGGAGGAAATGGATCTCGGGTTGCTGAACATGAGCCAGCAGTGTGCCCAGGTGGCCTAGAAAGCCAATGGCATCCTGGCTTGTATCAGAATTTGTGTTGCCAGCAGCAGTAAGGAAGTGATCATCTCTCTGTACTCAGTGCTGGTGAGGCTGCACCTTGAGTACTCTGTTCAGTTTTGGGCCCCTTACTACAAGAAAGACATCAAGATCCTGGAGCGTGTTCAGAGAAGGGCTGGTAAGGGGTCTGGAGCACAAGTCTTATGGGGAGCAGCTGAGGGAACAGGGATTGTTTAGTCTGGAGAAGAGGAGGCTCAGAGGAGACTTTATCACTATCTACAACTACCTGAAAGGAGGTTGTGGCAAGGTGGGGGTCAGCCTCTTCTCTCATGTCACTAGCAATAGGAGTAGATGGAATGGCCTCAAGTTGCACCAGGAGAGATTCAGGTTGGATGTTAGAAAAAATTTCTTCTCCAAAAGAGTTGTTATGTTCAGGAAAGGGCTGCCCACGGAGGTGATGGAGTCACGGTCCCTGGCGATGTTCAAGAAACGTTTGTGTTGTACTAAGGAACGTGGTTTAGTGGGGAAATATCGGTGGTAGGTGGATGGCTGAACTGGAAGATCATGGAGGTCTTTTCCAACCTAGGTGGTTCTATGATTTTAGTCACTTCAGTATTCAGCCTTCGTGAGTTAAACTGATAATATGTAGAATTTGATGTGCTAACTCTTGATCTTAATTCATTGTGATAACTCATTGATCTTAAGAAAAATCGAATCTGAACTATACAGGAAAAGTTTTGCTTAGTAAGTTGCAACAATTATTCTTTGCAGTTAAAGTGGAATTTTTTTTAGCTAATCAGTGGAGATGAAATAATGGGATTATAAAAGCATAGCATTGATGTGTAAATGATTGATTAACAAAGCAAATAAGAAGAAAATTCAGACTTAGAAGTATTTTTTTAATTGAATTCTAAGTTTGAGTGGAACAGTATTTGACAAAAAGATATAGATGTATTTTGCCATTGATTTTTTTTTTTTTTAGAAGGAGTAAGTCAGAGGTCTAAAGGCTTGTACAAAATAATCCTTTCTTTTTTTGTGATATTTTAACATTGTTTGAAAATTAGCCTAGTGCAAAACTAGTTGGGCAGCAGTGAGTCATGCCCGCTGATACTTGTACATTTACTGGATTAGAACAGTCATGGTGTAGACAAGTAAATCAAGACTTGTACCTGCAGTGTGCAACTTTAGGCTGCATCTTTAGTGTTTTAGTAGTGTTTGTAGCTCAGGTTAGTGAGATGTGGTTTAGCCAAAAGTGTGCGGTGGTGTTTTGTTTTCTTGCCTTAAACTATTTGTGTACAGCAGTTTATTCTGGTTCTTCTAGTTCCTTTTTCTTTTTCCATATTAAGTGCCCACAGTTCAGATCTTTATAAGAGATACACCATTTTGGTCAAGACTTGCATTCTCATGACTATGGGATAGTTATTGAGTAGTTATTGATTTCCACATGTAGTGGCAAGCCATTCCGATATTTAATTCCTCTCTGTGTTTGCAGCTCTTCTTTTAAAGATTCCTTCTGTAGTATTTGAAGATCTAAAATATACCCGTTGGTATCTCACCTGAGGTTGATTGCATAAATACATATCCAGCATTAAAGAAAGAAGTATTGCTTTGTTCAGCATTACATGTGGCCACCATAATGAGCTGCTCAAATTGAGGATGGCCTTTAATTTTCTTCTGTGAAGAAGTGGAACTTCTTCATATGCATTATGAATTGTATTCCCATACTGGTGAACAAAACCATGATGTTTCTGTCTGTGTGTGCTGGTGTCCAACAAATTTTTGTTCTATATCTAAGATTTCACAATTTTTTCCTCTGGAAATAACAGGAACTGCACTCTTCTTGCTCTGAAGCTTTCACATTTCTATTATGATTCATGGGCAGCACCTGAAGCAAATACGAGAATGACTTTTTTCAGTCCTTTGAAAACAGACAGTTTTCTATTTCAGCTTTAATACCCCTGTAATTAGACTTAAAAGTGTAAAAAAGGAAAGAGTTTTCACCTTGTAGTCTGATAGAGAATTTCTTAATCAGACTTCATTTTTAAAAGGTAGTGTAAACTTATCAAAATCTAGTTTGCAGGGTCCAGTCTTCTCATCTGTCTGCCAGCCACGTGTTCCTGCCTTGTGTTGTATTGGCATTTATGCCACTGTGTTATTAATAAGAGAGCTCAAGGAGTTGATTATCTGAAAACTAACTCTATAGAAAAATATACCATTCTAGAGTTAATTTAACTTCCTAAAATGGTTTGTCAGGGCTTGTACAAATACTAGAAATGCACAAGCATAGGGTCAGAAAAGGGAAGGGAGATGCCAGCAATAAGCCTCTCTAAGTTAGGTTATTGACTGTGGGACTGTAGCAATATGACTTCTAGACCTCAGTTCTGAAAACTTATGGCTGGATAGCTCAGTAGCTGACTGTTTATCCCAATAGCATTTAGACTGTAGATTTACTGTTTCACTCCTTGTAAGTTTCATGGCAAAACAACCAAAACTGCTGTAAAGCAATGTAGCAAACATAATGTAATTAAAAATCATTCCTAGGATTTTTGATGTTGAAAGAGTTTGTTTAAAATACAGCCCTTTTTGTAAAGGATAATGTTTATGACCAAATAGTGTGTTTCTGATATAACATAATGCCTTGAATTTTCAAATTCCCTTTCTTTTTGTAAGAGTTGGGATGTATGTTTCTGTTTCATGTTTTAGAGACTTCAGAAGTTTTAAATCTGAAGAAAACTTTGTAAAAAGGTGTACCTGAAATATGACCTCTTCACTGCTATCTTTGTGAGTCTGTCTTGTAAAATATGAAGGCTAAATGCTATCTGTTCTGAAGGAACGCTAAGAAAGACAAAGTATTTGATGTGACACATTCATGCTTTGCTTGTCAGGCAAAACAGTTTTCACTATTATTCAGTGCCCTCTGTATATTGAAGAACATATCTAAAGTAAGCTGAATGCTCTTGTGCTTTGTGATAGTGTGTTACTGGGAAAATAAAACAGCTACAATTATCTGCTCAACAAAAAGAACTTGTCAGCTGCCAGGCATGCAGAACTAATGCAGATGGCCACCTCAGAAAAGCTGTCAAACAGACTGAAATAAAATACTTTTTATTTGTATTCCGTAGACTTTTAACTGACTTTATTTTTTATTTTTGAGATGATTATAGTGTTCTTTATTAACTAAGGTGCCTTCCCTACTTCTAATGGAGAAATGAAAATTCTTTTGTAGAGGAAGAGGATTTACTCAAATAGTGAAAATTATCTTTGGATGTTAAACTGGAATTGTGAATAAGTTCTTTCATTCAAGTGTTCTTAACTGTGCAGTAAAATACGATTTATGCCTACTATATCTAGAAGTTCTGGAAACACAGATTTTGTATAAACAGTTGCCTGTCCTGAATTTTCTTTTTTGAATGAGTGTCCTGTTTTCTTTTGCTTTGAATTACCTGTTGGTAGCTCCTCGGAGAAACACTTTTTTTATTGGAGGGCATTTATATTATTTACTGTTATTTCAGTTCTTTTATTCCTTAAAGGTAATGAAAAATACTGCTTTGGATCTTCTCATCCTCAGCAGTTGTTATCTCTCTGTGGAGCCTAAACATGTAATAGAGATCCTACAAAATGTCAGATGAAAGTAAAAATTACACTAAACAGTTACTGTTACCATAGAGATTGTTGAATGTATTGGAGAAATTGTGCTTATTTATTCATAGGGTTTGGCCTAACCTTGAGGGTGATGGTATGAAGAAGGTGCTTCATTGCGGGGGGGTAGGGAGAAAATTAATCCGTCTGTAGGTATTAAGACTTTCGTAACTAATGATTAAGCTGTTTCAGTTCTGTGGCATCAGATTTCCAATCACTCACTGTTTCTTTTATTTAATTGATAGTATTCAGAGTTTTGGTGTTTTGGTGTTTTCTAATAGTGCTCTGCCAGGAGATAATTTTTTGCCCTGCAGTTGGAAAACAGAGGCGTGCTATGACTACAAAGAGAAATAAATTGAAAACAAGTAGAAGGAAATACAAAAGTGCTGCACTACATAATCACATGGTGGAATGTACTGCTAGAAGCAGTCATTCAGAATGGACTTTTCAAAGAGCTCTGTGCAGAAGCACACAATTGGTTAGATGTATATTATATGGCTATGTCAGCCTCCTAGGGAGGATCACATGCTCACCGATGGTCTGATCCAGTGAGGCGCATCCTTTGATCTGACTGATAAGAAGCCACCCATGTGCCAGTATAAACTTATTTGATTGCACTAGCTCTTGTTATTTCCCTTTGCTCTGTGGCATACCCTAGTACAAAGCTAAACTGGAAGATTAATATTCGCTTTTGTGTCTGCATCCTTTGTTGTTCCCTCTTAAGAAGAAAAATGTTGAAAAGTCCTTATTTATTTTTAATAGAAATCCTAATGTGTGCTGTACCTTGTTATAATCCAAACCACTCTACATCCCAGACCAGTATGTGGCAGGTTGTACTCTGTTCTTTGCTTAACTTCTTAGAATAATAGTAGCTCTAGGCTGTGTCAAAGATTAACCTACTCACGGGAATCATGAGATATATAGCTGGATAGAGTGGAAAGCAGCTAGGTTTTTGTTTTTTTTTTTTTTTTTTTTTAATGTTTCCAGCATCTTATGTATCTAAAGCTTCTAGCACCTGCTGTTCTTTAAAAGATCTTTTGATCTTAAATTCTAAGATCTTGGGGGCTTTAAGAATATAAGCTGTCGAAGTGCCAGTTGTGGGACCTCCAGGAAAACTTACAGACACGAAAAATTGGCACAGGAGTCTAGCACTCCACTGTGGCGTTTATTTCTTTAATATTTTAACAAGCTTCAAAATATTTATGTAATAAAGTTATAAACTTTCTTTTAAAACCTTTTATTTTTGTTCAAATGTCACATTCTTTATGCAAGAGCAGTATAGAATATGCTTTTATGGAATTTGCAATTCATCAGGTCTCTTTCCTCAAAGAAATGGGACATAGAATACTAAATTTCAGGCAATATTATGAAGTCCCTGAAAGGATCACTCTGGGAAGGAATTTATCTGCCTATACATTTTTTTTTTTTCCTGAAAGCAACAAATATGCTTGTTTCAGAGAGCTCTATGTGTTTGTATGTATACAGACATGAATGCACAAACATATCCATATATACACTTCTTTATTTTCAGTATAGTTTAGTGACTATATACATAGTACGCACTTACAGTAACGCATTCTAAATTTCGAAGAACTTGTGATATCTTCAGTAATTCAGCAAATTTATGCTTAGCTGTGAGTAGTATTTTCTTGTATTGAATTCAGTTTGCTTTTAAGAGCTGAGCCTGAAGGCTCAGTTTCAGACCATAATGCTGAAATTGGACCAAAAGTTTGATCCTAGCAGAGACCAGCTGTTTTTTAGTTTCTTGTTTGTTGGTAGCCTCACACCATTCCCACACCCTCCATTTTTTTTTCCTGCTTTGTTGCATGACATTTTCAAGTGTCTTAAAAAATACATTCTTGAACTGTTGAAATTTTCCTGCACTGATTTCTTTGGCTATATTGTTTTTGGTCATGTCTTTCTTGCATTTTTACCACTTGAATCATTCAGTGCTGACAACGTAACTTTTCCCTGCAAGGTGCACTGGAGAACTCTTAAGGGTATCTTGAGACTGCAGTATAGGCCAGAAAAGGTTAGATCTTAATTAAGACCAATAGCTGATTTTGTGAGTGAACAATAAGAAATGCATACTTAACATCAAATCCAAGGCAGAAGTGGAGAAATCAATAACCTTTGACAAGTAACTGGTGTAGTCTAGAGGGAGACTCTTAAAATGCATCGTTGGTCATTGTGGCAGTACAAATAACTTGAAGAAATTCTACATGAAATATCAAAATTATTTTGGTTAATTCAATTTTGAAAGGTTATTTCCTGGTAGGATATTTATAAAGATGGAAAACAGAGGAAATCCTGTTCACAGTTGACAGTTGTAATGTCTGGGTTTTGGTTTAACTATTTTTTTTTCCCTCCCCTCACTGGAACTCATGAGGAAGTACTGTATATCCAGTAGCACAAATCCCAGTGGAAAATATTGATGGTGACTGCATTCCTGTGCAGGCAGAGCCTACTGTAAATAACGTTCCTCCTTTTTTCCCTATTTCTTTATCAGCTTCTTTCCATTGCTGTGACTCTTACCACTTTTATGTAGGCATCTATAAATTATTGGCATCCAACATGATCTGATAACAAGGACAAGAATGAAGTATTTAAATCTCATCTTTGATTTAGAAGTTTGTACTGGATGTTTTTACTGCCAGAAGTCTTATGCTGAGAAGCTGGATTCAGTAAAAACCAGTAAGACTAGCAACCACCTTCTTCCTCTTCCTCTATAGCATTGCCAATGAGTAATTTCATAAAAGGTAATTCAACTTCAGGAGGGATATCATGATCAAAGTGAAAGCTTAGCAGCCATTCTGCAGGAGCAGAGCTTCTCAGATGGAGTACAGAGTTTTGGGTAAGACAAGTGCTAGTACCTTTAGACAATATTTTGGAAAAGGATTTAACTGTCTAACTTTTTTAGCCTAGAGATTCTTCCTGGGTAATGTTCAAATACTTCTGCTTTTTTTTTTTTAATTCATTTTTCTGTACTCTGGCTGTTTCTGTCATTTGCTGCTTAATTCTTTGATAATTGTTTGGCTTATAAGGGAGCTTGTCTGAGGGTCCTTAGGTCAGTCTCTGTAAATGATGTTGCTTTTTGGACATGGCTCATTTGAAGAAATTCAAGAGGTTGCCAGACCTTGTATTTGACTTTGTTACCTGAGGAGAAAACATGCATATAACATTGAAAGAGTTACTTTTGACTTTGTGTACGCATACACACAATCTCTCATTGTTATGCTTGAGAAGAAAACTCAAACACTTCAGTGGCTCAGACGTATTATTTTGTCAAATCCTTACTCTGTCTTGTTGACAGAATACATTTTATCAAAAGCTGAAATCATTCTGTCAAGGAAAGTTATTTTCTTCAATAATCCTGCTTGTTGACAAATGTTCAAAAGGGAAAAAAATTCTTCAATTATTCTGGGAATGTTCTGCCTGGTATCTCCAGGTTTATTTATTTTGCCATGGGAAAGAATAGTTATTAGTTTGTACGTGAACTATCCAGATCTTGATGTTATGAAAGAGAAGAGTATTTGCTCTGTACTTAGGTGAGGGTGCTTTAGGGGAGGTTTTTTCAAAGAAGTCTGTTCAGTTTTTGGTCACAATCCAAATGACTACTCAGCAGCAGAGTGCGGGCAGCACATGTAGCGAGTGGAGGTGGGATGAGCATAAAGCAGACATCACTGTCATTTATGTCAAGCACTCATGGCAGAGGTATGAAGGCACATTTTCAGTTGGAGCTGTCAATAGTTGCACATTCAAATAGCAAAACACGAGACTGGTAGTAGATGTTCTCACAAGGTTCTTTTCATATTTCTCCTCTGCTCTCCAAACTAAACTGGTTCCAGTTTAGGAAGGTGAATCCTTGTGTTACAATTTTAGGTTGGTCTTTAGCTTGTTCACTTTCTTGATTGGCTGTTTTTCTTTTCAGCTCAAGATCTCAATTGCTATATTTACTCCGGTGTTGGAGCTGTGTTTTCACTGCAGTTACCGAATCCTTTATTGTGCACTTTTGTACTGGACACTGTGTAAGGATGTATATGAAAGGCATCATGAAGAACATGCCACATTCAGTGTTTGTTTTATTTTAGAGACAAATATGCACTAATTCTAGTGGGTTACAAATGGGTTTTGGAGGGGGAAACATATTGACACTTTTCTAATGTCTCTTAAAAGAATTTAAAATTTTGAGTCATTTAAGGCACTTTGGAAAAAAAAAAACTTAGAGATTGGAGAATGTTAGGAAACATCTTTAAGCTGTTTTGGAAGACACTTTTTTTTTTTTAGACGTACTTTAAACTTTTGTTTAAAACCGAGTCTCAGAGTTCTTGTGTTTCAATAGATAAGCCTTGTAAATTAGCACTGCCCTTCATTTTCTATCCTCTATGCTGCAAGTCTGTGTACTTGTTTTCCATTCTTTCTATTTCATCAATAAACATTCACTCTGTCCCATAATCTAGTTCTACAAGAACTTTATTGGTCTTTGATTTTATTCAGGTTTCTTTTCTTGTCCAGAGTACAGACAAGTAAAATAAGTACTGTGATTTTGTTTTGGATAATGATTCTAGTCAATTAATTTATACCTACAAAGTTTTTCTTTCTTTAATAGTGCAGTTTCCTACTCTGTTCTTTCCTACTGTGTTGTCTGCCACATTTGTCTAAGCAGAATAGTGGGTGGTTTTTATTTTCCTTTTATATATTTCATTCATTCTATTGATTTATAAATCCTTTGTAGTCTTATTGTCAATTGTCTTGATCTCTTTAGTTCCTAATATACAGCATTTTTGTCATACATTAAAAAAAGATGTCATTCTATGTGATTTTCCATTCAAAGGAAATTCAGATTTTTAAAATAATAGGCAGTGTGTTATAACGGATGCTTCCTTGATACCTTTAGATCAAAGAGAAAAGCAACAGGGTTTTTAATAGATACCTTAGATGTAAATCATATTGTGAGACTGAGCAAAAGTAGAACAGCCTTGACTTTTCCTTTCAGACAGGCAGACTTTCTATTTATTAAGCTTCATCTCACATCACAGTACTGGTTTCACGCCTGAATGTGTTCAGCACAGTATCAGAACAACATCATGAAGTTTCTACATCTCTGATGTTCTCACCTATAGACAAAGTTGGAAGAATATATTTTTACAGAACTCATCAAGCATAATATGTTTTTGTATTCTTTAACTTTTCTCTGTGACTTGTATTGTGGTTCTGTTTGAAGAGGGCCACTCGACTCCTTATGATTCCTTAGATGTGAAAGCTTTATGTAGTGAGAGCTGCTCAGTGCCCTCCATGAAAAGCCTGGAGTCAGTCCACTTTCAAAGTTGAAGGTATCTTGTCTGAACTTTCAGTTACTATGTTCCTTTTAACTTAACAGTTTCCAGTCTAATTTTTTCATGCGTCTCTGGTAAGATGAGCTGCTGTTTCTTTGTCATATCAAGGTGCTCATGGTAGAGAAAAAGGCTTTACTGCCAGTGGCATTAATTCATGTTGTTTATAATTTAGAGGATCATGGTAAGTTGAAGCTTTCTATTTCTGGTTTATTCTCCAAAGTAATGAAAAATTAAGGCCAAATGAATAATTTATAATAGTTGCTGTTAGCTTATTTAGATGATTGAGTGTATACAAAGAAATCAAAGAAACTTGTCAGTTACTGAACCCGAGGTGGATATGAACACACTCAAATAATTATGTTACCGGTTTCCATTATTTTAAACTTCTGAAGAAGTCATTGTCTCATTCACAAGGTTGCTCAAGTCTTGTTTGTTTGCAGTGCTGTGGAATCTGTAAATGGAAATTTCTCAGCCTAATGGTTATAAAGTTTCTGTAGTCCTTATGCTTTATGCTATATTCATTTGTCACTTCATTCCCCAAGAAAGGGGTACTCATATTTTGTTCAATCTTCTATCAACAATGTCTGTCTATCAACTTTATAGCTCATAAATTGTTGCTTACTCACAATACTGCCTTGACAGGATAGCTGCAATTCTAAATCTTCTCTTTCCCCTTCCCTTTTCAATTTGTTGGCTCTGGAATTACTGTTTTTAGCAAACTGTTCTTCTCTTGAATGTGCTGCATCTAGATCAGCAATGCGACTGTATTTTTAGAAAAACATCAGTTTTAGAAAAAAATTAAGCAAAATTTAAAAACCAGTTACAAAAACTCTATTGCTTGTTAACATGCATCTGAAAATGGCCTAAATGAAGCAAAAAGCTATTACACTTGATTTCAGTGATGTTAAACATAATCCACTGCTGCTTTCATAGTCCCAGTGGAGTGTATTGCTGCAGATACGACAGTTATGGAATTAACAGAGAGAACTCTTGAGTACCAGAATCAGCTTGAACATTCTTAAATGTAATAACATCAAAGTGACTCTATTTTTGCGCTTAAAGTCTTGTAAGTTCATTTGATGTTTTATTGCTTCTTAGGAGAAATAACTTCAGTAAATTACAGGATCATCAGATTGAAAAGGACCTCAAAAGGTCCTGCTTAAAGCTGGGTCAGCTAACAGTAACTGTTAAGAAATTTAAAATTTCAGGATATGATTTAAGTGTGTTTTTTTTTTTGAGTATGTGAATACACTACAGAATTCAAAGCATTTATTAAAATACTAGGTTACAATGCTTGTAACATTTACTGTGAGATTCAGTTGTAGGACAGTATTTTTTGCATAGTAGGAAACTAAATATGAATGTACATGTAATATGGAGACTTTCTATAATAGTCTAGATTTTATTTGTTCATAAAAACATACCTATTTTTAAAAAAAACAGCTGTTAGAAATGAACAGCACTTCAAAGTTGTAGTAAAGCAGGATGAAAGATGCTTTTTTGTTCTCCACTGTGCACTTATGGTTCATAAGTGCTGAGTTATATAAATTCATCCTTTTCTTCTGTGATACTTAAGCTCTTAGTCTCCAGCAATCAATTAAATGCTTCTACTAGTTGTTTTGCACAAACTGGTTGAATGTCACGCTGAAATTGCTGTGATATTATTTTATTTTTCCAAATAGTGACAACAAAAGCAACAAGCAAGTTTTCCCCAGCTTTCATTAATGATGCTGGGCAGGTTGTTCCTCTTATTTTTAGGAGTTTAAAATATGCTCCTAAAATAACAGTAAGTAACAAAGAAAAGAGATCTTGAAGAAAAAAATAGTCTCAAAATGTTAGTCAGAAGCCTGCAAATCTGAGATGTCCATCTCCAGATTTCAAAATATCTTTCAGCTACATAATTGTCAGTGTGTCACAGACATTGGTGCTTTGCCTTCACCTTAAGTTTTGTCGCTGCAAAAGATTGCATCAGGGCTCGTACTTGCCTCTCTTTTATGCATCTAGTTATAGAAAGAAGCAGGAAGTGCAGATAAGATGGAAGTGGTTTCATATGGGCCCTGGGATAGATTAGGTGACAGTGTGTTTGGTTCTCTTTGAGTTTTACAGTGTGGTTAACAAACGAACAAAATAAATAAACTTCAATTTTCACTATCCTGTATGTATACCTATGATGCCTTTATCAAGTAATGATGGTGAATGTAACTGCACTAACTGACCAAGCAAAATACAATATAATAAATGCTGGTAGAAGCTAACTGAAGTACACAAGACTTTCTGAAGGAGTTGTCCTCCATTCTGGTTAGGGATTTAATGCATAGATGTTGATTTAATAAAAATACTTATGGAATATTAAAGAGTTACTGCAAAATTTTAGTTTGATAGCAAATACACTTCTACCTTTGTTCTCTTTTGTCTCATCTTATCTCCTGTACACTCAAATGGTATTTATTTCTCTTTTGTTTCATTTATGAAGAAAACATAGAAGCCAAGGTGAACATTTTTCATTTCAGTGTTTTGTGTATGAATATCTACTTGAAAACTGCTACTTACTTATGTAAGGATGATTTTTGAAAAAACTTGCCAATGAAGAGCAATAATACATTTGAGTATGATCTTGGTTATGCTGGTTTAAATATGTTGTCTGAAAAAATGCATTGCATATTAAAAATAAATTGGGAGTCACTTTAGGAATTCCTTCTGTAAGATGTATTTTCTTCTAAAACTGTTTTGGGTTTTTGATTTTCTTTAATTTTGATAAACAGGTCTCTGAAAGATATATAACAGTTCATGGTTTGTATCTTGTTTCAGTGATTTATATTTCAGTGGTACTGTTGCACCTTGAATGCTGAGATAGGAAGTAACTTTTCTTGTACAGGGAAAAATTGTCTGTTTAGTCACTTGTGTAATAATACAGGCTCTATAGTCGCTGAGTTTCTGAATGCAGGCCCATATGCCATCAAAATGATTATTTTTGTAGTATTGCAGAAGAAAATAAATAGGCAACTGTAACTGGCTCTAGTGTCATTTCCAAAGATAAAAATTTGTCTATGCAAATCGCTTTTCAACTAAAAGGCATTTTCCGTTATGATTTCTTTTTACATTCTATAGGAGATGTTAGGAGAGAAGGAAGATAAATCTTACTGAGTGAAGTTTGTTAAATCATTTTTTTCCCTTCAGAAATTGGCACTTCTTTTACTCACGTAACAGAAAATACATGCTCATTGCGTCTCTGCATCTCTGTAGTGTCCCACAGCTGTACAGTGATGCATTGCATTGGAGTTCTGAAAACAGCAAACCTTAGTTGTCCTTGTTATATCAGTTATATCTTTAAAGTGGTGGGGTAGCTCTGAGAAGGAAATCTGAAGCTTGATGCCAGTGCCATAAAAGGCAGGCATGCCATAGGTAGCTTGGTGCTTGAATTATCTGCATGATGGCTATTTTGACTGCATCTGTGAATTCTTTGGGACTAGTTGTTTGTTAAAGGATGTTACTCAGTTCATCAAGAAATGATTTAAAAAAAAAAAAAAAAGTGCAGACTGATTCAGCTTTTTAAATCAAATTGTTAGTTGTTAGATTTTCAAAAATAGACTGAATGTGAAAGTTCAGAACAAGAAGCTGTTGTTACCTGGAATTGCCTGAGCCATCTCACTGCAGAGCCCACGCATGTATTCTTTAAGTAGCTACAACACTTCAGGTCTCTTCTTCCTTCATCTCACATTATTCTTGAATTCTTTCACTCTGTTCCCAATCTGTCGCATCTAAGCTCTGCTACCAAGCTGAAGTTGAAGAGCTAACAAAAGCCCAAGCAGCATGTGTTAGCAAGGGAACTTGAGATAATCAAGGGTCTTGGGCTTTTCTTTCTCTTACCCGGACTCAGAGCGTCTGGAAGAACTACATTTACTTTCTACATGGTGAAGAGTGGTTGTTGCTGCATCTTAAAAAACAAAGATAGCATTGAAGTCCACTTGTGCAATACTTAAATGCGTTATGCTCCCAAGTATGCTGTTGGCTAATTTTTACAGATTCTGGTGTTTTTTTCCTCCTCCTCAAGCCTTAGAACTAATAATTACAAAATGGCATCATAGAAGTTCACACACAGAGAGAGATTTTGATGGAGACTTTAGGACTCAGCACTGGATCCTCAGAATTACACTGTCAGATATAAACAGAATAAGAGGCCTGCTGTTCATACAGGGCTTCATAAGATGGTAGAAAAATCATCTTTCACCTGGAAAATTCTACAGATGCCATTCCACATCTGTTGTAGAAGATCATAAATGTTACTGAACTTTCTTACTGAAGCAGACTGTCTGATCTTGTGACCCTGCCTACAAATTTAGTTTTATCATGGTTATCTATGGATCTGTGTCTGTGACGGGGGGGCAGCAGGGCTACTGGCCCAGAAAAGAAAGAAAGGAGGAAAAAAAGTGTTGGAGGATTATAGGCTGGCCTGGACCGTCCAGGTGAACTGGGGAGCTGGGGGCCTTGGGTTTAAAGATTAAGTGCATTACTTAGCTATTACTTAGTTTAGCTCTCCATTATATTGCTTAGCTTAACTTTTCACTGTCAGCTATTGCCTAGCTTAGCTCTCCATTGTTAGCTCAAAGAAGTATTGTTGCAAGTCAGTAAGGAAAGAACCAAAAGGAGACAATGGAAAGGGAAACAAACATGATAAGAAACTGCAGTGCTATGCAAGATAGGAGAGCCTCCCCAAACTGGGACAAAGGTCAAGATGAAGACCACTTACTTCATCCCAAAATGACCACCAGCTAGCGAGGAAGACATTGAGCCTTCATCCAATGACCACCAGAAGGAGCTACAACACATATGCCAAGAGGAGGGACCATATGTAAATGAATTCCAGGAAAAGTAATGAATATGTAACCAAACCCAATGAATATGTATAAGTTTGGCTTTTAAATGTCTAATGCTTTTGTCGGAAGGTGCACGAGCTTGGAGGAGCAATGACCCCCATTCACACCCAGCGTGTATGCGCAGCGCTGAATAAACATACCTGCTTTATAACCTAACCTTGGGTTATAGAGTTTGATTCCTGTCGTGGTTTTATGATTTTCGGTTATTGGTATTCCACCTCATAACATCATGTAGTGAATGTACCTGGTTCTCAGAAGAGAAGGACTACTACATTCCCCATGGCACTTTGCTCCTCTGTTACCATTTTCCAGCCGGAGGGAAAAGATAAAAGCTCGCAGTATAAAAACTTGCAGATCACGAGACCTTGTCCCTTTTTCCGCTGTCTCTCGTCTTGGCAGCACCTCGCTCTCCAGCCGTCTTATCATCGGTAGTAGAGTAAGGCCTACCTTGATTTTGGGACATTCTCTCTCCTTGTATTGGATTTATCAGCTTAAATTGTAATTATACTGTATTATAGTGTGTTGTTTTGCATTCTGATATTTTATTTAGTAAATTAGTTTGTTTCTCCTCAGATTGTTGCCACTGTTCTTTGCTCTCAGGGCCATCTCCTTACCCTTTTCCCCTTTTCCCTTTTCCCAGGGCGTGGACCCGTGGGTCCCCTGTCCCCTTCATCAGAGAACCGGGCTGAACGCCCGTAAACCATTGACAATTCCGCAAGTCACAGGTCCTGTGACTAATGTGGCAGGGGACCCACTGACCCACAGCCTGGGGAAAAGGGGGAGGGGTGGGGGAATTGTAGATGGGTCTAAAACAAAACAGCGGCAACAATCTGAGGAGGAACATCAATTTACTAAATATTATTGAAATTGAGGTTGAGGCCAACAAGTAAAAACAAAATGAGAGAGAGTTCAAAGCTGAGTCCTTACTCTGTAAGCTGCAGGGGGACCAAGTGCTTCTCCGCTGCAAAACAAAGAGAGGAAACTCCAGGTCTGCCAGGTGGCTTCACTAACCCCCTCCAGGCGCAAAGACCCCTGGGGAATGCAGCTCCTCCCCTCTGAGAACCAAGCACCCAGGAATGGCAGTCCACAGAACCAGAACATTAACTCTTTAACTGCCAGTGCTTTACATGATGTTATGACGTGGAATACCGACAACAAAAAATCACAAAACCATGACAAGTTTCTTGTAAATTCTGGGGTGAAAATGAAATATTTTAAGTTTTGTAAGACAATCCATGCATTTATTATCCTGAAGGCTACCTCAGCAATTTGCCCTTCTCGATCTAACAATAAATGCTGTTTTAAAAGAAAGAAGTTAATAAATGGGGCATTTTTATTCTGTGCGCCTCAGTGATTTAAAGAGGAAGGTTTGCACTGCAAGACATACTCAAAATAAGTTAATGGTATCTGGATTCTCCTGATGCTGAGCTGCTGCAGATGTTAGTCAGTGCACATGGAAAACAAGTTTCCTGACAGGTATACTTTTCCTTATCACGTAGCAAAAAATGCACATTTGCAAATGAGGCAGTTGTTGTATGAAACATCACACACAATTTGGGCGTTTCTGAAGATGATAAACTGCAGTTGGTCTAACATCTGGATCTTGTTATTTCAATAGCTTTTCCTCAGTGGTGGAAACATTGTCTATTACACACCTTCTGTCATGCTTATTGGTTTAAATGCTTATTTGGGTGAAGAAAGGAAAAGCTTTTTAATACTATACTTCTGCAGCATGATTCTTCAAGATGTTAACGTATTGCATAGATAGGAAACATAAGTTTTTTTAAATCCCGGGGAGCAGATGGTTCTCAAAACCTTTAGGCAATATGCTTTCCCTTCAATTGTAGACCAAGTGCAAGTATTTATGCCTGGTACTGTAAAAAGAACTCAATTTAAAAAGAAAGACAATAAAATGTCAATAAATTACTTTCCAGATAAGTATTTTTAACACATGACTGCTTCCATGTTCATTTTCTTGAAAGATGCATTCCATTGTCATTTTAGATAGTTTTGGATTTGATCACTGGAATCCAAAGCTCGGTTCCCACTGTTAGGATGTAATCTCTTTGAGTTTTCTCTTGCATCTTCCTTTAGAATTCTTTTTATCCAAACAATTTTGTATCACCTGCTACTGTACAGTTGGTTTAAGATATTTTACATGTGATCTGCCATTCCTTGTTCTGTAAACACTAGCCTGAGACAGTTGTCTTCATTTGTGACTGCCAGTATGGTAATAAATATGAGTTATGTTTGAAATTATTAGATGGAAAGCTAGATGAATGGCTGTGAGGGTACTTCAGGGTAGCTGTCAGGTGGGAATGCTAAGTAACAATGTATTGACAAGTCACAAAGATTTTTAAAAGCAACTTTAGGGAAGATGACGATTTTAGATGGAGGCTCTCTGAAGGAAAAAAGACAGTGAATGATATCGTGCTGAAATTAGATTAAAGTCCTGTTGTTTTTATTGATTGATTTAACACTTTTTGAAGCTTCCAATGTGCTTAACAGAATTACAAGCTCCATCTCTGGCTTCCATTTAACTTCTGTCACCATTGCAAAGTTGGCACTGTAGGAATGACATACAAAGCTGTAACTTCACAGTGAGGCTGCAAACGTATATCTTAGGAGAATAAAATGAATGAGAATGCTGTCATCATTTAAAGCAAAAGAGTTGTTTAGAATGAGACTGGTGGTTCATTACTATTTATTTAATACAAATTGGAAAGTCACAAAAACCAGTAAATGAGACTGACAGCAGTATCTCCCTCACCTCACAAATAAAGAAAACAGATTCTGCATAAATGGAGGAACGTTATCATGTGTTGTTTAGTCACAAAAATGGAAAGATGTTTTAATCCTGCTGAAACTACATAGCATTTTAACTAAATAGAATAATAATAAATAATTTGTAGAGCTGATAATGATACCATGATTATCCTAACTTTGTATCCTGTATGTACGTTGGCTCATCTTAGAATTACAGGGAAGCTAATCTTGTGTTGAATCAGTTTTTTCTTAAGATATATATATTTTTTTTTGAAATACAGATGTAATTTTCCTAACTGACCAAAATCTTGTGATAAGTAACATGACAGCAGTCTTAAGTTTCTATTTATGCACAGTATTCAAGCACATGCTTAATGCTAAGCTTGTGAAATAAATATGCATACTCAGATTTAACATTTTAAATAATATTGCAAGTTGCTGAATTGAACCATTTAAGAGAATATTTGAACCCACATCGTTAACAAATCTAACAAAGATTTATGTAGACTTAATATTTAGATAGAATCACTTTCCAGGTTGGAATATAATTTAGTCTATAGTAGCTATGTGAATGGTTATTTCCTAGTCATTCAATCTTTAAACATCTTCTAGTAAAAGATATTTGGTAGTTAAATATTAATAGTAGCTTATGAAAAAGTAGAAAGGATAAGGCAGTATATTATGTGAAATTGTCATGGAGGAACAGCATGTAATTAAGTCTTAGAATGTTATGATCCAACTAATGCTGCCTGAAATACTTTTACTATATCATTTTAAATGAAAAATAAATTATTAAATATTAAATAAGATAAAATAAAAATTGGATCACAATAAGAAATTGTGTTTGTGAATGAAAGTTTTTATTACTGATATTTTATAAGTCATATCAAAAGTGATAGGTGATATTTTGATGAAAAATGTAAGTATAAAAGTAACTTTAGCAGTAATATATATTTAGAAGGTATTACATATTTAATAGTAGCTTATATTTAATTTTCTAAGATGAAACAGAAGGAATAAAGGAGAAAAAAATTAAAGAAGTTACAATACGGACAAAAATTTGTATCATTAAAGGAAAAAGTAGCTATTCCATGTTGTTTTTCCAATATTAACTCACGGTTTTAAAAATCACAATAAATGAAATATTTGTTTATGCATGATTCCATTACTGATGGCTAGGGACATCCAGGTAATAGATTATGGAGCCATAAAGGAGTATGAATTGATGAAGGTCTTACAGGGAAAAGAAATAAAAGTGGCTACCTCATCTTTAAGATGGTTAAAAAATCTTCTGCTTTCATCTGTATTGGCAGTGTTGCAAAACTGAACCTTATTTCTGACTGTTTTAAATTTATGTTTTAGGCATTCTCATATTTCTGTCTTGTAGACTGAGATAGTTGCCAAAGTTTTCATTTATGGAGCAATAGTTGATCTCAAATATTTGAAGTTTTTGTATAAATAAAACATAATGAGCTACTTTATTGTCCCTACATATTGTTCATGCATTTAACCATTTTAATGGAATATATGTGACCCTTCTTTTGTTTAACTTCTTCAGTGGTTGGCCAAAGCCTGGTACAGCATTCTGAATATTACTTGTTGTTTTGTTTTTTTTTCCTGTTTATTCATGAGTCTTAAAGCTTTAGGATTCTGTGGAAGTCTTACATCTTAGCTGATTATACACTGAAATATCAATAATCTTCGGGAACCTTTATTGTTGTGTAAATATCATTCTTCTGTTGGCAAAGGTATGACAATATTTGGCTTTATCAAAGTAAGCAATACGTTAGTAGGCATCTTATCAAGATATCCAGATTGCTTTGGTTTCAAGGACTATCCACTTCATTGCTCACATTTATACCAATGTTGTTTTTTGATCTCTGTGGATTCACATCATGTACCAGAGAGGTGATAAGATGTTTTTCCTTTGCAATTCATGGAATAAAAGGGAGACAATGTAAGGTCAAGAGCCTGTTCTTCTGGGCTCTTGCTAGAACTTGTTCATAGGAATTCTATTTTTATAGCTATGGCAAAAGACACTTTAATTAGTTTATTTTATTTAATTTAGTTTGTATCTTCTTTATTCTATGCTTTTCTTTATAGTTGCTTGAAGTATGAAGAATTTATTTCAATTCCCATAATTTAATAACACATTGGGTTGCATATCAGCTATTCCATAAATTGTGAGGAGAAAAGGGTCTTGGTTACACACGAGTCTGTCATTCATGATGTCTATCTAAAATCTATCTTGCATGAATATGTCTGTTGTAATCCAACAGAATGTTAGTCAATGTAAAGATACTGACCAAGGACAGGATTTTATGCATCTGTACCTAAGTGTTTTACCATTCTCAGCTTACTCTCTTTCTGTTTTGAGGTTAATTGGAACTGGCAGAAAATCGTCACAAATGAGGCGGTCATAGAGAAACACCTTTATTTAGGAAAGAATTAGTTTGTATTTTGTGGATGCTACAAGGCATTGTGCAGTTCTCTATGGACTGGATGATAAATAGCTTTTAAATTTACTGTTTTAACTGGTGCTCTCTTTGTTTCATGGTTACCATTCAAACTTTATTGGGATTTTTCTGCATACTGTTTTGAGCTTGCCATTATCATCAGATACTATCTATTAACTTCATGGGATTATACTGTAATATCTTACTTCAACCACTTTGATCTCTTCAGTTTTACAACTTAATGTAAAATTAGAACTGTGCAGTCAGATTCAATTCTTAGTGATTTTTAATGGCTGTAATGTTTTTTGCTAGTATGAGTTTTCTTCATAGTAGTCAGTATAGTGCTGTTTTGGATTTGTGACAAAAGCGGTGTTGGTAGCAGTGTAAAGCGGTGCTTTAGCTGTGTTTGAGCAGTGCCTGTCCCACCAGTGAGCAGGTTTGGGGTGAGCTTGAGGCTGGAAGGGAGGGAACAGTCAGGACAGCTGACCTCAGCTGACCAAAGGGATATCCCATGGCATATAGCGTCATGCTGAGAAATAAAATCTCAGGGAAAAAAGGAGGAAGGGGAGGATGTTTGGAGTTAACAAAGGTATTTTTCTTTCCAAATAACTGTTAGGTGAGATGAAACCCTTCTTTTCTGGATGTGGCTAAACATCTGCCTACTGCTGGGAAGCACTGAATGAATTCCTTAGTTTGCTCTGCCAGCACTCACACATTTTGCTTTACTTGTTAAACTGTCTTTATCTCAGCCCACAACTACTCTCACTTCTGCCCTTTTGATAAATTTACCTATTCCACTGTTGGGGAAGTGAGTGACTGTGTGGGACTGGGCTGTATGCCATGGATAACCTACCACACTGCTTTTTATATGATCTCTATTGTATGTACTCTATTAACCAATGCTTTTTTTTTTTTTTTTTCCCAGACTTGCTTATAATATATTTCAAAAATGCATTATTTTTTGTCTAAATGACTTCTAGAGTATTTGGAGTTTACTTTTTCTACACTGTTGAAGTGCTTTCTTTGTTCAGAATCATTCAGTAGTTGAATAACATGAATGCATTTTTCACTGTCCTGATGTATGCGCTGTGCATAATTTGTACTGGTGTTGATTGATTTTCTAATGGGTTCTTAACTCTAAGATTTTGGTACATCCTTTCCTCATCCTTTGATTTCCTATCTGTTTTGAACTTTGTTCTGAGCTGATTTCCCATGATGTGCTGCTAATTTTGTTGCTGTTGTTGCTGAACCAAATGGTACCCTGAGAGTGCAAAGGCTCTCCACAGTTCATTATCAAAGGTCAAAGAACCCAATTCATGTATGAGGATAAGGCCAATAAATTACAGCTCTTACAAGGCAATGTGGCGGCTTGTCAAGATAGGTTAATGCTAAATTGAATTGTAATGAAGTGTTTTGATTTGGGAATGGTTAAACTTTTCAATTTGATTTAAAATTCAAAATAATATTATAGAAGACATGAATGGGCTTTATCTATTTAGAGCAATGCATTTTGGAATTTGCTTTTAGCTAACAATGTTGAAAATACCTTGATCATCCTGTTTCCCTTAAAAGTAATTTCAAATTTTAAAAATAATTGAATGGAGAGACTACTGTTACTGATGAGGTTCTTACTCAGTTGGCTTATTTGTACAGTATGATATGTGGAATAATACACTTAAATACATTATTGAAATGTAGATGATAGTTCTAGCTCTGAAGTAGTATGATATAAATTATGTCTGACAATCTGACTCTGATGCTTTTTTGTTGATTTATTTTTTTTAAGTTAATATGAATCCAGATTAAATACTGCAAATGTATTACAGAAGAAATTTACTCTGCTTCTCTTTGCACTGTAGCTCGTAGAGGACACTAAAGCTCTGATATCTTGTTTAAAACAGTATTAGTACAACCTTGAAGATGATGGAAGAAACAACAACTAAAATGTTGTATGGAATTATTAGACATTTGAATACTGGACTAAACTGAGCCAGGGAGTTGGAGTATTCCAGAGAGAAAATAAACATTTTTTTTTCATTGAAGGAGAACTCCATGGTTGTACTGCTGCTTTTCAGTTTTTGTGAGTCACTGACACTATTATGTATTTTGCTCTTGTGCATACAATGAAGGAATATCCTGTCAACAGAGGGATAGAAAGAAAGTTGAAATAACCAGAAACAGACTCTTTTATTTAAAATAAATAAATAATGTGGGGTGTATTGGCACAGAGAGTTGCACCCTAATGAATGGTATAAAGCAACCATAATCATTCCTGTGGCTGATTGTTGGCTGATTTCAGATGCTGATATTCAGGACTAATCTATCATTAGTTTCACTGACTTCTGTGATCCCAATGTTTCCACTACCTCTTTACTCTTTTTTTTTTTTTTTTAATTATACTGTGGCAAATCCAACATGCTGTAGGCAAATGTATTTACAATGTTACTAGTCAGTAAACAAAGTGAGATACTATCCAAGTAAAATGTTTCTGGTCCTGACCCCTCACCTCATATTCTCATGCCAGCCTCATGTTCTAGCAGGAAGGCAGCAGGACACTTTCAGTGGAGTTCTCAGTTTCTTGAACTGACCTGAGTGGCAAAGTAATGTTTTAATATTTAATAGAAAGAGTTGCACAACTGGAGAAATAAATATATATATATTTAATGATTGGAACTGCTCTGAAGCTTCTTGTAAAGGTATTTATGGTTGGTTGCTATAATAGAATTTTAAATCTACTAGGAATTAAGACCAGTGTTCTGGACAGTAGATAGTTTCCAATGGGAAACAAAAAACTGCATAGCTTTCTCTCTCACTGCAGCTGGTTTGCAGTTAAATGTTAAAGATTTTGCATTTCATTGAAATGGAAATCTATTGCTTTCTTCAGCTAGCATTTAACACAAAATATGAAGATGATTATCAGACTGAGGATAAAATGCTGTAGTAGTCTGCAAGCACAAATGGTTCCCCAAGCAGTTGGTATTTCTGTTGAGTTAGTAGTCAGAGAAGCAATTATTAAAATGTATTTCATAGGATTTAGAGCAGATGTGCCATTGCAATGGCAGGCAGCATCTTCAATCTCTCTTGACACCTTTTGTTTCACAGCTGCAGCCTCAGGGGGATAAACTCTCCCAGCCAAGAGGTCAGCATCAAAACCACAGTCTGGGTCATAAAGAGCTACCAGCTTTTTCCCTCTTACAGAAAATACCTCACTACAGTCAAGGTTGAGGTGATAATTCTGTTAATACATGGACAGCACATAATACTTCCCCTGTCTAAAAGATCCTTGATGATGCCAAGTGGCCCCAAAATTGAAGGATTTTGGTTTGTGGTCTTTACATATGAAAGCACGACTCAAACAGGTTAAATATTAAAATTCTGTAACCACAGCTACAGTTCAGCTCCTTAGAAATACAATGCATTTATTACGTGGTCAGGTGCATTACACAACAAGTACTGGAAGATTTTTTTTTTCTTTTTTACACTCTTCATGTAATTATATCTATGTAGATTGTGTCATTTTGGAGGGAACGAGTGGTTCAGTGAGTATACTGATCAGAATGTTTTCCTTTCACTATTTTCTAAAGCTTAAGAATAATCTTATTTTCATTGAAGACTGTCTTCTCTGAATTCTTCCATGATTTTAGTCACACAGAATAGGACAATTAGAATAGTTGAGTTTGAAAGGACCTATGAAGATCCTTGAGGCCAGCTGTCTGACCATTTTAGGGCTAAGCAAAATTTAAAAAGCATAACTATGAGAGAATTATGTAAATGCCTCTTGAACACTGACAAGCCTGAACATCAACCACTTCCCTAGGAAGCCTGTACCAGTGTTTGACCACCCTCATGGAAAAGACATTTTCCCTACAATGATAGGCAACTGACTATCAACACATCTCATAATTTACTGCTAGAGCTTTCCATTGTGACAGAGGGACCAGTGGTATTCAGGCAAGCTCTCTAATATCTAGGCACAGAGAGCCAATCTCCTTATCACCAATCTCAGAAACACCCATGACATCACTGCTATCAGCCCTCTACCTCTGCACTTGTCACTGGGACATGCTGTAGAGAATGTGCTGGGCAGGCAGGAACTTACCTAGTGTGTAAGCTTTTAACGTTGACAGTGACAAATATAGTCCTGAAAGGCAGTTTTCTTCCCATCTGTCTTCAAGGAACCACAGAGGGCAGTTCCAGAATGCTAAAATGACATGAAACGACTGTGAGTCATTTATGTGTTCTTTCTTAGCGACTGCATTGATTCTGATGAAGTTACTTTCATAAGCCATAGTTACGTTTCTCTTGCTATATATTAAAAAAAGATCACTTACTGTATAACCATCCTCATATAATATGCAGAAAAGATCAATGAGCAGAAATAATGATTTTGGACTTGCACAATTGTTGAAACAAATCCACAGAGTTCCCATGGCACTAGCATTTAACATCTGTCTTTTGCAACTGCATTTTCACTTGTAGATATTTTCCCATTGGAGGCACCACAAGATTCTTTAGGAAAAATACCAGTTTCTGTGGCTTTTCTCATTTAAATGCAGAATCAGATGACATTAGGAGGAAAATAAGTCATCCCCTTACCCTAGTCTTCTTGTGACATGTCAGAAAAAGAACTTCTTTTTGGTATGTAGCCCTTTCGAACTTAAGTACGAACTTAAATAAGAATCACTGCCTAAGATACCGTCCACTTTCCACATTACATAAAGCACAAATTTTCTTGAAGAAGATGGTACTGCTGTTGAAGGCTCATATTAAAACAAAACAAAACAAAACAAAAAACCTAGTGTTTTTATGGTTTCATAACCTCAAAAGAAGGCTATAAATAAACTTTCCAATTCCCATCTCTAGAAAAGTCTAGGTCAGATCTAACCAGCTTTGAATGTGACTTTTAACTTACACATTGTGCAAAATTAAATCAAAATCAAATTGTCTGAGTTAATATGCATCATTACCCTTTTTATTTTTATTTTTTGCTTGATAGTCAGTTGACTGACTTCAGAGTGGCAGAAGAGGTTCCTGGAGAGATGCCTAGACATACTAGAATGTCCCATGGAGATCTTTGTCACCTGTTGAAGGTGTAGAGACAGGGAGCACAAACGCTGATAGCAGCTCCTCAAAATATTGGCCATATTATTCTGCTATAAATGCCCATCCAAATCTTTCATGATGGGTTTGTAATTTGTATAACTTTCTCCAAATTACATAATTTCTTTGCCGTACTAGAAGAATAGTCACAGTGGGTAGCATTCGTAGATACATGTAGAATGGTATAAAAAAAAAAAGGCTAGATGAGTTGAGGAAGTGCTTGCTACAGAGTTGTAGCAAGCAGCCTGCTGGCAAAATGGAAATACATTTCTGCGTACGTATAATAATTTCTGGATTAAAAACAAAACAAATTCTTTTCAATATAAATAATTACAATATGGTTTTAAGACACTCTAAGCGTGCAAACAACAATTGAGAAATTCAGTAATTGAAAATGAGTTAAAGATTTAAAATGTTAACAGTTTACTAGGGACACTAAAAGTGTTTTTATTACAAAAGCAAGCACTGATATCAAGTGAGATAGAAGCCATACTATAAGGCTATGTAAATGAAAAGTGCAAGGCAGATGTTGAAGACTCTTTTCGTTAAGTGGAAAAAGCACATCAGTGAAAAAATAGTTTTCAACTGCAGAATCTTCTGTGTAAGTTGCATCATTTAATCCCACGTGCACATCAGTTCTTAATGTATAAAATGAGGGTGATATTAATTCCTTTTTAAATCTTACTCTGGTGGTATTCCCAGTGAAAAATTTATCATGTCTATCATTTCCACGATAATCACAGGAGTTATTAAGGGTAACTTTTCCTTTTGTCTAGAAAAAAAAAAATCATTAAAAAGGATACCTCCAAATGAAGCTGTGTGATTCTTGTACTTTTGCCATATTTAAAGACTAGAGAACTGAGTATTTTTAGAGCTTTGATGTATATATATGAGATTTTGCTTAGTTCAGTATAGATATTGGATGAGTTTACTTACTGAACTTTTTAGAAAGCATTTGAATAAATAATTAAGTATCAAAGTTTGTGGCAGAGATTTCAGTAGTCTTCCTAAAATAAAGATTTCTTGCTAATGGTCTCGCACATTGGTCAGATAAGTGATGTAGAGCGCTCCCCAACAGAGAAAAAGAAAAAAACACAAGGATCTTGTACAGTATTGCAAGAACTTAGGCCAAATTAATACTGACACAAGATTTTTATGTTAAGAAGGGTTTCTGCTTGGATGAAATGCTGAATGGATATTGAAGAACTACAGCTGCTGTAATATGAGCCACATTATACAAGGGAAAGTATTTTAAACATTACCATATGTATTATCTATTTCTTTGTATCTGAAGTTCTGAAAACACTCACCAGTAATATTAAGGATGTCAACTGATAGCTGATTTGGATGAAAAAAGAGCTTTTTTTTTGTATCAGGAAGAAAGGAAGTGGTAGAAAATAGTTAAATAACTTGCTTTGGTGGTTAGGTTTGAGTCTAGCTGTGCTTCTGAGTAATGTGAATAATACATGATGAAGCAATATGAGGTTCAGGTACTTGCGATCACATTAACCAAGACAAGTGGACTCTGCACAGTGCCCATTCCATTGTGAGCACAGTGATGGTCCTAGCTGCAGATCACTGTCATCTCTGCACTTTTCAATTATATTTTTGTAATTTGCTTCTGCCTGTCTCCTCTTCACTGGACAATGCATTCAATTGAATTGGAGTTATAGGGTGCTTAGTGTGGTATCTCTGTCTAAGTATTGAAAATTCAGAGCAGTCTTAAATGAAGAAACTCAAGTCATTTCAAAAAGAAGAATTAAAGCTAAGGCATTTTATATGAAAAACATTGTGAATGTTTTTCATTACTCGTCTGAGGCCATGCTTTTTTTCTCATGTACTGAGCTGCTGAATACTGTTACACATGTTTCTTGAACTAAATGGATGTAAATCATGCACTAAAATCATATTAAGTGCATCAGAAACATGTATTGGATGTTATTTCTGTAGTTGCTGCATTCAGTTTATATGTATTATGCAGAGAACTTTGACACTAGACTTTGATCTTCACTAAGTGCAGCATCACCTAGGCTGCTGAATGGTTGCAAATGTTGCTCTGAGACATTCTCATACAAAATATATCTCATATCTAGAATGGCTGCAAGATGAAACTCGTGCACATGCTGAAGTGCTTACTTGGGCTTTATTGTTTCCAATTGTTTGGCTTAGAGGTTCTGAGGTTACTTGCTGAAAACAGCAGTTTTAGGAAATAAGAACCTAACTGTCTTCTGTGGCTGATGTTTATAGGAGTCACATCCAAATGCCTGAAAAAATGGCTGTACTGTCCATAGAGCTAAAATTACTGCGACTGTTTCTGCATCATTCCCTGCATGTGTGAGAATCAATGTCTGTGAGCTTCTGAAGGGAAAAACTTGTTATCTCTAGTTGACCAAACATGACTTTTGCTGTAGAAACACTAAACTCTGATGCATTAGGAATCATATGTTTTGGTCAGTTGTTATCATTTGCCTTCCTAGGTCTGATGGAGTGCATTCATTAGCTGAATTCTTCTGTTAAATAATTCCTTAAAGCATGCAATTTATGTTTTAAGTAAGAGATGTAATTAGTCCTTACACCTAGTTACTGTCAAAAACAAAGGATTTTTCCAACCTTGTCTCTTTAGTATTCAGTCAAAGTGAATTGCTCCTTTCAGTTCCCATTCATTATTATTTAACCGTTAATCTGAAAAGTTTATAGGCTCATGTTATGATGATTATTTTTTTGGTTGGTGTCCAAAGGGTCATTTTGAAAGAGGCTCATTTCAGAAGGATTGCAGAGTATGTAGATTTGCAGGAGCATTTAATGTGTTTTGCTTCCAGTCTTTCCCTCACTGGGCAACATGCCAAGAACTGTCTGAGATTTGCTTTGTAAGTACCGAATCAGTAATGCAAAGGCAGTGAATGTACATAGCTATCATACCCATCTGTCCAATATTACTACACATGGAACTGACCATATTGAACATATTGAATTAATTCCACTACAGCGTTGCCCATCAAATTACTTGACTCTTTACATCACCCTTTTTTTGCTCCCTAATGCAAAACATCCATTTTATTTGACAAACCCTTCTTTGGCTTTGGCCTAAACAGAGAATAGGGATGATCTTGGCTCACTTCACTCTAAATAATCGTTCTTTAATTACACTGGAGGTGGTATCATCTGCAGTAATTACTGAAAAGATGTCAGCTCTCAGATAATGGAGTAAAACATTAATGGAACTGAGCTGGCCCAGACATTTGCTCATAGAAACAGCCACTTATTATGCAGTGCCTTGGCATCATTCTTAACACTATGTCAGCTCTAGTTAAGGTTTCTGTTTAGTACCTGACTTAGGATCTTTGAGAGGATTCATATATCATAATCCTTTTCTTCAGAAAACAAAATAATTCATTTGCAGGTTATAAAGATACATACAGGAACTTTTCAAATTTATTAGCAGCAGCATTAAAGACATATGTATAATTTAATCTAAAAAAAATCCTTCCCTTGCTAAGAATTACTGGATTATACACTTTTAAATGAGAACAATAACTTATAAAGAGAAGTAGCACTCCCAGTTTCTTATATACATGACAAAGAAGCATCTACATTTTGGTCTAGAGGCTGAAGGAGTCTACTGGTAGATTCCTTATTATTAGGTTTTGTTTCTTTGAGAGTAGTCATATAAACATTAAATGCATAAAAGCTAAGTATAATTAAAGAATAATTAATCATATATAATAGCTTAAATATAATTAATGTACTCTCATTTATCAATTTTTAGTTATTTTTATAGTACCATTACACAGAAAACATATACATTTCCACAGAGACAACATGTAGCTATATTTCTGACATAATAATACTGGTAGTAATGGAAATGCAGTCCTGATATTTATCTCACTAACAATGGTAACTTAATTAAAATAATGAAGTCAAGGTATAGATTTACAAGAATTGGGCAAATTTCTGACAAATTATAATGAAGTATATACTGGAGAATTAAATTGTATCCAAAAATTACTTGTTTGGAGATGTAGAGTTGTGACTTTCTAAATGGGTACCTTTGATTAAATATTTTTTGGCTGTCCTGAAGTTATGAAATGCTTTGATTTTCAAGGCCCAGTAAAATTATAAGCATATAAGTATGATATACAAATATATAGCCTTCCATGCAAATGTGTATTTCATACTGTGCTTTCCTCATTCTCCTCTTATTGCAGTTATTTTAGCTATACCTTTCATAGTCAAAGAAAATTGAATCCAAGTCTGTCAATCTATAACTGACAGTTATACTTAGTGAAGCAATGTCAGCTGTTATTCAGCTAGATAGAAAATTTAATAGTATTCCAATTAAAAATAAGCCAGATGAGACCTTCAGAAACCACTTTTTATGCATCCTCTCACATATGTTACTTTTCAAATGAAAAAAACCAACATATGTGAAAAGCACTTTGATCCATATGGTATGCTCCCGTTGATATTTATTCTATTAAAAATCTCTATACTGATCAGTCAGCCTTTTGATTTATATAGTTGCTTTTTCCTCAGTGTAGAATATTAAAGACTGTTTTTCTTCCTAGATTTAGTACAATTTTCAGTGTTGAGAGGAAGTTCAAACATAAAATTTCAGATAGGGAGCAAATGGGATGAGCATAGATTTGCCCTTTTTCCCCCAGAATTTATGGTGAAACCCAGGATTGTAGTGATTTTGGGTGAGGCTTGATGTCAGTTTTCTTCCTTTTTAGGGAGAGTAGCATGCTAAAACACAAAGAGCTCAGCAGCCAGTATTTGAATGGAATAGTGTACATTCAATGAGTGCCAAATCTCTTTTTTTTCTGAGACTCTCTTTCAGTGTCCCTTCCTTCTGGAAATTGCCTTTCCTATGGACCCTTATGAAATACAAAATCTCAGATGTTATCATTATACAAAAGCTGATCTTGTTCCAGTTAAAACTTGAAATTTTTGATGTTAAAAAAATCATTTATCTTAAATATATATTTATTGATTAGATTAGTATCTAATATAGAATGTAAATGTTGGCTCTCAGGAAAATGCATTCATTATTCAGTGTTGAAATGAAGTACTTTATTTGGCAGTATTTAATATATGATTTCTTCTTCCATGACACTGTAGTGCAATCAACACAATTCCACCACCTTCTTGATTACAGCAGAATATTATGCTTCACTTGATTGTAGCTCTCTTTTTTGTTGTTGTTGAGATGCTTGTATTTTCATTTATCTATGTAAGATACAGCACAATGTATATATTTTTCTCTGCTAAATTTGAAGCATCCTATGTTCTCCATTGCCTTATTGGTGGGAGTTTTGAAACTGGAAGCTTTGACTGTGAGTTTCTCCAGCCCTTTGGCTAGAAAAGTAGCTCATCCATGTGCAGCTTTGTGTGAAATTGATAAGTAGACTTAATCAAAGCGCTCAAAAAGTCTGTTTTACTGGAGGTATCAGGACTGTGTAAGAAAAAGATTCAAAGAATTGTCCTTTAATGTTTTGGGTATGTTTTCTGCTATTGAAGCAAATCTTGTCTGGATAAGAATTCTATTGTTTTTACAAAATTCAGAAGCTTTTCCTATGTTTTTGAACATAATGCACCATATGTTTATAAACAGAGTTTCTCTTTGCTTCCACTGGAAAGTACTACTTACAAATGTCAGGTTATAGCCTGTGGGCTTTGTAAGTAAAGTTCAGGAGAAGAAAATAGAGAAACAACCTTATTAATGGAAAAAGTTAAATATATGATCTATGCTTTTCTTTTTTTTCCCTCTTTTTATTTTTTTTTTCCTTCCCCTGAAGATGGCTGGATTGCTACTAGCATCTTACTGATAATTACTTTTATTTTTGTATCTGATGTCTAGACATAACACAAGTCTGCTCCTCTTGTTAGGAATATTCCACTGTGAATGCAGTGGTCCTATTGCATATGGTATGAAAATTTATAAATGTGTGGTTTTATTATATGAAAATTGAATAATATCATTATTATGGTATATTTAAGTCCATATAGGATGCAGTGGCTTAGCCAATAGCATTAAGCAGTTTGAAGGACATAAGCAATGTATTTTAATAATAACAATTTCTGAAAGGTTGTAGTAGTATTTCTTGGTCTATGAAACATGAAGAGAAGGTATTTAGAAAATTAAGAGTTTAAGGGCAAAAGCCGTAAGGGGGTTTGCGCAATGCAGTGCTGGGGGAAAAAGATTTCAGTGCCCTGATGTTTGACCCTTAAGTTCAATGTGGTGCGTATTCTCTTTCTGATGTGGGTGTTACAAATACCACTTCTGGACTAGAGTTTATCAGCCTAAAGTTTCTTTCCTGTTGAAAAGAAGAGGATATTACAGAAAATGTTCCATGACTCTGAAAATCCTATTTTCACACCTTCATTTTGAGTGAAAGGCATGAATGAATATTTAACTTCAGCAAAAGAAATGTGTGAGTTTGACTGAATTGAAAAAGGATTCAGATTGTTGGAGAAGTGTCTGAGTGCCTTTTTGTTATTTCTTTAATATATCCATTTAAGTTGGCTTATGTTAGGACAGTATGCACTTTTTTAAAAACAATTTTTTAATGTAACGAACCTACTTAGTATTTGTTAATGAACTGGTGAAAGTTTTTATTATAGTTTCTAAGCTTTCTGTGTATTAGACTTGTAATTTAACAATGCTTAGTCAAAACTTAAATGAACACAATCATAAAATGTTAATATAAACTGCCATTAGATTCTCTTGTGGTTGGGGGGAAAAGTTATGTGTTATGGATAACTTTATATGAACAGTAATTAAAGTAAAGTGATTTATATGGTTGAAGTGAGAGATGAACAGTCTCTACAGAAAACTTGGCAGTTGAAGTCCAGTATGAAAATTCACTTTAATTTGTAAAAGGAGCATTGTTCAAAAAAGCATGTTAGCATTTCTCTGTTTGTTACATGTAATCCTGCTATACACAGTCACTGTTAGCTGTCAGACTTAAAGCTTCCTTGGCTTATTGTCCAATTGTGTGTGGTTCTCTGTGAAGAAGTAGTTTGCTTATAAAGGTGTTTTCAATTACTCATTCAACTCTTGTAGCTGTCCTAGAAAAAAAGCAAATGTTAGGAAATACGTTGAGCTACGTTAGTGTCATTTTTTTAAATGTAGGTTGCCCCAAAAGTAATGCCTCCTATTTATTTCTTTGGAAACTACAATAGACACAAAGAGCACAATAACACTATCTGATAGAGCAAATATTCAGCTACAAACCACTATTTTTCAGCTTAGTCACCAGCATGATCTATGCATTTTAGCTAGCAATCAACAAGAGCCTGCGTGTCGCACGTGTACAAATCTGCACCAGTGGAGGTGAACCACTGTCACTGTTGCCACTGCCAAAATGCACCCATTTTACGCCCACTGCCTCACTGTGCTGACATCCACTGCTCTCCATAAACATTTAGCAAGCATCGATGAATGTCAGTGAGTGCAATTTTTTTCTCCATGGAGGAATTCAGTTCCACCTGTTTGCTTCATACTCATTTCCATGTCAGATGCCATTCTGTCAGACTGTCTGTCCTCTGCTGCCATGTGTCACATGGCAACAACACACAACGGAATGTTGGTGGGAAGATTCAACCTCTTCTGCCATACCACCAACATCCGCCTCTGATGTTGTGAGCCAGTATAATAAAACAGGAGGCATTACTTGCAGAGTAGCCCTCATAATAAGGGAGAAATTAAACCTAGAAAGTTACGTAGGTAGTTTCATGAACAACCCATCAAACTTGCTGTAAAGGCAAACAAATTCCAGAGCTCTAGGATATAACATAGCTTCTTGTGCTTTTCATTGTGGTTTTTGATTTCTGTTAGTTCCATTTTGTTTCAGTGCAGGCTGTAAAATTGGTAGATTTTGTTCTTGCTCTGCATTTCTGAAAATATATTGTCAAAGTCCTTGCTCAAAATAGTGTTGCAACTGAGAATTAATTTAGTCCCTTTGTACTTCAGTTTAATTCACAGAACTACCATGTATTGTTAGATGGGATTTTGGTCTGGAAGTGTATATGTGCGTAGGTCAGATGCATGTGTAGGAGCAAGGAACTGTGAAGAAGCTCACTTTCGCCTGGCTGTATTTTTGCCTCTGCCTGCCCAGTTACATTAAAGTCTCAATTCTTAAGGATTAAATTAATTCATGGAAACAATAAATTGTTCGTTATATAGATTGTATATTGTTAGATAGATTGTATATGTATATATGTATATAATTGTTATTTATATATAAAATAATTATATGTAATTATATATAATTATATAATATATGTTTAATAATAATATGTAACATATGATAATATATAATGTATATAATTGTATTAATTATAAAAATAATTATATAATATATATTGTATATAATTGTATATAATAGATTGTCTAGGACAGTCTAGTCCATTTACATGGTGTCTAGCACATCTAGTCCATTTACAGGTGACAAGAATTTAGTGTTCTTTTTTGTGTTTGCTGTAGCTCATCAATAATATATCAGACCATTTGCTTTCTGTAGTTTAACTGAGCTCCCTTAGGGCTACCTTGGCTGCACACATCTGAAGACTTTCCTGAAGCTTAAGGCTTGTACAGGAGATTTTTTCGAGAAGAAAACCTTTTACTTCAAATTTTGCAGACTTACTGCTGACCACTCTGGTTCTTTGTTTCAAGTTACTCAGTTTTTGATCTTCTACACAATATCATATCCAGTGCCCAGTAGCTCTGGGTGATGGTAGAGCATTTTTAATTCTGCAAAGGATCCAGCTGGAGTCTGAAACTGATGTAACAGACCAAAATCCTTTATTAGAGCAGATGACAGTAAAATAATTTTAAAACATAAGATGGAATAATAAATTAATCTTTATTTGGACACAGCCTACAGAATGAAATGTGTAAAGATTTGGATCTTTTCTTGATTCTGAGGAGAACAAGAAGGTTTGATATTTTGTGTTCCTGTGGGAACACAATACTAGATTCCATAGGTGTTAGTTTATAAAGAAAATGCAGAATAATATTTGTTGTCTTCATACATTTTTGATAATGCAGGTTTATGTAGATATCAATAATGGGATATTGTCACTATGATCTTGAAAGGAAATTGAGATTAAGATTATGCATGATTAATGATGAGATTATTTAAGGAAGAAAATCAGTTTTGGAGAAGATAGTGGCATTCTCTTCTAAGTGTCTGATTTCAGCATCTGATTGGAGGCTGATTTCAACCAAACAAGATATTTGTCAAAGGGAAAGTGAACAGTGAAGTTTTCTGTCTTGAATTAAGAGTATTGGTTGAGAGAAGAGCAGAAGTTTACCTATCAGGTCACCATAGCAGAAAGTACTGTACTTAAAAGTTACTCATTCAGGCTTTGATTTACATAATATGAAAACAGAAGCAGTCTAATAGGCTTTTATCCCAGCTTTTATTTTTGACCTGCTTAATACTGTCTCCAATGTAAACTCAGTGAGAAGAATTCATTGTTGCTAGTTTGCTATTCATAACATTAGGGAATGTGCTCATGGATCGTTCAGTTTCCCTGCCTTGACAGCCTGGCTCAGCAACAGCAAGGAGATTTAATTCCACATGGCCTTCTTTCAGACAGTCTGTTAAGATGCTAGAAGGAAAGCTGACTCTCTTAGTTTCAGCTGGGATGGAATTGTTTTCTTCAGAGTGTCTGGTATGATGCTATGTTTTTGTTCTAGAAGAAAAACAATGTTGATAACACACTGATGTTTATAGTTGCTGCTAACCAGTGTTGTATACAGCCAAAGCCATTCTCAGAGAAGGGCCAAAGAAGCTGGGAGGGAACAGAATTAGGACAGCTGACTTAAAGTGGCCAAAGGGATATTTCATACCATATGACATCAAGCAGAAGGAGTTTTGAAGGAGGTTGGAGTTCGTCTGGGTCTTCCACTGCTCTTGGAGCCAGCCAGGCATCAGTCGGGAGTGGTGAACGGTTGCTTGGGCATCACTTGTTACATACACTCACATAGATATATATACTCATAAATGTTATCCTTATCCTTCTCTCTCTGTCTTAGTAAATAGTTTTATCTCAACCCATGAGTTCTACTTTGTTTTTCCTGATTGTCTTCCCTATCCCTCTGGCAAGGGAGGAGTGAGCGAATGACTGTGCGGTGCTCAGCCACCTGCCTGGTTAAACCACAACACTGTCTCTGATGTAGGTTAACTGATATTATTTAACACACAGCCCTCCACAAAGAAAAGTGTAAAACTGGGTTTTCTTTGTTTTGTCTTCTCTATTTAAACTAAATATCTCAAACTGCTCACAGGTTTTCTCATTACTGGGTTCAGTGGCATAATTTGTCCATAACTGCAGGAACGAGTGATAGAAAAAGTTACAGATCATTAAGAGAATAAAAATTCAGGTTTTAAGCACCCCATGTTAAAGATGCTGTAGTCTGCTGTTCTGAGTATTTAATATGTAACAATGTTAGGCTCACTTGGTACAGTCAGTGCTAGACGTGATTTTCATCTTTTGTTACTATTTTAACACTTAATAATATATTTACTTCTATACTTCTAAAACCTCAAAGTATACACAAGGGAATTGTGTAATGTACATTGGTTCTGTATAAACAACAACAGGAACTTTGGTTGAGGAAGGAAGGAAATAATTTAAGATAAATCAGGGTAATTTTTATAAATAAATTCTACTTGATATTAGTTCCTTTTAAACTCAAATTAGCATTGTATTTCCCTGGACTCACTTTCTGTTCAGATCTTCCTGATCAGCTGAATTGCTTACCATTTCAGTTATTGCTGCTCCTTTCTTTATTGTCTTGAAATTGTTCTAACTGCCTAAAGAATACTCAAGTAGCCAGACTCGGGAAATTAAATCTCGCTATTTTCCCTGATACCTTGCCCATCATTTCACCTCTCCTAAGCTTCCAACTTTCAAAGTCTTCACTACCACCATTATTCCTGATGTCGACCAAACTACACTCTTAATTTGGTCTCCTTTATCTCCAAGAGATAGGCTAATCTTAAATTGAACTTGGTGATGGAAAACAGTAGTAGAAAAGTAGCAAAGCTATTGACTTTTCGCAGTTGTCACCTTTTTGCTTCATGTATTTTTGAACCTGGAAGTATCAGCACTAAATATGTGCAGGAGTTCAGTCTCTACTTAATGTGTGAGAATTTCATCCCTGTAGGCATAAACTGTTGCTATAGGTAAGGAGAGGTGACCTCATTTCATTAGAGATGACCAGTTTACATTGCAGTCAAAAGCTGGGGTTCTGACTGCAAGTGCCAACAGGAGTTTAATCTGAGTATAAAACTAGATCTTTGGCCTCTGCCCTAGTTACACTAACATTAATAACACCAGAGAATGCCAGGCATAGTGATGCTTACATCTTGCCATTAGAAGCTATTGACAAAGATAAGTGATTTATCTTGCAAAGCTTTCAAATGGTAATGAGTTCCAGTCACCACTGAGCTGGATCTAGTTTAAATTGGTGACCTGAAGATGGAAGAAGTTACGCTATTACTTGTTCTGCTTAATCGTCTTTAACAATTTCTGCTCCTTTGAGCAACTGAATAATTTCTTTTCAAAACTCATCTATTGGGTTTCTTCTTGATGTTGCTTTATGACTATGTCTTAGAGAACAGCGTAGAACATATTACAGAATTGGGCTGTGAGAACCTAGAAATTACATTTGTGTTACTATTCGAAATACACTAGGCTGTGTTCTTTGCCCCTTAGATAAATTAGTACTGCCTGGCATAAGTCTGGGTGGTTAAACTCTCTCCAAACAGGTTTACCTAGTTCCTCTTGCCAACTGTTGATGGTTCCTAGTGCTTGCAGTCAGTTGCATGAACCATGCCTGGGCATTCCATGGGAGTACCCTAGTTGGCTGGTGCAGTCCTAGGGTGTGTTCTCAATGGAGAAGCCAGAGATTCCAGAGCCCACCTGTTTCTACCTTTCACTGCCCTTCCCACCAAAATCTTCATGCAAAATTAGCCTTTTTTTTTTTTCCAGTTCAGTTTAGAGCAATTAACTTGTCATGCCCTGTTCAAATTAAGGTGAATTAAGGCGAAGCTGAGTTCTCCTTCTTTCCCACTTGCAAAGGTACTCATTCTTTTCAAGTTTTTAGTAGCAGACTTTTACAAAAAGGTATCAGTCTGTTAATTATATCTTTAAATTTCTTAACTTGCAGTCTCTAGTAACGCTTTGTAGGTATTTCTTTTATTGTTATTGCTATTATTATGCAGTTGTCAAGGGTGGTCAAACTGACAATTACTACTCCTAATACAGCTCATAGATTGTATGAATAATCCAGTGGGTTGTACTGGTATATGATTAATTGCTGGATGGTATTGCATACCTTTTTGACCTCCATTCAGAGAACGGTCAGTAGGTTAGTAGAGTGTTCTTTGCCTTTTTCTGTGGAATATTTCATTCTTGTCTAACAGGCATGAACTGTGAGCTGCAGAAATCAATAGGAATTGGCACAAATTGCACTGTTTCTTAAATCCCTTAAGCTGTGGGGATATGTATACTGTACCACTATAAACATTTCTTCTGTCTCAGGGCCATTCCTAAACTATTAGGCTCCATGTGGACCTACAGCAAGCTTTCAGTAGGAAAGATGAACATCACGACCAGTCACTGACATCTCTGATTTGGATTCCCTAAAATGATCATTAACTATGTAATGAAGGCAATTTAGAGGTAAAAGCAAAATGCTTCCATATTTTTTGTCAGCCTTTAAAAATCATTTCTTTGTTGCAGTAAGTGTTACAGAAAAAAAAAAAAAAAAAAAAGCTTTATCAAGTACACAGGGAGAAAAGTTCTAAAAAATAGAATAATTTAAAAATAATTCTACATGTGCTTTTTTTAAGTTTGTAATGTTTAATGATCACTTTGGTAAGCTTAGAGAAGGGCTAATTTTTTTAAGGGCTGATTTTTTTTCTAAAGTGACGCTTTGGGAAAGAAAATAAAACTTTTATATATCCTATTAAACTGGCACACACCACATTATTGATTATGTATGCACAGTTAGCTTTTCTTATCCAGTTTTGTATTATGGCTGGATTAAATTTTTCTGTAATGCTTTATGGTATATCCTGATGTTTAAAATATTATTACATCTCTGAACATCTCTCATAATAGTTTCTGGTACAGAATTTTATTCTGTGAAATAGAATTGTCGTAACAGATGTATTTGCAGATTTTTTTTTGTTTTGTTTTCAAATCATGTGCAGTTAAGAATAAATATCTCTACTTTTTATTAGGGTAAGCTTTTCTTTTACTATTAGCACATCAACAGTGGTAGACAGATTAAAATAATGTGCAGCAGATAGAGGAAATTGAGAAAGTTGAGCATTTTCCCTGTCATTCCCTGGACGGCTATTACTGCAATCCCTGAAAAGATGCAGAAAATATATTCAGGACATAGCAGTAATCAATATGACTGCATCCAAAATATAACTTAAGGATTTCAAAACAAAACATGTTTTAAGAAAAATCTTTCAGCCCACATGGATGGTTCTACAAGCCAAATAAAGGTTTCAGTTGCACAGAAATCAGCCTATGTGGGAGTTGCTTGTTTTTACACATCCGAGAGCATGGTCTGTTTGTGTAAGTTTGTTGTCTTTTTGCTGTAAGAGTGGTTATCTTAACAATTAAGTATATGAATTTAAATATCCTGCTCTGATATCTTCATAGAGTTAGGACTGATAACTCTACATTTTGTTTGCAGTAAGTGCTGGAATGGCATTCCTGTATCAGCTCAGAATTTCACAGCACAGGGCATACAGGATAAAGTACACTCACACTTTGAGAAGTATTGATGCACAGATATGGTGCCTCGTTTGTTAGCTTGTTTCCTAGAGGTAGAAATAAAATTAAATGATAGTCTGAAGCAATCAGCCTGAAAAAAACTGTTTCATGCCATTGTGTTTCAAATCTATGGTAATTCAGTAACTTCCAGATCATACTTCTTTAATCTGAAAAAGGAAGAAGTAAAATAATGTTTATAGTCAGAAATCTTGCAGACCCGAAGTCAAGTATTTTTTTTTTTCTGGCTTGCAGTTTTTAAATAAGATTTTTTTTTTTTTTAAGTGCAATTAACATTTTTGAAAATGCCTTGAGTGGTATCTAGCAATTTTTTTTCCCGTTGATATGCTGGCTTTGCAAAGCTAATAGGAACGAAACGCAGTAAAAGCAATGAAGTGTGCATATGTAAGAGGGTGTCACTTTTACATAGTTATTTTAGAAGTACCATACATATTCTAGTGCTCTTAACCTATCAGATTACATTGGCACAGAATTACCTTTTATGAAAAAATGAATAGCAGCTAAACAAAAATAAACTATTTCTAGAATTCAAATATTTTTCTACTGCTGGAAATACAAAGCATCATTATCATGAAACACCTAGAGCAGGATGTGTATGTCAGGTCTCAAAGTGATTACACTAATAGCACAGTCACTAAGAAGAGGACAAAAGAATGGTTCTGCAGTTCAGCATCAGGGTTTTTGGCTTTACGAAGCACGTGGTTTGTACAAAAAGAAATATTTTTTTTCATGGGTGGAAGGCAGTGACATATGTAGTACTATGTACTTTTATAGTAAAACTCCTAATTTAGCCTGGTTTAATGGTAGGATTGTTGAGGAAGTAAAATCAAGGTTTGCCCAACATAGCTGTGCAAAAATGGGAAACTGAAGATTACTCTGTAGGATATCTTTCCATTGTTCTTTGGATTATCTGCTTTACAGAGCTGAAGGTGCTCTTTTTTAGTTACAGATCAGTTGGCAATATCACTATGAAATTAACAATCAAAATATCTGCTACTGCAGCTAGCCAGCAAGATTAAATAATCATCTTTTGCTTCCATATGCTTGTACCTGGTTTTATGTTTTCTTGGCATATTCATTAAGAGTGCATATCATTTGAGTTAATACTAATACTTTGCTTAAAAACTGAAATTGGTTATACTTAGCTTCTTCTGTTTATTTTTGTTTTTGTTTTTGTTTTTTTTTTATTCCATATTGTTGGATCTATCCTTTTATTATTACAAAAGTTTCCTTCCAATATTTTCACTTTTTTTTTTTGGTGTGTGTTTAAAATTACCATATGTATTGTCTTGGATCAGTTTTTTTTTTTAATGTAGAATCTATGTGGATAGATTTTTTTCTTTTTTTCTTTTTTTTTTTTTTGTGGATAGATGAAAAAGTATGCATACTATTAATGATGTTTAGCATTTCAGATGATATTGTGTTATCTCTGGTAGCCAAACCTTTAATGAGAGTGTGGAATGATGAACTGGCATTTCTGTGACAACTAGAAGTTAGTTGTTCTCATCAACTTTTCATGTACCTAGGCAGATACTGCTCAAAGCAAATGCACAGGTTGGTGTAATTATGGCATATGCTGGATTAGTTTAAATGGATTTGATCTGTGATAATCCGTGGATCCATTCTGCTGTCAAGACCTGACAGTTAAAGTAATCATGTTAATTTTGTATCTTTCTGCAAAAGCATCTTCAGCTGTGTCAGACACTTATTTAAAGATGTTGCTGAGATGGTGGAATACAGTATATATTTTATCTGATCACTTAAAACTGGAACCATAAAGTCAAACATTCACAGGTGGAGGTGCTCTATGAGGTGATATTAAATCATAAGAAATACAAATAGGAGACTGGACTAAAAAAGGAAATAGCTTTCATGAGCTAAAGAAAGCTGGTAAAAAGTGCCTTCAGTTTCATCAATGTTTAAGGAAAAAAAGATGTGCAAGATGACAGAGCTTTAAAGCAAATGTGTGAGCACAGATAGCTTTTGAATGATCTGAGAAAGTGTCTTTTTTTTTTTTTTTACCATACTTCGCATAACAATGAAAAGTAAAGCAAGGCCGATGGAAAATAACACCCCTTGGGATGCATGTAAATACACAAAAGCTTAGAACTCAAAATAGAGCCTTAGGGAATTCAAAAATACACTAGGAAGATAATAAAAATGAAATTATTTATGGTCACTAATTGAGAGAATGAAGAGGAGTACTAGAAAAATCTGTACTCTGTGAAGACTGCATTCTGTGGGAATTGTATCAAGAGATTCAGCACCGAAAAAAAATTCTTGACTGAGATTACATGTTTATATGTTATATTTTCTGTACTTCTCTGTTACATTTTCTCTGTTACATTTTATTTTTCTTTGTTACATTTTCTGCAAGAAAGATCACAAAGATCATGTGAACTGCAATCAGTGTGAAAATTCTTTTAAATCACTTACCCATCATTTTTAGTTGTTAAAGAGATAACAGAAAACTATGAGATAAAACAATATTATTCAAAAAGAAAAGTCTTTTGAGACTTTAAATCAGACCACCTGAATTCAGTTAGCTTACACTGGAGGTAGACCTTGTGAAGCTTACTTATATACAAATCAAGGGGCCGGATGACCTGCAGCCCAGAGTTCTGAAGGAACTGGCTTATGTGGTTGCCAGGCTTTCCATCATATTTGAAAAATCATGGCTGTCAGACAAAGTCCCCAGTGACTGGAAAAAGGGAAACGTCAATCTCCTATTCAAGAAAGGGAGATCTGAGGAATGACGAGCTGTTGAGCCTCACATCTGTGCTTGGGAGGACCATGGAGTGGATCCTCCTGGGAGAGGTGTTAAAGCACATGCAAGATACAGAGGTGATCCGAGATGGCCAACATGGCTTCACCAAGGGCAGATTATGCCTGACCAATCTAGTGACCTTCCATGATGGAGTGACAGTTTGGTGGACAAAGGAAGGACAACTGATGTCATCCACTTGGACTTGTGCAAGGCCATTGACATGGTCCCACACCACATCCTTACCGCTACATTAGAGAGATATGGATTTGAAGGCTGGACTATTAGGTGGATAAAGAATTGGATGGATGGTCATAGCCGGGGGGTTATTGCCAACAGCTCTATGTCCAGGTGGAGGCTGGTTAGGAGTGGTGTCCCCCAGGGGTCTGTCTTGGGACTGATGCTCTTCAACATGCTTATCAATAAAAGGCAGTGAGATTGAGTGTACCTCAGCAAGTTTGCTGATGACGCTAAGATGAGTGGTGCAGCTGACACAACAGAAGGGAAGGATGCCATTCAGAGGGACCTGGACATGGTTGGAAAGTGGGTTTGATAAGGCCAAGTGCAAGGTGTTGCAGCTGAACTGGGGCAATCCCAGAAACAAGTACAGACTGGGAGAAAACCCCATTGAGAGCAGCCCTGTGCAGAAGGACTCGGGAGTCCTTATGGGTGAGAAGCTGGACATAAGCCACCAGTGTGCACTTCCAGCCCAGAAGGCCAACAGTATTCTGGGCTGCATCAAAAGAGGAGTGGCCAGCGGGGATAGGGACTCTACTCTGCCCTTGTGATGCCCCCTCTGGAGTACTGTGTTCAGGCCTGGGGCCCCTAGTACAGGAGGGACGTGGAGCTGTTGGAGCGGGTCCAGAGGAGGGTCATGAAGATGACCAAAGGGCTGGAGCACCTCTCCTGTGAGGATAAGTTGAGGGAGTTGAGCTTGTTTATCTTTGAGAAGAGAATGTTCTGGGGAAACCTAATTGCAGCCTTCAAGTACTTGAACGGAGCTTTCATGCAAGATGGAGACTGACTTTTTACATGGTCTGATAGTGAAAGGACAGGGAGGAATGTCTTTAAACTAAAAGAGAGTAGATTTAGGTTAGATGTTAGAAAGAAATTTTTTACTCAGAGGGTAGTGAGGCTCTGGAGCAGGTTTCCCAGAAAGGCTGTAGATGCCCCATCTTTGGAAGTGTTCAAGTCCAGGTTGGATGGAGTCCTTGGCAGCCTGATATAGTGGTTGGCAACCCTACCAGTGGCAGGGGGCTTGGAACTAGATGATCTTTAAGGTCCCCTCTAACCTAAGACAGTCTGTGATTCCTCTACGTGGAGTTGTACGGTCAGATTCCACTGACAGTACAACTTGCTTGTGGCCTTGGCTGTCAGCCAGTGAAGCACACAACTTCTGTTTCTGCATACTATGCTGGAAGTGGTAGTCAGATTTTCGAAACCACAACTGGCAATCTACTGCCCCCAACAAAGTTTCTGTGCTCCTCTGCTGCTATCCATGGTACCTTGTGTGTGCTTGGCCAGTTTGTCTCTGCTTCAGTCTTGCAAGATTTACTATACCCTAGCCATAAGGCACTGCTTGATATATTGAATGTTCGAAAAATGTATTTAGCTAGTTATTTTGATGCAGCAATAAAGCCATACTTTGTATATATGATGTTTTATATCTTTGCTTTTGTAAATTCAGTTTGCAGTAAACCATGAAAAAGACTAAAGTCAGCTTGTGTAGTGGTCTTGATCCTAAAAAGTGTTGATTACTTGTCCCTCGATGCATATGCAATGACTAAGTTATAAGAAAATCCTCTAGTCGTGTTGTTCATGGATGATCACTTCTTCTACATTCAGATATGTCTCTGGTAGACCCTACAGGCTTAATGCTTTGGGCTCTGAGTTGGTTCTTCTTTTGAATTACACCATAGTTTCAAAAGGAAATCACTGATAATAATGGATTTCCAGCTGCAAGGCTCAATAGTTAATTTAATTTAGACTAATGTGAATACTAAGCTGCCATGGTTCTACTCCAAGATCCTGCCATGTACTATAATTGCAATATGCTATAAAGAGTTAGGCTTTTGGCAGTACTTTTTAGCTGGAGAGGATAACAGAGCACAATGCTGGTCATAACAAGAAGAGTCAGTACAAAAAACCAAGATCTCACAAATGGAAAATCTCACCTTATTTTTTAAAACATACCAACATGTCTTTAAAACAGGATTGAATAACAGATGCCTAAAGAAGGAGTATTATTTTCTCTTGCTGAAGGAGATTATTTTGAACCGTGATCCACCTCATTCAGGTAATGGTTAATTGTTACTTACCTGACCCAGAAAGAAAAGCACTCATTATGTCTGTGGAAATTCAAACACACCTAGCAAATTTACTTTTTTTTCTCTTTAGCAGTCTTAATTGAAGCTAGGTACTGTGTTTTTTATATCTTCCCTGAGTGTGTAGTTTATATGATAGTATTAAAAAAAAAAATCTGAAAGCTAAGGTCGAAGACTGCTGTCAAGCTGAGCTTCAGTAAATAGAGTCTCAGGTCATGAAATAAGCTGTCAGCATGTGATTAAAGGTATTTCCAAAAACCTGTGTACATGACATAGGCTTTGAACCTTGTATTGTTCATTGGGAGTAGCCCCATGCCATCACAACAGAAGGGAACAACTGAAGTTAGGTAGAGGGGAGGAGCTGAAACTGACAGTACCTGATGAGGACGTAAAATGGGAAAGGAGGAATAGAGAGAAACAGTAGCAGTGGATGTTCCTGGATATTCCTGTGTGTAATAAAGAAGCAGTTAGATAAGCAAGAGACCACAAGACATGAGTAGAGTTCTCACTCTGAACAAATGCAAAATGAGAAAGAAAGAAAATAAGGGATTTAGACTTAATCATGTGATCCAGTCTTTCTGCAAATCTTTCAAACTGTTTTAAATCACAGAAACACAGATGCCAGCATCTAATTTTTTTTTAAGTACAAATTTTTTTTTATGAAAATACTTTAAGATGTTCTGAAATTATACAAGGGAGGTGTTAGGTGAGCAATCCGTATACTACACATTTTACAAAAAATATTAATGAGCAGAAGATTTTTGAGAAGTTGATCTCCAAAATAAAATAGCACAGTGGACAGAGATTATCTTTTTCAGCATGTGTCCTAAACAGTAGAGTAGAATACAGAAGTAAAGAAAAACTAGAGTATGCAATGATACTTCAGGACTCCCAAGTGTTAGCTATGGGAAGACGTGTAAGGCTTCACAGTGCAGAGAAAGCCTTTGATGAATTTCCAAGCTCCATTTCAAATGAAATTAATAGCCATAGGAGAAAAGCTGAGGATAAATATATTATACAAACTGAGGTTTTATAGATAGAGTTTGAAAGAGGATAGTAAAACAGGGAGAAACAGCAATATTGAATTCATATTGTTTCTTGATGACTTGCTACTGTTTATACTTCTTATAGTTTGTAGTATCCAACCTTGAGCAAATATGATGGGGAAAAGTTGTTTAAGTCAGTTATGTGAACATCTTGTAATGTCGTATCAGCCTCTCTTTCTTACGTTGCTGTAGAGATCAGTAGATGATGCCTGCTGAGGATGTTATCTTTGGACCCAACTTTTAATTAACTCTTGTCCTTAGCTCAAAGAGCAATGTTTCACAGTAAAAACTCTTCACATATAAAGCAGATATGACATTTGTCAGTTACTCTTCATGGCATCTGGCAGAGGGATCAAACTGTCAGAAGCTGTAGTATTGCTAGTTTTCCAGTAATGGCAAAATATCACAGATGCCCACATCATATACAGTGCATCATTCTGGATCTTTTTTGAACATGTTTACCAATCATTTTGTGAAGAATACTGTGACACTGAAGTGAAGTTGTCAAGACCAAGACATTGAGCATACTAAATGTAATAGAAAAGGTAAAAAAATTCATGTAGTTTAAATTTAAGTGGCCCATCTTGCTCAAAAGTTAATGGAAAACAAATGAACAAACTCACTTTTGCTTTTTCACTACTATGACTACATATGTAGAGTTTGTTTTGCTCTCCACTAAACATCAGGAAGGCATTTTACAGAAGGTGAAGTTTTCTTTGGGCATCCGTGTGCTGATCCACAGGCCTATGCATTTGACTTTCTCCTTTGCTTTTCAAACTCAAATCAAATCTTATCTGAAGTGTATCGAGTACAGTACGTGATTCTGTATGACATTTTCTGGAGAATACTCATCCAGACTGGCAATCCTGTGAAAGTTTTTTTTACTGCCATCTCTGAACAGTGCAGCGATTTTGTTCTGCAAGAGGGAGACCCAATGCTATCAGTAAGCTCTTGTACCATTCAAAACAGTCCTTCAGACTACCTCTAAATTTCTCCCACCCTATTGATCATTTTTAGTTTTTGCTTATTAGTAATTCTTAGGATTTTTACCCAAGGTGGTACAAACCTATTGTGTTTTGAATACCTAAAATAAATTTTAAAAAACATTACAGCCAAAAAGTTAATATCTAAATTTTCAAATGAAAATGCATTAGTTTATATTGCTTCTCTATCCGTATTATTTTCTTCATGATAGTAATAGTGGTAACTGACCATTTGATGTATTGTTGACACATAATGACAAGAAACTGATTTATTTGTTAAAAAAAAACAAACAGAAAACAAACAAGGATAGAATATAAGTGTTCCTTTATCGGCTGTTTATAAGGAATTTCTCTCTTTTGAGTTCACATATATTGAAAAACTGTTGAAGCTTCAAGAGCTACTGTGTTTTAAGAAGACTTCTTGAAGACATCTTAATTCCCCAATCCTCTTGAGAGCCAGTGCACTTCTCAGCAACAAAACTTCTGCCTTTGTTATTACTGTTTATTTTTGTTGAAGGAGACACTAACATCAAGAAACAAATGGTGATCTTTCCCAGCAGTCTTATTCTATTAAGGACAGCTGTTATTGTGTCTGCAGCAATGTACAAAGCAGAGGATATAATTTTTTGCTGTGGTCCACTGATTGCTTTGTTCATCTCTGCTGGTGACATATTAGCTTTGCAGCACATCCATAGGTCACCAACCATTCTTTTTGTATTTGTAGTGGTCAGTACTGTGAAGAAAGATTTTAAATTGAAAATAACACTTTCTTTTGTTGTCTTGTATTTAGGAGACCCATAACTCTGTAGCAGAGGTGCTGCAGGTCATACTAAAGATACGCTAGCAGTGCTAGATGCAAGAGCTTCTGTAGTAGCAACAATGTCTCATTATACCTACTGTCAGCTGGTCTTATCAATCCATGACATTTATAAAATTCTTTTCATAAAAAATTTAAGATTAAAAAGTGTTAAGAAAAAGTGCAGTGCTCTGGTTTACTAATGAAAGAGGGAAAGGTTATTTTATTATCAAACGTACAAAGGGAAGCAGTTTCTTCATCTTAGCTGGATATTTTCTTCATAAAATGCGAGAGCTCTTATCTTATATATTTAATTTTGATTAGGTTTTCCTCAAATAGTTTTAATTAAATACACATTTAAAACTTATTATTGAAACATTAAAGATGTATTATAAAACTAGATAAGAGATTTAAATTCTGTATGGACTGGAGGATGGTATTTGCAAAAATACCTTAAAAACAAACCTGTATTTTCATGAAAGGAAATGCTGACAAAAATTGAAAAATTGAAATAACAGCGCTGGCTCTAGTTCCAGCAGATGGACAGATCTATCTGGTCTTTCATTAAAAGGACAGTATTATGGAAACTATGACGTCCTTTCTTTTAATTCATGGAATGCATGTTGCCTTAGGAACCAAACTGACCCAAAGTGACAGCAGTGCGGCGGGGTTGCTCCAGCGTCAGCTATGTCAACATGTACACACACACACACACACACACACACACACAAGAATAAATCAGTAACTATATCAAAGATTATATATCTGTTACTCTTTGGCCTAGGTAAACTAACTAAAATTATTGCACTGCACATGTTCCAACAAATTGATTTCGAATTAGTTAAAAACACAAGCTAAAACTAAAACATTGTCCTTTAGACATAGCTAGGCTTTTGTCATGGTTTTGTGATTTTTTCTTGGTTGTCGGTATTCCACATCATTACATCATGTAAAATACTGGCAGTAGAAGAGTTAATGCCCTGTTTTCCGCAGACTGCTTTTTGTAGGGTATTTTGGTTCTCCGAGGGGCAGGGGAAGAGCTGCGCTCCCCAGGGCTCTTTGTGTCTGGAGTGGGTGGTGAAGCCACCTGGCAGAGCCGGAGTCTCTTCCTTCCTACATGGCAAAGCACGTGGTCCCCTTGCAGCTTACGGTGTAAGAATCTCAGCTTTGTAACTCTCTCTGATGTACTGGCCTCATTTTCGATATAATATTTAGCAAATTGATGTTCCTCCTCAGATTGGTGCTGCTGTTTTGTTTTAGATCCGTCTACGAGTTCCCTGCCTTTCCCCTTTTCCCTTTGTCTTCCCCAGGGCAGGTCCCCTGCCACATTAGCCGCCGGACAGCTCCAGGCCGGCCCCTACCCACCGACAGTTATTTTCCTTTCTCTCTTTTCTGGGCCTGCGGGCCTGCTGTCCCCCTGTCACGGACACAGATTCCTAGATAACGCCGTGACAGCTTTTTCAATTCATATTATGTATATGGTTTCTGTGCCAGATCCACTCAAAAATGGCCATAGTTACTGTTCTGTCCAGTCGTCAGGGCTTTGGAATGAACTTTCATTTCTAGAATAACTGTAAGGTTAAGCTTCTGTTATTTGAAGATATATTTTTTAATATCCACCTCATGATTTGTAGCATAGAAGTCTTCTAGCTGAACTTGATTCTTCTTTTGAATACCTGCCTGGGGCAAAAAAAACAATCCCTGTCTCTCTGTCTTCATTCTGCCTATCTCAGTGATAGAGCCAGAGCCTTGAAAAGAAAAAGTTCATAAGTATGCCTTCATAAATAAAGTGTTTAAAAATGAGATAAAAATGCTGTGTCTGAGTTAATTTATTCCTAGTCTCAAACATGTTCTAACCGTTCTTACCTTTAAGGTAAATAAAGAACTTTTGACAAATATCTCTTTATACTAACAATAAAGGCTCCTTTGGGAGATGGATACTGCTCATCTCCAGATATGTTCAGAGTAAATGAGCATTCCAGTATATCTTGTATCCTTGCCAAAATACCATTCCAATACCCCTTGCCAAAGAAGTCCCAGGGAGCAGCTCTTTATCTTCCTTGGAGCCAAAAAAATGAGTCTGTATTTTGGGATAGACTTTCCTTATCTGCAGTATAATTCAGCTTCCTTGGCCCATACTTCACTCAACATGGGAACTATTTAATGAAGACTCCTGCCAAAAATTAACAGCTCTTCTGAGGTGTTGATAGCTGCTTGTGGACCTCATCAATTCTGTCCTATTACCTGAAAGGAGAAGATCCATCTTACGGGAGTATGAAGATTCTTTTTTGGGTCTGACGTGGAAAAGGATTTTGAATGCCCTTTGTTTCTATAAAGCAACAAAGAGAAGAAAATATGGATTATCAATATTTCCAAGGCATCATATCCTGAATGATAAATTAGCAGCATAGCAATGGCTTTTGTACAACCTGCAAGCTTTGATATGAAGGGAAGAAGCAGTTCATGGAGTTTGCACCGACTGACAATATTTTGAAAATCTCTCTGTTTTCCTGGCAGTTTTTCCAGTTCTGGGAGGAACACAGTGGAATGCTATTCATTTTTAAATGAGGCATAGAATCATAATATTTATGAATATAAGAAAAAAGACAGTTTTCTCTCTTCTGAAATTTTCAGAGCTTATTAAAAACCTCTATATTCAACATAAGCCTAGTTTGCCAAGATTATGTTCTTCCAGTCCTAGTATTTTCTTTCAGTTACAATGTAGTAAGTTCTCCTCTGTAACTTCCTTTATGATCTTCATGTTGGATTTGAAATTACAACATTTGCACCAATTTTCACCCAGTGAAATCATGTACCATTATTAAAGTGGTGTACTTCTTTAAAAAAGTCTTCCAGTTTGCTTTAACATTGCAGTCTAAATACTTTTGTTTCCAAGCCATATTTTTTATCAGTCTTCAAAATCTGTTGAGAAATTATTTCTGCGGTTTCATCAGGAACTTCAGTGAAGCTCAGCAATTTCTTCTATAGTGTTTTGAAATCATTATGTTCAGAAAGAACTGTGATATGCAGAAGATTCACTGGTCCATGGCAAGGTCATTTTTAATAATATATTCACATTCCTTGCCTGAATGAGAAAGTCTCTTGTCAACAAATTTTTTTCTGTAAATTTTCTTTTTTGACCTACAGACCAAATGCTCTGGCTGTAGTACAGCATGTAGTATTCCACTGTTCCTTCTTGCATATTTAAATACTGTATCGTTAAAGTATTTTTTTTCCCCTTTTTAGCAAAATAATCATCCAGGCATTAGGGGAGAAAAGTAGTCAATCTGAGTTGTGCTTATAAATGTTCCCAACCTGTTTCCCCATCCAGGTAATGAAAAATAGAAAAGTTGCATATTCTGCAGAATTCAGAAATTTCCATACTAGTAATCCTCAAATACTGTTTTTTTCTTTAGAAATTATTTAATGAAGAGGCATGTCTTCTTATTGGAGTTTGTTTGCTAACCCAGCACTCTTGTGAATTTTTCCTCTACTTTGTTTTCTCTGAGAATCCAACCTCAGGCAATCCGGAGAGGTTAAGTCCAGAAAAGACATTTTTTAAATATCCTTGTTCTGTTTAGATATGAACCTCTTTTCAAACTCCACAGAAATGCATTATTTTAAAATCCTCCTTTTGACTCAACTTACAATTTTTTACTATTGACTTAAGTTAGTGGCAAAATATTCCTTAGCCTTGAAATGATGACAAGCCCCTAAAAGTGGAAATAGACCATATCTTGTCAATTATGTCCACTTGCAACTAAGCACTGTAGTGTACATGGTGAATAATGAGGATTGCAAGTGATTAATCATCAAGGTGAATACAATTAAAGATGTAAACAAAGCATAATGAGTAAATATTTCAGAAAAACACAAGATTTTTTCAAAGAATTAATTTTTCTAACTTACACTTGCAAATATTTTTGCAATTATTTCAGTCACTGCCAAAGTGCACCCATGCAGCACAGTAATTTTAGGCAGGAAGTGAAGAAGAAAACCTTTTCCAATTGAAGCTGCAGAACCAATTCTGATAGTAATTATATGAAGTTGGGTCAGCTCACTAGATGTTATTATCTCCTGCCAAACTAAAAATTAAACGTCTGAAAAATGAAACCTGTAATGATCCTAAGTGGTTAGACCCTAGTAATGGAAATCATCCAGAAATACAGCTCTTTCTGCTGCAAGGGTTATAATTTGGTGGCATGTCTTCTTACTGTCTCTAAACGGAAAAATTCCAGTTTAAAAATGTATTAAAAACATTTGAATATTGGTTTCCAGCACTGCTAACTCTACTGATTCTGTTAGGAATCCTAAAGGTATCCCATTGCCATATAGGCCACAGGTATCAGATGGAGGACTGGAGGAGCCTGGTGAAACACTCCTTGCTGCTCAATACAGTTGCAGATCTCTTAATTCTTTGAAAGTTCATGTTTGTTGGTGGCAGCAGTCCCACAATTGAGTATTTTACTAATTTTAAGTACCTTTTAATATTACTTATATGATGAATGAATTGGCCTTGCAAGTGCTTTCCACTGCTTCTTCAAATCATGCCTACTGACAAGTCTCCTTGACTCTTCATTCTTATATTTTGGATTACGTATCATGGAGTAGCCCTGAGGCCGGAGCTGACAGCTGTAAACAGAGAAGCCATTGAACCATTTTTACCTGAGATGGAAATTGGCCCGTCTTCCAGTACATCTGGAGCTGGTTTTTCCAGCGACTCTTGATTTCTGTGACAAGCCCAATTTAACTAAACCATATCTTCAAATTATTCTAAAGAAAATTCTTTTTCTCTCTCTCTCTCTCTCTTTTTTTTTTTTTTTTTTCCTCTGGAAAAGCTTCACAGTTTAACTCTGGGTAGTATAGCCTTATCAGATTATATAGTATGTATTTTGATATGAAGCAGAAATGTCTCACAAATACTAATACCTAAGAATTACAGGAGATCTTTGTTCATTGAATTCTCAGACGTCTTGGCACACCTTGACTTGTCTCGTATTGAGCTGTCTTTCATGTATCTGATTTAGAATCTGCCATAGATCAGAATTGGAGAAAGTGTATCAGACTTTCATCATTGGCTTGTCAGTAGAAGGAGAAGGGGCATGATGATAACACACCTCAGCATGTTTGTTAGGGACTCTTCACCCATGAAATTTATAACCCATCCAAGTTCAGAGACTGCATTTTAAAAGAGCCTTGTCGGGCTCATGAAATTTAAATGCAAAAAATCTATAGAGAGTAGAAAATAAAGTAACTTCCATATCACTTAGTGTTTTGCTTTAATTGCAGGCGAAAGTTTTAGCTGAAGCAGTAAACTCTTCTTAATTTTTATTACATATAAGAATACATGGATATATAGCTGTCAAATCACAATTCCACTGTTACTCACAGTAAACCTACTTTCAGTGACCACCTGTAAGGTGCTGCTTTCGACTTTTAGGGTCATTGTCTTAGGAACATGGCTGACAAATATCCACATCTGGCAGCAGATTAAAAACACCAGGCAGAGCATTCTAAGAGCAGATGTGAATCATTTAGATAATTTAATATCTGCCACCCACTTTTTTTCTATAATATTTATATTATTTAGATTAGTTCTTTAGCCCATTTCTGAAATACTCTGAAGGTAACTCACATTCATTTATTTAGAATGTATACGTGAGCCTAAGTTTCTTAAATTATGTGATGGTATGGAGCAGCACCAACATAATGTTATCAGCATTCAGTATCACTGGCTTTAGAAAATAATAAACAAATGAATGAAAATGAGAAGGGAGAAAAATTCAATCAGAATAATAAAATATTTTTGAGATTGTTTTATTCATTTTCTTTCTCAGATGAATCTATCTTCTAAAACACCATATCTTATGCAGTCACTTTTTGGCGTATATTCCAAAATGTATAAAACCCAGCACACATGAATGGAGGTTTTTTAAATTGCTAGTGAGGACTGGATATACTTTCACTTTAATCTGAATTGGAAATAGCTCAAGTAAAGAATAACAGTGGTGTCAGTAGATATACTGATGTAAACGGAAAGATATTTCAGAACAGCATTTTTTTATTTTTACTTTTTATTCAGAACTGGTAGGGAAGTGCGAATAACTTCACAGGGGATGTTGCTGATTAGAATTAAAAGGAAAAAAAAGATGGAAGTTACAGAAAATTGGAAAATTTGATGAAACTGCCCACTTGTCCATTTCTTTTTCTTTTTCATCCTTTCAGGAAAGAAATTACAGTTAAAATGTCACTATTTTTTAAAAATTCTTCTAAATTGGCATTTTTCCCTTATATTTTTACTCATTTGTTTTACTCTTTTGTGGAAGCAGAAGAGGAAGACATCCAGTGAGCTTTACTCTAAGTACGCAGTTCAACTACTTCAGTAGGTAATTTTCTGTATATCTTTTTTTTCCTTATTCTTACATTGCTTAGTACTTTCTCACTAGCTTTGCTGGCAGTACTGCTTCCAACAGATGTCAGAATTAATGAGTCTGGTGTTCCTGACTGATAGATGGGTATTGAACAGTTTGCTCACTGGTTCATGTAACCACAGCTTTGTAAATCTGAACAGTTGCAACTTTTGGAGAGGTCATTGGTAATTTCATGAACCTGTGGAAGGCCTTTTCAGGGAAGAGCAGCTTAATTATAGTACATTTGTCATGCTTTTATTAATGGTTAACTAGAGACCACTGCAAAGGACAACCTGCTATTTATCAATAAAGTATGTTACATATATATCAACTACGTACTAGTTTTGGAATTCTTAGCTATACATCCTGTTATCATGGGCATACAGGGAAAAACTTTTATATACTATTTAAGCTTCATAAGATTCCTCTGAGATAGATAAATCATGAAACACTAATTTTCTTCAATAGAAGTACATTAGAAGGTACACATCCTTTATTTTCTGAATCACAGGTTTTACTTTATACTGAAAGCTTATGTATGCATTTAGTCAGTTTGAATTTTTGCTTAGGTGATAGAAATGTAGCTTATATCTATATATTTGATGCTAAAACTCCTTTCAAAAAATAGTCTTGATATTATTATTGAGTATGTGTATATACATATGCACACACTGCTTTGGTGTTGTTTGCACAGCTTGTTTTCACATAATTACAGAATCACAGAATGGCTGAGTCCAACCCAGATCTGGCTGCCCAGGTCAGTGTCCAGGCAGGTTTTGAAGATCTCCAAGGAGGGATGCTCTGCAACACCTTGGACAATCTCTTTTGGCTCATTTGGGCATTCTAGCTAAGGGACAAGTCAGAGCATCCAGTTTTTAATTTTAAGCCTGAACACCTTTTGCAGTAAAAAGAGAAGGATGGGTACCTGGAATATTATTCAGGGTACATCTGAACTCTGAGTACTTTCATTCCTTCTGTGCTCTTGGATTCTCGTTCTGATTGCTAGTATTGGGCATATGGCAACACCACACCATGGTTCCCTTCCACTTCACACGGTCAGGTTACTTTCCATGGAAAATTGCAGGTAAATACCATTTTCAGCTGTGTTTGCAATTGGCATTCAGATAGCTTTTCATCTAAATAAAGCTTATTATTCAATACTATGAATACGACTTCTTTATAACTCTTCCTTATAACTTAGATTTGTCACAACTACTTTCTCCAGTGCAGCTACTGCCTTGGGCAATCAGGTGTTGAAAGTTTTCCTCTTCATTATTTACATTCTGATACACCAAAATGCCCTTGCATTTGTACCAAAATATATTTGTATATACCTGCAACTTCAAAATTTGTGGCAAATGTTGATATAGGGTCTAAAAATCTGTATGCTTGTTTTGTATTTCTTTACATAAAGCAGTATAACTGCATGAGATGGGCCCGACTGCATTAGCCACTACTGTTCTAGAAGTATCTGCAGAGTGTTTTTGTAGTGGGAATCTTTTGGTCATAATCTTTTGTACATTCAGTCATGAATGAGAACACTTCTGGCTCCATAAATAGCAAAACGCATATGACTTCATATAGCCTAAATGTCAGATATTAGGCAATAGTAAAGCATCAAATGAGCATTTTTGATGTGTAAGTACCTACTTTGAAATTCCCTGATTATATTCCTGATCATTTGATGAGTCTAATTTGGAAAGAAGTTTCAAAATAATAAAAAATACTTCCAAGTAATATATTAGTTTTAAATCATTAGTGTTTTCTAATGATACCTTAATAAGTCGTGTGTAAATATAGGTAAATGTATTAAATCTTCATTCTATATATCTTAGTAGAAAAGGATAGAATATGTTAATGAAGTGCTGTGTACTAGAAGCTAATGTAAGAGAAGAGTGCAATTAATTCAAAATTACTTGAAATTTCTGCATATGTTTTATGGTTTCAATTTAGTCAATACTTCTTGAGGTGTTGTTAGAATATAGAGGTTCTCCAGATCATTAAATTTTCTCTGTTTCCATTGTTTAGTCTGAAACATTTTTTTTTTCTCACCTTCTTCATGAATATCTAAGTTTGTAATTGTCCACTGCTTTTAAACTTTTACAAGGCTGTTAGTTTATTTAGATAATGAGGACTCCAACAATGTCAACAGGACAACATCAGCTTGAGATTTGTGTCCTTATGTATTGATGTACTTTTAAGATTAACATTACATTTACAACATGTTAGGCCAGAAAATTATGCCACTACCTCTAGACTGCTGTGATATTTTTTATTATTTGTTATTATTTCTTTCTCTAGCTATTGGAGAATATATCTTTGGGGGATGTGGAGTTTCTCTGTATCTTCTGAAGAAATGAGCACACATTTCATACACAACTAGCTACTACCTGTTCAATGTGATTTCTGAAAGGCAGAAAGCCCAACTGTACTTTAGAACTTTGATTTGTGAACCAACTTCTTTTATCTAGCTTGAATAGTTTCATCATCTTAAACCTCACATCATATGTTATGATAATCTGAAAAACTAAGTGCCTTGGTTATTAGCATCTAGTAAATACTGACCAAGCTCTGTATCTGTCTGTTAATCAAAGTATTCCAATTATTATATATTTAGCAAATTACAAAAGGGCAAGGAAACACATGATGGGAATTTACTGGCTCATTAGTCAATCTTTGGCATGATTCAGAAAATTCAAATTCTAATTTAGCCAGTCTCTGGGGTGAAAAGTGTAACTCCTGAAATGCGAAGAAGTACATTAGTTTTAATTTGTCTGCAATGGTAATGGAGTTGGTATGTTCACCGTTCTCTGTCCATTCATCAATAGAGAACTTCAGCAAACCAGCATCTCCTCTCATTTTTCTTCCACAAAGGTGCTTCAGTTCCATTTTGGACAAAGTACGCATGATTGATTGCATTTGGGTAAGACTTCTTGTAAGATTAGTTACATTTTTAATCAAAATGTCATGGTGGAACAAATGTAGCACATGGAAAGTACTTTGTGTTGGAGGGATTCACAGCTCAAGAACAGCAGTACTTTCCCTTATGACTATTGGAGTACTCGTATATAAACATAAGGCCTCTTTATGAAAATGATGGGATAGCATGTTCTCAGGAGATTATGCTGCTATAGGATTGAAAGTGACATCCAACGTTTGAAGTTGTTGCTGATATGTCCCTGTTTCAAAATTTGTTGAGGTCAGCATAGTCTAATGACTGTACGACTGTATGACTAGTCTAATGACAAAACTCATTAAACTCTTGCATGGATAAAATATTGACAATGATGGTCAAAATTTTAAACAAATATTTTATTGCTTTATCTTTAGATATCTCATATTTTGAGACTTTCATGTTTGCATGTGGTTTTCCCTTTGTCACAAAGTGGGAATTTGAGGATCTCCTCTGTACTGGGAACTGCAGTGTTCTTCCCCTGATTAGTTAATTATTTGCTTGTGCCTTCTCCAGCCTGGTACTCTGGTATGAGTGAATGTAAACAAAACAGTTTCCTCCAGGTGTCAACTCCTTAGAATAATGAATATGAAAATAAATTAAGACATTGTTACTGATGTAACAAGACAGAAAGAAATATCTTTAGCAATTGCATTGTTAAAATAATATTTAAATAGGCTGGATGTGTGGAGGGCTTTGCAATTTAGAATGATTATACAGAAATAATGAAACTTTGGTTTTTTTTCAGTCTTCTGTGAAATGGAATAATCAGCACTCTCCTGAACAAATGGTATTATTTTTCCATGCCTTTTCATTACTGTATTTGAAGTTGTGATTCATATATTATGGTGATTCACAGCTTAGTCTTATGAAGCAGAGGTTTATTTTTAAAGTGTTACCTTAAATTAGTATGACTAATAAGTGATTTTGAGGGATAGTGATTTCAGTGGTTCTGCATCTACTCATTAGAATGGAATGTGTTTATATGTGACTTACTCTGACTCTTTGCAGTGTCCATATTAATCATGATATATCAGAATCTTTAAAGGCATGATTTATTAGGATTAAAATGAAATGTGCATTACTGCCCTGTTCAGAGACAAGTTTGCATTTGACATCTGTTAGGTGGTATCAGGGGTTACGTTCATACCTTTGCCATGCACTGTATCATCTCAGAGGTCTTGAGCAATGGCATGGCATGTGAATTGCTCCTGGATTGCTGTTGAGACATCAGATGCTACCAAAACAGTTTGTCACATGATTTCCAAAAAGGAGGAAACTTTTTGGAGTTATCTTCATCTAGAATATAAATAGGTTTTCTCTCTCGAAGGCTGGAAGATAGAATTGAACTGTAGTTGTTCAAGATGTGTAATGTAAAACACTGGCAGGTCATAGAAAACATTCTAGTAAGAAAGCCTTTAATAAATAAATAAATAAATGAAATAAAAATAAGAAGAAAAATGTATTCTATGGTTCCAATTCTGTTCTCACCCCCTGGAGGGTGGGAAAAGAAAAACATTGATTGCCTTGGGTTGGAAGGGACCTGAAAGATCCAGTTTCAACCTCCACAAAATAAGAGATCTGGAAGGAAAACAGTGGGGAGAAAAATCTCTGAAAGTTACCTTACTGCTTGAAATCTTGTTTTAATGAAATGAAGGACTGTTGGACTTAGTAGCATTTACAGAAAGAGTAGTTGGAGAGAAATAGTAAGCACCACCAAAACGAAACATAATTTTTTAGATTTTAACAATTTTTATGTAGTTTGCTATATATTATGATATACTGAATAGTCAGTGAAATGAATATGTAAATTATTAAGTCCCTTAAAGATTTCTGACTAAAAAAATTCACCTAAATCTATTCTTAAATTAATTTCTGGCATTGTTCCTAATATGTCTTTTATATGTCTCTTTATGAGCAGTTAATTGCTGCTATCACCCCTTTCCTCTTGGTGAAGTGGATATTATGAACTTCAGTACAGTCAATATCTAGAAATAGAGAAAAATTGCAAAGTCAGAAGATTTGTCTTCTTTTTCTTCTTAAACTAATTCTTCTCCTTAAACTGTTACATTATATGTATGGCTGACATTTTGCTTTAGACTTACTATCTGTATCTTAAAAAATGTTACAGACACAAAAAGCTACTAGAACATGAGGTCATGGGCTGTCATTTCCTTTAAAGGGCAAAAATGTGTTTGTTTTGTGAGGATAGTTTTATCAAGAGACTTCCAGCTTCTCTTCCTCCTCCTTCAAGGTTATGCTTTCCCTAAGAGTGTTTGTACAGGACTGCAGGTGATAGGTAATACCAAGAGAAGCAGCTTCACTTTCAGTTTTAGTAGCCATTTGCTGCATTACTTACGTAAAGAATATGTTACATTTGTTTTCCAAAAGCATCCTTGTTTCTTTGCTGTATTTGGTTTGGTGTTAAAGAATCCTGAATCCTTGATCAGTGGAGTTGAATATAGTGTTGGGAATGTAGGGAGTATCTTTCAAATCTGATCAACCCATCTGTAGTATGGCTCTGTAGAAGTGCTTCTCTCTGCACAATGGAATACATACTGGAAACATGAATGGACTAACATAGCAGGTTTTTTTTGTTTTGTTTTGTTTTGTTTTGTTTTGTTTTAACTGTGTGGGAGCTCGCTTGTTTCTCTCTGAAAAAAAAAGAGTAGAGTTTTTGATTCATTTCCTACTAATCAAAAGCTGTGGTAGTATTTCGGTAACGAATCTTTGCTGTGTGTGAATAACTCAGGTGTGTGTGGACCCAGCCACTGCATTTCTCTACTGCGGCCTTGGGACATGCAGGGACTCCTACTTTCCTTGCTCTGCTCTCTGGAGCCCGCCTGATTCTGCCTACATGGCATGCCTGCAGTCACAGTAGGCATTGCAGGAGCCACAGGCTCTGTGCAGAGAAGCAGTGTGCAATTCTGCAGTGCTGGGGGGAATAGTGAATTACAGGGAAAGAGCTTGCCAGCCTGGAGCCATCCAGGTGCGATTTGTGCCCAATGAAGGTGGATACTGTTTCCATCACAACACTCCAGTGTCCCTTTACTTGCTTCCTCCCACTAGGCACACTTAAAAACTTAAAGTAAGATGAGTTAAAAGCACTCCTAAGATGCAACTGAGTTGTATCTGAAAGACCTGCTAATCCTATTAATATGACAGCAGATCCAGAAAACAAGCCTCTTTTAGTATCACTGGTCTTTATTAATGCAAGCAAAGCAGCAATCTAATGAAGCAGTGTGATTTCTACATGCACACTGGTTCGCTTGGCAGCTTACTGGAGCATAGGCAGAACAAGCAAAAGGTAGTTTATATGCTGATGGAGCAAGTGTAGCACAAATACACACTTTGTATATGTATCTGAAAATCCTACTTAGTCATCAGCAAGGAAATTGTTCTCCATGCTTGATTTAGGTGTGACCATTTCCTGTAATACAGGCAGAATAGTTTGGTAAAGGACAAAATGCCCTTTATGACTATTCTGTGTATTCTATATTGTATGTGCCTCATGCCACATTAATAACCAAGACTTGGATCTGGGGGGATTGTAAAATCATAAATGAAGGCAAACCATGTATCTAGAATGAGCAGTTAACCTGAGCTCCGCTGGTGATCGTAGTTCCATTGCTTACCCAGGAGTAAGGTAAACAGTGTTTTTCTCTAACAGTGGAATTGCTTCAAGAATGCTTTTTCAAGCTTTTATTTATTGTATTCACCTCAGGATCATGAATAAAACAAACAGTAAAAGATACAACAGTATTCTCACGATAAGGTCAAATAATATAGAGTGAAATCCAACACACTGCAGGAGGCCAACACAAGCCATACACCCCAATTAAGTCATCAGAGTAGATTTAAGTGGAATTTATTTGGTATGTAAGGCTCAGACTATGAGTTTCACCTTTAGAGAGGCAGTCTACAAAGAACAAATGCTGGGCTTGAACTTGTCTTCAAATAAATCAATGTTATCCTGCTGATACCAGGGGAAAAATGACTTCCAGCGTCAAGTCACTCGACTCTTGTTTATAAATACCTATTTCTAAACATTTGGAAAAGTGTTTTAGCACAGCAAATAAGAACACATTCCTATCTTGGCCTTATGACTTCTGTGAATTATTTATTCTGGGTTCTGGATGGCTTGTTTCTTGCCCTTGCCATCTGCAGATTTAATGATTTATATTTCCACAACATTACTCAAGATGGAATATTGAGTATAGTGCAAGGCATAAGGAGATGGGTAGGCAGAGGAAATAAAGACCTTCATGTCAACCATATTTGAAAGATGTACTGGTTTAGAACAAAGTTTTTTGCTTTTTTTTTTTTTTTTTTTTTTTTTTTTTTTTTTTTTTTTAGTCTGTGTTGTTGTTTTTGTCAAATTTATATATTGGCTTCACTAGATACTGAGATTCTGCATTCATGACCACTTGGCCTTTTGTTTATTTATTTTTGATAACATAATTATTGGTTGAGCCTAATACCCTAGATGAACAGTTTTTTTGTCTCCTTTAGATGAGTAAAATAAAATACTACTCTGCTTCCTTCCGCATTGTTGCAGATGTTCAGCTTAATGGAAAGTGAGAAAACACAGTAACTAAGGATCTCAGCTGAGTTTGTTAAGTAAACATTTAGTGGAATTTGTCTTAAAGGAAGCAAATTAATAATTTTTTTTTAAATTCTGAGTTTTCTATATGTGCGGTGAGTAGAACTTGAACAGTCACATAAAATCCTGATCTGCATCTGTGATTTATGATTGTGGGAACCTTGTATTTTAGCAGAGCTGAGAATGAGGATAGCATTTCAGCAAATTGAAGAGTACATACTTCTCCTTTCATCCCATATTAAACTAAAAGCAACAAAAGCTTTCATAGATGTAACTTGCTTGATAGAAATGAGTACATATGATTCAGTATTACATTTTCATATTATATATAGATGTTCGTACTGCTGTAATAATTTTGACCCTTAAAATGAGTGGGTTTACTCAACTGTACTTTCAGAACAGCAGTCTTTGGTGGATAAAGCTCATTGTGAAAGGAATTGTCAAAGATGAACATGCGGTTTCTTACTGGAGGGAACCAATAAATAAGAATTCAAGCTTGTCAACATTTAGCTGTAGGAAATTTGAAGACATTCAAGCTTTAATGTCACAGACATTCATAGAATACTGAGAATGTCGAAATGTCTTTAATGACACCTCTTAATGGAAGTAGATAAATGTAGAATGGGACCCAAAGCCTATACCTGAGGAATGCCATAAACAGTATAGGGAAAAATGTGGATAATAAAAATCATATTGTGAAAGGAATGAACATGCTATCAGTGCTGTACACACAGCTCAGCAGTCTGGGAAGTTGCCAGTAGTTTAATTAGCTTTAAGGCATTCAATTCTGATTGATTGTATGTATAAAATAAACAGGTTCAGTAAGAACTTTGGAAAATAAAAACTTAAGATCACTAGTGATGGGCTTCATCCAGCTGTCAGGTGAAACCTTTGGAAATACCCTATTCACATTAGGCATTCCTAAGTTGCATGCATTCTCTCTCTAAGGTAGCACAAAGTGACTCTTCTTGCAGAGCAAATCACACACATCATCATGGGAAAGTTATGGTCTTCTCTTTTCCTTTAAAGGAAAAAGCATTTCATCCTACAGTGATGTCTTTTTTTTTCCTACATAAGGACACAGAACACATCTCATTGCATGGACACCACAGGGATGTCCCATATGTGATGTCCTGTACATGCAGATCCTCACACACGGTTTGTGAGACCAAAATGAGCACATTCACCACGTCTGAAACCTAGCCTTTGATCAAAGGCTCAATAATATTAAAATACACTAGTTCCTATACTGTATCCTGACGTAATGCATGTTTGGCTTTGCTTCTCCTTTTTGTATTAGAAACTTTTTTTTTTTTTTGCCATTAGATGATAGGAAAGATTAGGTAAACTAGCCTTACCTTCACTTGCATTTCAAACAATTCGAATTGTTCATTTAAAACATGTGATTATTATGTGCAAATAGTTATGTAGGTTAAATATTAGAATATTAACTCCTCAAGGAGATGCTCCAAATTGTTCATTTTTAATAATCCTCAGTGGAACAGGTACCATTTCAAAAATGCACATTAATTATAAGTAACCTATAATTATAAGTGGAAGTAAATATACTTGCATTAATGAGCCAGTGACATTAACGAACATTTGTACTGAAAGGAATATAGCATTATGAAACATTATTTCTCAAAGAGGAAACAAAACAAAACTCCTGAAATGCTTTTGCTTTTAATAATTAAAAAAAAAGTAAAAATAAGTATTGTATTTGACACTGAATTTTCTGCTAGTTTTTTAGTTTTGGGACAAGTTGTTCCCAATCTAGACTACAGTAAAAACAAATTACATACTTCTTGCTGTGAAATGAAATGAAAGTTAGGTGAACTGAAGCAGTCTTCCTCTTTTGTTTGTCATTTAATTCATTTAAAGGAAAGTATTTTATCAAAAATAAAGTGGAGGCTGCTCAGTAAACTGTTTAAGGTATAACTAACCATAGAATCATAGAATTTTCCAAGTTGGAAGGGACCCGCAAGGATTATCAAGTCCAGCTCCTGGCTCCACACAGGACCACTCAAAATCCAAACCTATGCCTGAGAGCATTGTCTAAATGCTTCTCGACCTCCAGCAGGCTTGATGCTGTGCCATTGCCCTGTCCTGAAGAGCCTGTTCCAGTGTCCAACCATCCTCTTGGTGAAGAACCTTTTCCTAGTGATAAGTTTGGGATTAAGTCATTAATACCAGTGAACCATTATCTTAAAAACTCCGTTGTTTAGAAATGGACTGCTAAGTGCATCTCCAAGTACTAACACATCAGAATATTTGCTAAGCTTCAGTTAGTTTCAATGGACTTTTACTGATCTGAACTGAGATTAAAACTGTAAGGAATTAGATTTGAAATAGATGTTTAATTTTATTCAATTAATAAACTAAATTTGTTACACTACCTATCAAAGGTAGTGTATCAAATAAATATCTATTAAAACATATCACAATGAAGTATCAAATGTATTTTTAGTGAGAATATGTTTCTTTCTCTAATTTAAATAGAAAACTGAGAATTTGAAACTAGATTGGGAAATAAACTGTTAGAAGTGATATAAATGAGACAAAGTTAATTTTAACAATATCTTCTGTTAATTGGAACCTAGATTTATCATTAAAATTGTAAAAGGTAAACCAACACATAGCATAATCGAGAATGAATATACTAAAAGAAAAGGTAAATACGGTTATGTACTTGTAATCGTTAATTTTATATGAGGTAGCTGTCAATAACATCTGAATGCCTTTCTGCTTATCATTCTCATGGTGAAAGGTCCAGAGAATAGGAAAGGCATTATAGATCATTTGGTCATGGGATTTTCAATCCAATTAAGTTTTATGTCTGAGAATCCCAAAGTTGTGCATTTTATAGTGTGTGTGTGTGCATGTTGTGCCATACATGTTTGCCAGCGTTATTTTCCCATTATTTATGTAATATTTTATGAGTGGTTGCACCTGGTAGATAATTATTATCTAGCTCATCCAGGTTTTCCTATGTATCTTACCTTAACACTGCAGGAGTCCTTTTACCTCTCATTATTGCACACATTCTGTGTGCCATTAATATCAGTGGGGTTTAAATGTGAGTTTGAAAGGAAAACAGAAAGTTTGAAAGGTAAGCAGAGAAAAACACAGCTGAAACTAGTATTTATTACCAAGTAGGCAAGTCGGCCTGCTTATATGATAGGATTCCACAGTCGCACAAACTTGTTCTTAAAGGGCAAAACGTTCATTGTATTGGAAACAGGAAACATACAGAGCCTTTATTATGTAGTACCTGGTACTGAAGTTCATTTAGCATTATTAGTAAGTCTTAGTACTTTATGATAAGCACATGGCTCATTCATCTGCCTTTTTTTTATAGTAGTCCTTCTGCAAAGCTGCCCAAGTTAATTCTGATACAGGCCTGTGTGAAAACAGAAGCATTTCATTAAGAATACATTAAAAGGAGGCTATAGTGGTGAAAATATTCCAGTAATGAATCTCCACAATTAATAGTCCAAATTAATGAAGGTTTCAGTTCAGAAATGAAATAAGAGCCCCTAGAATGCTTGCTCACTGATACCTAGCTTTCAGTCCCAGAAAAAAAAAAAAAGGTTTAATTTATGCCCTTTTCAGTGGATTAATGTTATTTGGCACAATTTGTGAAGTTCTTTCATCTCTCTCATTCTTACATATAGCATCAGACCTGTATGCTGAGAGCTATGGGAGGAAGTAGCAAGTAAAAGGAATAATGCATGCATTAGCCCTAGTTCTAGTTAAGTACCCTGTGCATCTGCAGATTCTGTTAGTTTTGGAAATTGGAGAAAGTGCTTGGATGGCAATATTTTTTCAGATGATTTTTACTTCGAGGTTTAATATGCAGAGCCTGTTTCAATACACCTGTATGCTGTAGACTGAAATGAATCTTTTATGAAAATGCATTTATTTTGCATTATCCCTGAATAAGCTTTACCATGTGAACACGTTTCAGGTTTTTTTAAAACAGGAAAGCAAATACAGAGCAGTATATTTAAAGGAACTCCACATCTGGCTTACATTACTGGAGAATAATGATAATCTTGATGATAATGTAACGTATGTTTTTCATTTTTTTGTCAGAAAGCTTATGAATAACAAGTTTAAATATAATTTATGTTTACATTTTGGACAGAAATTTTAATAACCTGTATGCATTTCATGTTATCGTATATACTACATATATGTTATACAAAGCTTGCAAATATGTAATCTATTTGGTCATAAAAGTTTGTCTGCTTTTCCCATCCAATTTGCCTTCAGATGGTAATGGTAAGGTTTAATACCTATGTTTATTAGAACTGGTTCACAGCTCGAGATTCCTACCGCTGCAGGTGTATGCTAAGTCTTATTGGAGCATTTTTGAGCCAGTTCTTACTAATCCAAGAGAAGATTATTAATTATTTATTTGCTGGGTTATTTCTACTGGTGTAGAAGGCTTTAAGGTATGTAGAACTGTATCAAAACATCAGACCACATTAGCAATGTCTTGATCAGGGTACATCTCAGTAAAAAATCTGTTATTAGCCCTGCTAAAATTAATAACTTGTTTGAACCATTTTGTTTTTTTTAATTAAATTTCTCATAATTATCTGCCAGGGTCACAACTTCTAAATGTCACCGTTCTTTGAAAGGATACTCAAGCCAATATTGTGTTTTCCTTATTGCTGCTTTTATGGTATATGCAAGTATATATATACTTTCATTCCTCTGGGTTCCCTTCTAGCTCCTGGGTAAATAAGTAGCTTCACAGTACTTCTGTCACTTCTAGTATGTGAGCTTCAGGCATTGCCATGCTCCTGGAAGGGATTAATCTGGCAAGTTTCCCTGACAGACCATGTGACTATCATAGCAGAATGGGACACAAGTTCTCCACCCTCAGCTTCTGAAGCCCCTTAGCCATTCTCAAAGGAGAATAGTAGTAGTACAGGAAAAATATTACCGATGTAGTTTTCTCAGGCTAATATATCCTTTTCCTCAGGAGGGATAATTACCACAAGCTTAGCTAGAGCATCATGCCATGTAATATACCCATGGAAATGTATCCAGAAGTCTCTGTGGCTGGAGAAGGACATGCTTTTCTGCTGGGGGAGTCTGATTTAACTGTGATACCAGACAAAGCTAAATGGATCTACCAAAGAGCAAGTTTTTCCTGTCATTTCTTTGTTGCTATAGTTCTAGATGCAAAGTTATTTGATATTTGTTCTTATTTAGAAATACTTGATATGTCCCCAGAATTGTGCATGTATATTTATGTCTGTAAAACACAGAAATACAAATATGATGGATGTATATGATGGATGTACAATTTACTCTCCATTTAGCACAATCTCTACTGAGAAAGTGTATTTTGAGATATTTTCATTATTTCATTTACACAAGGAAAGACCGATAAACTAATGTATGAAGACTAACAACATTAAATTCAACAACATATGGCATTAGGAATGTTCTTTGAATAAGTTTAAGATGAAGCTCAGGACTCCACCTATATTTCTGCATACATTGCAGCACATGCCTCTTAATGTACAACTGCTTTTGTCTGCAAATCTTGATTAAATTTAGACACTTGCAAAGCTAAAAATGAACTCCAAACCAAAATGACTATTGATTTAAATATCAAAACATGATCTTGCTTACCAGTTTGTAGGGTATGAAGTGTTTGCATTGAACTATATTAACCATATTGCTGTCAGGAGAAATGGTAATCACCGGTTCATTATTAATGTCAATTTTAATCTATCCTAATTTTGCAGAAACCTAACAATCTGAAATACAATGCTTGATACCATGTATCAAGGTCAAGGAAATTTTTTATTCATATTTTATTTTCAGAACATGACCTAAAAAGGTCTGCAAGAGCAAGGGAAATAAATACAGGTATTCTTTGTTGTGATTGAAACAAAAAGAACCCACTGGTGACTTATGTTTTGAGAAGGCTTGGGCACTGATGGTTTTTGCAAGAGGGAATTAGTATTCAGCAGAGACAGGCTTTTGTCTCAGAAATATACAGTTTGTTATTTCCTTTATCTCTTAAAATTTCTAAACTTCAAAATTTTCATTTATTAGATGTTCATCTGTACATATTATACCAGTCCCGGATGCTGACCCATCAGGCTGCCCACACTCTAGAACTGCATGAGTTCTCTAGAATCCTTGTAATCTTACTTAGGATGTGTTGCATGAGAATTAAAATTGAGATATAGAAACATCTCTTCTGTGGCTAGTAACTGTCCTCTTTGACCAATACAGCCTGAATTGAAATGAGTTATAAAGGATTAGAGATGCTTCATAGAGTGTGTAGTAGATTGGGATGATTTGAGGTTAAATAGATCTGTAGTGGGGGATTGTATTTGGGAGGTGATAAGAAAGGGGTTTTAAGGATTAGAAATGAAAATCCTAGATTCCATGGAAAGTTACACTGGATTTTGTTTGATGAAAACTCTTAATGTTGCTGAGAATTATCCCTTCCGTTTGAAGTAAAGTGAAAGCTTGAGGTATTTGGGAATTCTAAGATTTTGCTTCTTCCAGAAGTCATTAATTAGAGAATTCCTTACTACTTCTCAGAGAAATCAAGTAAATGTAGCACCACGTGGTAACATGAAGTAATATTCATAAAGAAACTCTATTAACTATACGGTTACCTGCAACTTCAATGTCTGGTCCTAATATGAATATTAACAGTATATAAAGAATATGGACAAAACATCTGAAATGTTTTTGTGCAAGCCCCTTGATGAGATAACTAAACAGTTTAATATTATAATGTTTGCATCAGATTCAGGTGAACTTTGGAGTTAGAGATAACAAATGGTATCTTAGAATAGAGTGTTTATATACCTGATAGTAACTGGTCGTTATTACAGCAGTATGATTTTCCTGCATTCAGTGTCATTGAAACTCAAGCTGCAGCTTTTTAGTAGGGTCTTGTATGCTGAAGTTTTACATTCTCCTATTAGGACAGGTTGATCTTAGGATATTTGCAGATGTCTGTGAAGCTATAGTATTTGTTTTGTACCTTAGGATATTGTCCCAAATTGCTAAAATAGAATATGAAATCAAAATTACTAATACTAAAATAACTAATAATACTAAAATAACTTTAATGCTTTGAGCATTAAATCCCTTATTAAGATTTTCTGTCAGTAATTAGCTGTTGTTCAATTTTGTCCTTAAAATATTAACTGAGATTGACCCAACTGTTAAATGACTCTTGCTGAAAGTACATTTTCTTTTACAGTGGTACTGAAACACACAATGTTGTTTATCTGGTTCTCTTCTTATCTTGACATCATCAATCAGTATTTGAATGTTTTCCAAGCATATATTATGTATTCCTGGGAGTCAGAAGCTTTATGACAGTGGGATGATTAAGAGATGAAAGCTAACATTTTAAATGGATTTTGTATTTGAATTGGTTACAAAAATATGTGTATTTTTCAATGCAAAATGTCATTTTCTGAATTCTACCATTTTCCTACTGTATTTTTATAAATTTAATGCATTGTTCTATATATATTTTTAAAACATATTTTTAAAAAATTGAAGCTATTTCATGAGCTCTTATGTTTAATACACATATGAAACGTATGCATAATGAACATGTATGCCAGTATTTAATTTTACATTCAACTTATCTTAAAAGTTACTGCAACACTTCGCAGCTTACTTTGGAATTAAATCTGATCTGTTAATATTGTTATTTTTCTTATGTTTATCTCTACCTAGTCACTCCGAAAATACTAAGAGCTGTAAATAAAAGCTGTATTTCATGAATAACTCCAACACCAGGTCATGTTTTTACTCTTACGTATTTACTCGTGTAAATACCCTTTTGTGTTAACCTGGCTCTGTCAGAAAGCCTGCTCTCAGCATGATTCCTGGGGAAAGTAATTCTAGAAATCAACTCCACGTATTTTCTACATTTATTTAATATATTCATCTTACATAAGCATTTGCTATCTGTTTGTTAACTTCTTTATTAATATGCCTAATTCTTAATGCATATAATTCATATACATGGTGTGTATTTACAACAATTTTACATTGAAATTTGATGTTGCGTCACTATGTGCATGTTGCTAATTTTAAGTGAATAGCCAAGGACTTATTGACTGAAACAAACTTCAAGAGACAAATGCTAGGATTTAACAAGTAATATCAGTTTGTTATTTTTCTCTAATCAAGGTTTTCTAATTGATAAGTTTCTGTAGATCTACATACCAATGATGTACTCCATTTATCTCAGGCAAACTCCAAAAATAGCCTGCTAGTTCTATAAATCTAACAAAACCTGAATAAGTTCAACAAAGGGCAGCTGCAGTACAGAATGTCTTGAAAGATATTTTGAAAGATGCTTGAAAGATACTCCCTTCTTCCTGCTCTGAATGGATGGCTGTAATGAAATAGCCTGACCTTTAATTCAGAGTGTTCCTATTTGTGTTGGTATGAAATGACTTAAGAAAAATAAGTTTAAATTAAGGCATAAAATTTAGAAATGAAACTTCTTTTGCAGTCATTTTATGTATCTGAAATAGAGCTGAAAATGCTAAATGTACATTCCCTTGGTTTTCTAAGAAAATACAAATGCATTATCTCTGTTTCTCATAATCAGTGAATTCTCAGTTTCATACGATTCTACTCAAAACCCCAAATGGAGCCAAAGATGGTTTTAATCTTGCATTTGAGCATATAATCTGTGATCATTAAGCATGCAAACTGACCTCTGAGTGTTATAGTTGGCGCTTATTACAATTTAGAGAGCAATGTTTGAAAATTAATCTCTGAATTTGAATGATTTGTTCTTGACTTCATTTACCAAAGTTACAAATGTAGAAAATTTTGTTCTATTAAGTGCCTTAACCACTGGATTATCATTCTGAGCAGTTTTGATAGAAGGGTGGCAGGATGAGCTATTTGTTTTGCAGTCATATTTCATGGGCTGAATCATCATTCTCTTAGCAGGTGCGGCTCTTTTCAGTGGAGTTTTTCCTGTTCTTCGCTGGGATTAAGTTGGGCCAGGGATGGATTATACTGGCAACTGTTATGTCCTGTTATGGCCTTGCAAGAGCCTTTATTTTACTTGTCTGATATTAGTGAGTTTCACTGTATTTTCTGATTTCTGAAGAAAATGCATGGTTTGCCTAATGTCATCTTTTTCCTTTTTCAATTCTTTTAACACCTGCTTTTCTTTTATTCAGCTGCTCACTGGAAGAGAAAGGATAGGAAAGAAGAGAATACATCCCAGGAAAACATGGAAAGAGCTGTGCAAGGTAAAGATATGAACTTCTGATTTCCCCATTTATCAACATTTTAAGTTCAGGTCGCTTGAGATTTCCTTTTTTCAAAGCTTTATAATAAAAAAAAAAATAGTCGTGTTTTTCCACTGTCTCAGCAAGAGATCTCTTTCAGGCCACTGTAGAATTTAGATGACAACAGCTCTGCTATGTATATAGGCATAGTTTAACTGTTGATGGGTATTCTTCAAAAGAGCTTAAATCTTAGCCAAATTTTGTCCTCTCATTCTCTAAGGTGTATTATCTCTTATAAGTGCATAGTAAGTCTGCCTTAATGCAGGTACTCTAGAAGAGCTGTAATTGTCTTCTCATTCCCAGTTGGCTAAACACAGCACTGCATAATAAAATCACTGCTGCACAAGTGCAGCTGTACTGACCAAAGATGTCATTCTTGAAAGCTATGTTCACTTCAGTAGGGAGTTTCTGCTCAAGAGCAAAAATCCTGGGGCAGCAAAAAAACAAGAGCAAAAATCTTTACTTTTAATTACCTTCAAAACAGGCTTCTCAAAGCTGCAGTTTTCCCAACAGCCTACCCACTAAGTAGTTGACAAGTACAGCACAGACAAAAAAGGTTCTCTGACTGAGAGAAAAGCCCTAATGCACGCACATATAGAATTTCCCAACAGGATTGTGTTGAATCTACACCAAAGCCACTTTCAGCTACGACAGTAATATATAGATTTTTGACAAGGAAGTAATTTTTGATGGAGGTGACAGTATCATATAGCTTTCCTGCTTTTTTATCAGCACAGCGATGAAGCTGTCTTCTATCAAGAAAAAAAAGGAAAAATGCCAAGGGAAATAAAATCAACCAAGCAAACTTTTTATATTTAGACTGATGAGCTGTATGCCCTTGTTTGGAAAATTTATGTCACTACAAGCTCCAGAAGCCTTTTTGCCAATGCAAAATTTTAAATGATAATGCAAAGGCTTTTGTGAGATTGCTCACAATTTACTCTAATAAAACCAGTTCCATTGTAAGTTTAACAAGTGCTTGTACTTTTTGTTAGGTAGCAGTACTGTAGAGACACCTTAGATTTTGACGGCTGGAATCTCATTGATATGGCTTTGTGGTCTTGCTTTGCTTTCTGGGGTTTTGAACAGGGATTTGACAGAGAATGCAAGGGAAGGGATTCTCAAGAAGTTAATCCTGGGGGAACCTCTGGCTACAGACACTTTAGGAAAAGGGATTTGGGAGAGGTTCAGTTGTAGATCCATATCTAATCTTTTCACCTTGTTCATCTTTTTAACTGAATTTTGAAGTAAATTAGTTAAAATCCATGTTCTGAGCATCAAAATCTTTCCCTGAATATATCAGAAATGCACTACAAATATTAATTTTATACAGACATTTTCTCAGTTCAGTGATATGCAAGAGATGGAAGAATTTTAGCTGAAATAAACAGAACTAGGTGGAACTTTCCCTATCCACGTCCTCAGCCATCTGGATTCATTCTCTCATCTGATAATGAGCTGCCATCATTTATTCCTCTTGTAGATTTTCAGACCTGTTCTCAACCATACAATTGCCTGAAGACTCTACAAAGATAGCCTGGAAGATAGCTGCGAAGGCATTCTCATTACTTTAATGAGTTTCTGACCAGTGGTCCAGGCTACTGGCCCTGTATTTAATTAAAGTAACACAAGCTGTGTATTCACCAAATGTCCAGGAGAAGGTCAACAGTCTGTTCCGGGCTCCAGCACTCTTGTAATTGCTGTTAGGACTGGAGGGAAGTTCTACAAAGGACAGAAATACATCTCAACTCAGGGCTGTTCGGGGATGCTGTGGTTCTGTTCCCTTCTGGTAACCTGAGCTGGCTGGGGCAGCTAACTGCCTTCTCCCATTACTTTTTTGGGGGATGTAGTTAGTTATTCAGCTCTCTGAACCAGTTATTGGTTCACTTGTCTACATACTGGTGTCAGGAGTAGGACAGGACTGGGGCTTCATGGAAAAGGATGGGAAAAAAAGAAAAGACCATCTCTGACTTGGATTATTTTAAGCTTCTGTAGCACAGCACTATTAAAATCTTGATGCAAGTGTTTTGCTCTCCTCTGTTTCTCCAGCATTTCCCCCTGTTATGTCCTGAAAGTACCATTTGCCCTGGCCATAGACATTATCTATGAAACTGAATTTGTTTAAAAGCATTATCTTCAATATTTAAAAGGAATTGGCTATATGCTGAATGATAAGAGCTTTATACAAAAGATTATAGTTCTGATATGGCACTTGAGATTGTAGAAGGGGAGTAGTTAATGTCTACTAGTGTAAAGAATGGCATAGGTTTTACTGTTAGCATTTCTGAGGACTTGAATGGTTTTGACCTCAAGATGTTAATCTTACCAAACTCCAGAGCAAATGTCAAATGTCAGGAAAATCTAAATAGATGTGTGGACTTTGAGTATTTTAATCAGTCTAACTTTAAATAGAAAGGGGCTTCCAAGTTAATAGCAAAGTTTTCCCTTAATTATAATATGAGTAGAAATGATTATACAAGATTCAGCTGGCCGGAAAGTTTTGTTTTTCTTGAAGGAAATACCACTTACTTATCCTGCTTAGTTTACTATATATGTAAAAAATATAAAACATTTAGTTTTGAATCACATCTTCAAAAACAGTATGAATGTGATGGAACAAATTTCTCTTTCTTACATTTATTGTGGATACAAGTAGAAAACATCTTCCCTAAAGAAATCTACTTCACAAAAGGACATAGAGAGAATTGGAATTTTATCTGCTTATAGTGATTGATATTAACTGCTTGGGGATGCACTTCTAAAAGGCAACATAACTACATCTTCCCCTAATACTGAAGTGCTATTACATAGATCTGTTTCTAATGTGTCTGGGACTTTTTTATGCTATTTGCTCTTAAGCTCTTCCTGTTTCTTTGCTGCTGCTTGCCCCCTGCTGTTTTTGCTGCTGCTCTCTGAAAGAAAACTGCCTTTCTTTGATTTAATGTATGTATATATAGCTATACTCATATGTATATATACACATATAAATACATATATATACATATATAAATAAGCGTGGAGTTTTTACTATGGACCACTTGAAAATTTTGCAGTTTGTTTTTAAGTTTCAGTTTGTGGCATGTAAGTGCAGACATGTCCTTTTACAATTTTTTGCATTATTTCAAAAAATTAGAGCTAGTCGGGCAATATATTCTCTGTTTTTCACATTTTTGAATGTGTTTTTCACATTACATCTAGCCTGGGAGATGAGTGTTCCAAACAAAGTCTTTCCGTCAAATCCCTTGAGCATTTTTATTTTTTTCTCTTAACCTGATTTCATCTTTATGGGAGATGAAATTCTTGTGCACAATTGCATGTGTTAAAGTAGTGAGAACTACAAGACATTTACTGGTATGATACACAAAAAATGCATTAAGGTTTGGACTTTAAACTTGCAAGAAGGAGGTGACTCATCTTTAAGTCACCTTCTTTTGAACTTGTGCCAAGACTCACTATTGCAAAATATAGTGCACAAGTTCAGCTGATGTCTGGAGACACTCAGTGGGAGTACCAACTTTTAATTCTGGATTTCCTGTCTTTGGTGGATTTTAGCCTGACCACTTATGTTATTTTAATGGAGGCACTGCTATTTAATTTCCTTTGTTTCTTTTCAAACCATTGAAAAAAAACAGAAAAGGGTGATATTAATAATGTATTATGCCTGAGACTACTACAAATGTGATCAATGTTAATGGGATCATTGAAAATCTTCTCTGAAGATCAGAATTACCCTTTAAAGCTCTTACACATCATGTTTTCCCTGACTGCTAAATACAAAGCGTAGTGCACCATGCTTCACTTGTGTTATCAGTGTCAAAGATGCTTTAGTCAGTAGATCATCAACATTACAGACCATCCATTCTAATTTAAAACTTTTTTCCTGTTAAAAAACAAGCGTTCTGCCTATAAAAATAAATAAATTAAAAGAAATACTATTTTACATTGTAGACACCTGTGGAATATTAAACTGGTTTTGAAAGGAAAGAATTGAAAAGTCCAAAATAATTGTACTCTTAGGTTTTGCAATATTATGCAGTGTTAGTTAACAGATATTCATTAAGTGTAAGAGAAGAGTATACCATCCATACAAGGTGTGATGCATTTCTGATATATCTCAACAAGCTGGACTATATCATATTTCTTTCAAAATAGCAATTTCTCTCTCTTGAATGGCTATAATACTATTAGATTTTAAGAATTCCCATTGGAAGTCAACAGAAAGAACAAGAAATGCATTGAGTTTAAAACATCAGATTGCACTCTATGGTTCAAGTACGTTATCTGTGTGTCTCTTCCTTGGCATCATTAAAGAGGTTTTCAGTCTCTCATTATTATCATTTTTCAAAATGAGATGTGTAATGCAAGTAACTCTGTATGTAATAATCAGTTTTGAATTAAGAATGAAGTAGAAATATCATTTAATCATCCAAGGTGTCTTTCCTAGGAATAGCCATCAGTTAAACCTATGTAGTTCATATATCATTTGGCCAGTCAAGTTTGCACTTGGGTTATGGAGGATTGCTTTGAAGTATGCCTCAGAATAGACAGTTCAGTATCAGGGCATTTATAATAGTATCCAATATGCATCTTTTAAAGAATGAAAGGGGAAGAAGGTGCAAGTAGAAGTCTGTCCATGTCAGAGTGGTAAAGAGCTTGGAAATGTTTTCTGCTACTCCGCAAATAGACACTCCTGTGGTGAATTGTTAAATTTTGAGAAGCATTTCCTTCTGGTGACACAAATCTGCTTGAAGAAGCTTTCAGAAAGGCTACTTGCAGGTCTTTGCAGGAGCCAAAGCATCTGCCTGGGGCATGTGTGTGTTTAGCAGTACTGCAAGGGGCTAGAAGAAAGCAGAAGTTACTAGCCTTATAGGTATTTGCCCAATCAGTATTTTCCTCCTGTTTACCATCCAGTGTATATAAAATATTTTATGGCCAAATGTCTTCATGATATGGAAAAGCCCCAAAAGTTTATATTCATCTTCCAGTGTTGCAGTAGTTTAGAGGTTTTTGAAACAGGGTCCTATTTTATGCCCATCTCTTTTAATGAGGGCATTTTTTCCAGGGCTGGGCTAGACGAGAAGCTGAGACAGTGCAGCTGAGCAGCACTGAGCAGTTTCCATTTGAAATGAGGCTGTTGACAAAAGTTTAAGGGAATTGAAATGAAGTCTGAAATATCCTTCCTGCCTTCACCATGGAAGCCCTAGGGTGCTACAGACTGTGAAAGATTAGTAATTAGAGGCTCACCTTCTGTATACTAATGAAAGGCTCAGAACTAAAGCTTTTAACATTGAAGAGATTGCTACATCCTGCATTTTTTTTTACTTTGAGGTTTTTAGAAAAACTAACTGTGTCAGAGGGCATATCTAGCAAGTTATACTGAGAAAGTGACAGTATTGTTTAAATGCAAAGTCAGGGTTTGAACGTGTGCTGTGCAAATCACTTCCAATGTACTTTGCAGTTAAGTCTGCAGCAGCAGAGCTGTGCCAGTTGTGTGCAGTCCTGTGACCCTGCCAGGAGTGTAAGGAGGGTGGGGAGGGGGCTCCTGTGGAGTGCTAGTACTGTCCATAAAAATCATGTCTCATCTATCATGAGACAGAATTAGAAGATGATTGAACAACATTTCTTTAAACATGAGCTGACACAATTCCTCTCAGTTCCCATGAAATCACTGAATAGCCTTTCTTCACTGAATTTTTGTGTTTTCTGCAGGATTTGATAACATTCAAAAAAGTCTCACATAGCACCTCTCTGGTATATATATGTTTCCACTTTGAAACCCTGCCTCTTCAGTTCTGCTTTGGCTGTTTTCATGTAAAGAAAAAAAAATCAGCCAGACGTCAGTCAACTTCACCTATTTATTATCTTTAGATATCTGTTGTGGGCTCTTGTGAAATTTCTAGCCTTACTTCATCTTGGCTTCTAATATACTGAAATATATTATTTCTTCTCACAAACATTTATATAAGCACTTCATTTCAAGAGCTGCATTTTCCAAAAGGCAGATTAAAAATAAACTTACTATGAAAGTGAATATTTTGATTGGATCATACATTTGTACTTCTGTGGGAGAGTGTCGTGGTCTCAGATGGTGGGAAGATCAAATAAAGAAGACATCATAACAACGTACAAATGGTCTTTGTTAAAAAGTCAACATGTTTGCTGCCTATAGGAGAACATTCCTTGTGGACATCTGCTTTCTGGTACATTCTGATATACCTTTTTCTGGAGAATGAGACCAGCTAAATATTGGAAGAAAAGAGGGATTATGTATTTTCTCTTAAGAGCCACTAGGTGTTGTGACTCCACCTTTGTTTTTCTTCTGGCCACAATAAATACTTGGACATAGAATAGGAAATAAATTTTTCTAACTCAAAGGGTGAACTAATTTCTCACTAAAAAGCAAAAAAGAAAATCCTAAGTCCTGTTCTGCTGCTGAGTGCAGCAGAGAGGCATGCTCCCTCTGTCTTGGGATAAATCACAGGATTTTACTGTAGCCCAGTTTTAGCAGCTACTTTGGAGATGTAGCAAACAATTCACACTATGCATGGGAGGAGCAGTAATTCATCTAAAGGTGGCAAATCTGAGACGTGACAGGTATTAAAAAGGAAAGGCTAAGTGCAGTATCACATTTTTATTCTACTGTCTTTCCATACAGGTCACAAGAGGCAATCCATTCATTCCCTCAGTACATCACCAAGTTAAATGTATGCACAACCACTTTCAAAGCTACTCTTTTTCCTTTCTAATTTTATGTCAATCAGTGGTCATTGAGATAGCCTAAATCCTTCCAAAAGCAACTGTTCATGTAAATTAAAATGCATCCTGTATTGTCTACTGTGAGACTGTCTCAGAAACCATTGTGGTGCATGTGGATAGTGCCATAAATAGCAAACTTTATTTCCAGAGTAGCTGGTTTCTCTAGTCTTTTTCTCCACAGTGTTAACTTCATTAGGTAGAGGTCCAGGTCATCTTTGTACGTATTAACCGCCTTCTCCCTATTCCCCCAAAAAACCTGTGAACATTAATTTCATCCAAATCAGTTTGATGAAGGAGAATGAAAGGGACAATTTGTGTAAGCAGAAAATTAGCTGTGGTATTTTCTGAGTAACAGGAGTTTGAAGATTAAAGGGCAAAGTCTATACGCTACTGAACTTTCACTTTCCAGACATAACACACAAAACGTGGCAGGCTGATGAGTACTGAAGAGATCCAGGAAGAGAACTAAAATTGAAACAAGCTCTAGGATATTTACCGATGCCAAAAGAAGAAAGATCTTTAGTGATCTAAATAATGTCGTCACCCTCTGAAGGACTCACAAGTATTTTCTAAAGAATCAGTCAGTCATTAAACATCTTTCTCTTGCCTTTCTTATGATCACAGTCTAACTACGATTTTAGCAATACCAGGCTTTGGAGAATAATCAAATTGTGAAAACTTGTTTCTCATTAATCCAATCTAGGAAATTCTTAAGAGCCTACGTGGAAATGTCTCCCTTCCTTGTGAGATTTCGAAGTTGATTCAAAAGGGCTAAAGGAGTGCTCCCATGGTGTCCTAGACAGACTCCTGGCTTTGAAGCCTTCATTTGAAATGAGACCTGTAAATCAAAATTTAGGAAGGACATAATTATTATCACTGAAGGCAGTCATATGTGAGTTGTAATAGGATTTCCCTAACACTATAAATTATATCAGATATTATTACCTCAGAACACAGTCCATGAAGAACTTTCCAGGAAGAATCAAAATTGATTTATAAAATCTGTAATTAAAATGTTGAGGATTAAATCAGTGCTTGAGGTCCTCTATGATTGCATTATCTTTCTCTTATGTTTTTGCATAATATTCTTATTACTCTTCTCTTTCCTTAAATATGGTTGTCAAAAAGGGAAAAAAAATTCTAAGTCATTAATTTCTTCTGTCTCCCTTGATTTTCCCTATGACATTCGTGTAAAATTAGGGATTGTTTAAATTGTCTTCTCCGTGAAATTTTCAAAAAGTCATTATAAATAGTAGATACAGTAAACTTAAAAAAAAAAGTTTATATATCAGCTAGTAAAAAATAATAAAAAATTATTTTGTGTAGAATATATGGAATTGCTAGTTATAAAGTTGATAGAAAGAACCTGGAGGAAGAGTTAGGAAGAGTGTTAATACTTTTGAGATGATTCTAAACTTAAGGCATACTGCTCTACTTGTCCTTCAGATTTACTATTGTGATGAACTAATAAAGTCTTAATATACATTATGAAGAACAATATAAGAACATGCAAAATCTCTGAATCTCTGTACAGGATTTTCTGGTGAGTTTAAAATCCCAGCTCAGCTCTGTTTTTAAGTGTATGAGTTTTTACTGCATGTTGCTTATTGCTCTTAAGAGATATTCAGGAAATAATTTACTATAGAGGGCCCCAGACTGAATGTCCTGCTCATTGCTTAGTGCTGCCATGATAGGCCGGTTACTAATCATAGGTAAAACCATCCCTCACACCCTGAGCTCGAGTCAAACAGAATCTAAGCCACTTTTGAGCTGAACAACTTTCTAAATTGAGGGTTCCAAAGTCATTAAGTGGGATAGAAAACACTACGATTATAGGATTACTGAGTGTTAGTAATTTCAGGAGTACCAACCCATACTTCAGTCCATACTATCTGGTGCAGATACTTGGAAATTTTATTTTGATGGGGTGCTTAACAGCCTTCAAGCATGGCAGGGAATTTGAATCGCAGGGCTCTGTCATCTGCACCTTTGAGAACATTTCACAATATCTTCTATTTATGATGTAAAAACGGATAGAATGGCATTAAATTGTTCTTGCTGGTTTTGCATATGGTTCGTTATTTCTGTGCTTCCCTCCCTTTTATTCTTCACTGCAGCCAGAGCCTTTCCAAAGGGATAAAAGGGCTGGTGAGTGGCATCTTGTGGCTCTCAGCTTTACCACATGAGTGACTCAAACATTAGGAATGTTAGTGCCCTAACAGTTGGCAGTCTCCCAACTCAAAGACTGAGCAATTTAGTATAATAGACTGAGCAGCCTCAGCTACCATTGTGTCTGGGATTTTGTCTGAACTGTTAAATCTAGGACTTTCAGTTGGCACTGTATGCTGCTGCTGCCTCTGGGCCAGCCATGCGCATGAGTGATTTGTATAAACCACACTTTACAAGCTTGAAATGAGTTGTGGTCCTGCAAGATTAGAACAGATGAGTGCAGTTCCGCCTAGATGTCATTGTGAACTACTTCTAAAAAATGCCCAGCATATATGCACTAGTGAAATTAGACAGGAAAAAATACTGCTAAATAAAATGAGTTTGTATTGCTGCTTCAGTTACTATTCTAATTTTACATAGAACAGTATTACAACAGAGTAACAGAATTGTCTTAAATAATGAACTTTACAAATGTGTTGTCAGTGGTAAAATCCCATCATTCCACTTCATTAAAAGAATAGACTGTTTCTGTCAATGCTGTTTAAATGGAACTAGAGTCATCGTATCGTTGAATATAGATATTTTAAATTCTGGACTTGAATGTGAATAATTATAGTATTTGCAAAGGTTGAGTAATGTTGGGAAGAGGGCAAAACCAGATTAGCCTCATCCCTCTACCTACTCCAGCCTTGTGTGGGTATGAAAAAATATTCAAACACATAATGTAGGGTCTAATCCTATAGTCCCGAACTGACATATTTTATAAGATTTAATCTGGGATTTTAGCAAATCTACTTTTACATTAACAAGTTCACAAAGTTAGATTGCTGCCATGAGTCTGCTCTTTACATCATCTTTCACTTTTACATCATCTTTTTTTGTACTTTTCAGCGGATTTTAGCCTAATTTTGGTAAAGAACATAGCCATTTGCATATCTTTAAGAGAACACATTTTCTAAACTAAAACTGTTCAAAAATACTCCTTTAGAAATGGAAACGTTTTGTTTTGTGTTTAGTTGTTGGTTTCTATTTCTTTTTTCTCACGAGATGTTCTGCACAGAATTGTTTTTGTAGATGAAGCAGCAAACCAAAATGTTGTTTTCAGTGTAACTAAGCCATCATCTAGCCTTCCTGTAAACTGTAAGGAGATGAATAGAGTTTTGAAAATGTTATATTCTCCATCCAGTGCATCTAAAGGAGTACTTATATTTAAATTTTGTTTCATCCTCTTAGTATGAATTCATGTCATTACCAAATGGTAAACAAAAACAGATGTCAGGCTCACTTTAGAAAAAGTGGTGAGCTTGCAGTTACATATTGAAGTGCACTGCTTCTGAGAAAAGGGTTTTGATATACTTCAGTCCTTCTCTTTCAAATGGATATTTTTATCCTGGAAATATCTTTAGTGCCCTTAACAGTTCATAGAAGAAAGTAGCCAAAAAGTAAAAAAATAATAATGGTGAAAATATCATATCCATTAGGTTGAAGAACTTTCAGAAGGTCTGGTTATTTAAGGATATTTGTTTATTAAGAAGAAGAGAGAAAAGAACATCTGGCCATTAAAATAAGATGAACAGGCTATGGAATAAATTTATATAAATAAGCCTAGCTTAAGAAGCAGAACAGTTGTGTGCTTTGCTACTAAACAGATTTTGTGACAGTACTGCAAACTTGCCAAGATATTAAGTAAATGAAAGCCAACAATCAAGTCTTTAAGTATATACTTTAATGACATAAGAGTATTACAAGCTTACAGGGGAAGAAAGCTTATAAAAGCATTGACCTTCCCCTATACTCTGAAAGACATTTAGGTGAGGTAAAATAAGACTTCTTACAATATCAAAAGACAATACCTCAAAAGAAAAGAACTGTGTGAATGCAAATATTCTAGCAGAAGTTTATAATACAGACTTTCATTATTTATGTAATCATAATAGATGGCATTTTGTACTTGTCTACCAGGAAGTATGAGGCATCCTCATATACAAAAGGCATTGTATAAGAGCACAGTCAATGGAACAGTTTGTATTTACACTGGAAATAGCATTTTCCCCATTCTTAGTATAGAGACAAAGTGCTTACCAGTTTAATGGTATTTAGGAGAAAGTCCTATTTTCCTGGATAACTCTTCTTAAGGGCTAGTTAAACATAATCGTCAAAATTAAGTCCATGTCTACCTCTTATGTCTAGGTTGTTCTCCATCCCCCTCTATTGTTACCTATACCACCTGTTTGTTACTGTATTGCTGAGTTCATTTCTGAATGAGACAACTATTTCCTATGGAAGCAAGTCTCAGATGAAGTTTGGAAAATAGCTTATTTCAGCCTGATTTGGCTAGAAAAAGGGATTTGTCATGAAGTTATCATTTCATCATTATTCTGTAAAATGCCATTGTGGCAGACTATGACCCAGTCCTTACTTTTAACAGAAACCAAAAATCACACAAAAAATTATGTCTTAGAGGCCTAGGAGTGTGCAGTACAAAAGGGATTGTAAGCCAGTGCTGTGCAATGTGGATGGGACCAGAATGTACACTGCAGTCTATCTTGAGTTACATTATGCACTTCACACTTGTTATCCCAGGTGTCTCTCCATAAAGTGAAGAAACACAGCTTGAAGCATGGAAATTTAATGGGAGCATCATGTGTTTACCAGGACCGCGGTAGGTGCTGAGAACAAAGCCACAAACACTGACTTACCTTGTTATCTGATGGGGCTATTTTCTCTAAAAAAGGAATTTTTAAACGGTGCTAAGATGTATCTCTTTATATTGAATGGAGCCAGTTATAGATTTGGATATGTAGTTTAGTTGACAGTCTTGACTCACCTCTCAATTACATTGCGCTTCCTGCATATGTGCTTTTCCTTTGGACAAAAGAAACCGAGTTATATGAAAAAATAGCAAGGTGTTTGAAAGAATCACAGTTTAAAGAAAAGCAGTGTTTCTTTCACTAAAGAAATATTTGCCTTAAGGCAAATGACTGAGTGATGAAAACATTAAGCTTTGAATATTCCACACATACCACCTAAAATCAGTTGATTTTATAGGTTTGGTAAAGGACTAACAACTAATGAGAAAAATCTGGATAATCCAAAGCTAGCAAATACTAAAACGAAGATCTGCTTGATACTCTGGTAGAGTGTACACAAAAGGGTGTACTGCAGTTTTCTTATTAATTGACAACAATGAAGCTTGCTTCCTATTATTTAAAACTTTAAATAATAAAATTAACACATGTATTTCAGTGCAACATCAGAATCGTACTCATCTTACTACGCTTACTATGTATACTTACATGAGTAGAAGAACTAAGCAACAACTGACAAAGCTTTTTGAGAAACTGAGCAATGGAATAGAAATAGACATGAGATATCTTATTTCACAGAAAACTAATAACATTCAGATTCCTTGTTCTACTGTGTTCCGTAATGCAAATTTATCTATCAAAGAGAGGAATGCAGTGCAATTAAAAAGTGATCAAGAAAACAAACAAAAACTTCTTCTATCAAATTACATCACTATCACACCAAACATTTAAATTAGTCTTTAATGGCTCTTCTCAGCTGAAACTGTTCTCAGTTTATTCCATTTATTCACAGGGAAGGTCCAGCAAAAATCTTGTTCATACACGTCTGAAGGTGTGCCTCAGTTATCCTCCAAATTCTAAGACAAAAGTCTTGATCATCTCTTCTAAAGGTTCATATTTCTGTTTTTATTCAAACCTTAACATCTTTCTTAAGAGAGTCAATAAAAGGATGTAAAATAACAGAGGTTATTCAGTAAAATGAAACAAATGGACAAAAGAATTAAGCTGCCAGGATATGTTTGAGAGATTGAAGCTATAAATTAATTCCAGAGTCTTTGAAAAATCAGAGTTAACAATAACAGATACCCAGCAAGGAAGAAAAGGAGTAAATTTGAAAAAGTGGAAGTATGTAATGATAAAAAAAAAAGTCTTGTGAAGAGGTTTCAATTATATATAGATACCAACATTAATCTGATCAAAGTGAATTGGTTTTATATGAAAGAAGGAAAAAACCCTCCACCTTGACATAAATCTGTTATGAATAAATGTGTATTTCAATTCTAAAATACTTTAGGAAATGTCATGAGAAAAATAGGCACAAATGAAAGGAAACTGCTTTGCTAGGATTGCCTTCTTCCCATGCCCACAACCTTCAGTCCTTCTTAACAGTAGTAGCTGTTCTGTCGATGGGAGGAAAACTTTGGTACTGATACTGATAAAATTTGAATTCAATGCATGGCAAAACTAAAATATATCCACATAGATTAAACCAGCAATTAAAGACCAAAATTAAAAAAAAAATATCTATTTACAACCATTAATTTGAAAGGACACAGAAATTGAGCATTTAGCATTCTAGTTTAAGATTTATAGTATTCCGACGGCATTTAAAGTAAATGCAACAACAGAAAACAAATCAGAATGGGAGGCAAGTAAATGAAATTCTAGGGGTAAGCAGAATAATGCTACTGTGTGAGTTTGAGAAACTGAAATATGCAATTACATTTAAAGCATTTTCAAAACAGAGTTCTTCTTTCATATTTTTCCCCCTATGTAACTCCTGAATGATTGATTTCTCAGCAGACCTTTGAAGAAATATTGGATGTTGTAATTATTGCTGACATTTTAAGTATTCTTTTGCTGCTTTTGCTACGTATCGTGTAACAATTGAAGACTTGATCTTTCATTTGAATACCTGAATTGCTCCATAAATGTTAGTAGCCCTTGCACACCTGTGAAGACTTGTGTCATTTCGTGTCTAAATATCTGATGTATTTACCCAGTGTCGCAGTAGTACTGAACTCCTTAAAATGGTTAATGCAGTCATGAGTACAACGTCCCTGTGAGAATGAGAATCACTAGCACTTTTATTCAGCAACTAGAAAAAGACCAAGCCAAACAAAGTGGTTTGCTCAGAATGGAGATGAGGAGCAGAAAGCAAACCTTGATTTTCTGTGAGTGAAGTTACCTTGATTTTTAGTTTTGTTCATTCTGACAGTATTCTGATGCAACCTGAACAATTAGCTTCTGTGAAAGTATTCTTAATTTACACCACAGAACAGGAGAACAGGTTCCTCTCCAGTTGCTATGATCTTTTTGTCTTTTATCCTATTAATTCTACAGCTTCCCTTAAAAAAAAGTTATTCTTAGCTTTTATATAGTGACTATATTTTCAGTGTACAGTTGGATTCTGTTTCTCATTCTTTAAAAACAAAAACAAAAACATTTTTATTGAGGATCTTGTAAAGATATTACTTTGTTATCCTAAATTAAATCAGATATGTAACATCAAATGTTAATTGTTTATTCTTCAAACTGTGCTTCTTCTTTGAAGTGAAAGAAGATGATGCTGTGTTGAGCATCTTATCTATCATGTTTGTATGTATCCCTAGCAATTTTCACATCAGTGATTAAGGGATTAGCTTGAAACCACAAACACATGCCTCAAGCCAAAACATATCAGGATGGATTCTGTGATCCTTACAAGTAACACTAGGCTGTTCCTTTGTTTATATGAGGTATGATTATAGAGCAGCCAGAAATAAATGAGACTTCTGGTGCATTTTTTCCAGCATCACAGGCTTCTTTTCAGACCTAGTCAAGATTATTTCTGAGTACAATATACTTTTTGGTATTCAAAGATAGGCTTGAAGTGAAAGTACCTGGTGTTAACTCAGAATTTATACACCTCTTTTAGTATTCATTTAAGTTGATATACTTGGAGTATTACTATTTTTAGTACTATTCTACTTCCACCCATGCCCAGGGTGGTAAGTCACAGGTTGCTGCTAATTCTCAGAATATCTCTGCCACGAAATGGAACAAGAGTACTTCAGTTTGTATTGGTCTCGCTGTCAGCTTGGTAAGCTTCTTGTAATGATTTAATTGTATCTATATTGCAACACAAATTTGCACTTAGTAAAGTTCCTCTCTTGCTATGAACTGCTGCTTACTCACCATCATTCATAGTGACGATTGTGTGAGTCTTCTTGTGGTTTCTGCTCCACTGTGAAATCAAACTTGCTGCCTTTACTCATAAAGAGGAGCCCTACCAGGTACAAATATATTAATTGGTTCCTCTTCCGGGATACTTTTGGGAGACGCTTTTGTTATCAGGTCATTCTCTCTGCTTTGGTGATATCTTCTCTTCACTTACATACCATTGGCTACATAGTGTTCCTTGTCTTTTGCTAGCGAATGAGCTGGGACATGCTTCTCAGGGCTATTCCATGCTACAAACAGCTGTCTTAAACCAAAGTTATGAGAGTAAAAAGAGAAAGAAGGAGCTATTTAATGGGGAGAAAAAACAGTACAGACACAATTCTGTTAATAGAATGGGGGAAACAGGTTACAGAAACCTGTATCCACATCATATCAAGTAGTGCCTGTCTGTGTGTGAACTATTACATCTAAAATCTCTAGGTATACTTAAGGTAAAACTAATATACTAGTAAGTAGTAATAAGTACTATTTTGATCGAGATTTTTTTTAAAACCTGTACAAGAAAGATTGACCTAAGAATCTGATTCCATTCCATTTCTCTCTCTTTAGATGTAGGTTTTAGCAGTTATTTAACATGTTTTTATTTACTGTTGAGATGATTCTGAATAGAAAAATTGGACCTACAAAGTTGGTATCAGAAGATCTTTTTGAGTCTGCATAGGTGAGAAATCGCATCTCCTCAGTGTTGCCATACAGTCTCTTTTGAGCTTCAGCTGCCTAAAGAAAAAAGTAGACAAGTTTTTATTTCCTTGACATCTCCGGGACATTTGAAAATCTCTAAGTCACAAATAAGGAAAATAATAGAATTTTTAATTAAATTTTGATAAAAAATGTCTTAGCGAAGTCAAAGAATGATAATCACAACTCACAAGGATTAAATAGTAGGTGAAGTTTGGCTTATAGTTATAAAAAGGAACAAATGAAGATGAATACGTCTCTGTCCTCATTGCATTTTCAGACATTTTCAGTCAGCGTTGTTTCTTTAAAATGTTCAAATCTATTATTTAGAGCTAATGACTCAATCAGTGCAGTGGCAGGAAAAAATACTAGAGATGACCATAAATTTCAGTTACATCTAAACGTAACTGGTCCTGCTGAAGGGGAGATATAACCTACTGGAGAGCAGAGATTAGCATAGTTGATTTGAAAAATGTTGTGAATCTTTGAACATGAGAGTGTTTGGGGACTATGGGAAACATCTGTGTTTGTCTAGTTGCTTTAAATACTCCCCTGCGAGAAGGGTAGTTTCTGAACCTAATAGGCACAAAATTGATGAACTCCTGCTTGAACAGTAGTTGCAAAACAGACCTTTCAGAATGATTAACGGTCACCATGGTTTCATATCTCAGACCAATCCCGAAGCTCTGTACAAGAAGATGCAACTTCTCACTAGCATAGCAAGGCCTGCATGTGATTTCATGTTTCCATTCAGGATTACAACTAGTGGAGATAACGATTCCTTGAATAAGTCAGATACTAACTGGAAGGGCTCGTTGGGTGGAAGTAAGCAAGAAATCTATTCATTTGGACTCTTTCAGAGTGTGGCAGTCCTCACATGAGGTCTCCCCTAAGATTTTTCAAGTGAAGATTATAGAAAAGATCTTTGATGATGTTCCTTGGCAAAAATTCTCTCCTGTTATGAATCTATATGTTTTACTGTGCCACCGATAGCAGTGGTTTGTGAAAATCACTAAAAGATCTAATTGCATCAAGCTGTAATACATAATAGAATATTAACTTTAAAAATTATAACTATACTTTTTGGAACTACTAGCCTATAAGCTATAGTATTACTGATTATTGTTCACTGAATTTGGGAAATTAAAAAAAGAAAAAGTCCCAAGTCCTTGATTTACGTAGTATCAAGGCATTTGCAATAAACACATTTAATCTTAGACATAGTTTTTCAATTAAAGTAGAGAACAGAAATCCTTTTGGACATAAAAATCAACCAAATCTTTTCAGCTGTTTAGATTTATTTTTCTTTTAAATACCTCCAATATACATATTTCTGCTTCCCACACTTACGGCTTATTCTCTATTATTGTGTTTCTGTGAACAACATGTTCTAATGATAGCTTTGAGTCATTTCTGCCCTATTGAATCTCCGGTGAAAGTTAGAGGGGCCTTCAGGTGTCTGAATTATATTCAGTTTTCTGTAACCTCTCGTCAGCTCTTCTTGTTAGTTTTTTCATCTAATACTGAAGTCAATTTTGGGGTAAGGCTTCAAATAGCTGATGAGATACTGTGTTGTCATGTTGCCTATTTGCATGCTGCTAGCTTTTGTATTGCATTTCTAGTTTAATAGTAGACCATAATAAGAATGCTGTTTTCCAGTTTTTGTGATTTTTATGCTTTTGGGGGAAATCAAAATGGTAATATTCCCTAATGCAGCTAATGATTATTGTGCCTATGAGTTCTCTCCAATGACAATCTTAATCTCTTGATATGCGTCTCTTACATGGAATATTAAGTAATGGTAAAATGTGTATGTAATGTTTCTGATAGAAATTGTCCATTGTCCTTGTCCCTGGAATGTGTCCAGACTTTGTTGGTAAGATTGTTAGTGCTAGACTAAATTATGAATTGCTATAGCAATGCAGGAATAGTGATGCCAAGAAGTCTATATGCAACTGATTAGGTTATAATGATGTAAAAAGTGAATTACTAATGAATAATTTTGTTTTTAAGGACGATATGTTTTCCAGAAGCAACTACTTACAGGTCCTAGAATTACTTTATTTAATTGTTCAGTGGTCAGACAGGCTGGCCTGCAGTGCACAAGTTGCATTAATTAATTATTTGCATAGCAATAGATCTTGGAGACAGAAGGGTCTATATTTTCTTTTACTTAATTCTTCTTTACATTGGGATACAGTAATAGAATTATTTCTGATTTTCAGTGGCATGAGATGTGGATTGTTCTCAAAGAAATATTTTTAATACATTCTTGGGATGCATGCCTATATTGCAAAAAAACAATGTAACATACATCCCGTCTTACTATAAAAGGTGATTGGATGAAAATGTGGGGGGAAAAGCCTCAGAACCACTTGGGAGAAGCATTTAAAAAGAGTATTCAATTTCTCATGCGGTATAGTTTTCTGTTGAATTTTCACAACACATTCAGGAAACATTTCTACTGTATCATTTTAATAAACAGCGTAATAAGCAAAAAGAATCATTTATGGCTGAAAGTAAGTATCCATACAAAAAGTAACAGAAGAGTGGCTTCACTCTTAACCATTTCTGGATGTTTTGGAAAAAAATATGAAGTTGTAATAAATGTACACTTTTTGGTATAGGATACTTCATGTCTTAAAAATCTGGTACCTATTTTATGGGATAGGCTAGGATGATCTTTTCAATGCTGTGAAGACTCTTATTCATTAGGAGAGTGTTCACTGAAGTATATATTTTGCTTTGTAGGGACACCAAAGATAATATATTACAAACGAGTCATACTAAATAAACCGGGAAACAATGCATTAGTCTAAATCTGCAAATATCTAAAGCAACACCTAATGAAAATGGGTCTTGCCTACTGCTACAGATTCAGTAAAACCAGGTAGACCTTTCATCTTTGAGACACAATATGTGTCTTTGTACTGAAATACAAAGAAATAATAGAAAAATAGTAACATACTTCACTGGGTGGAACCAGGAGTTGGATTCAGTTATCTTTTTGGGTCTTTTCCAACTCAGGATATTCTATGGTTCTGTAATTCTGGGCAGAGCAACTAGCTTAGGTCTTGGCATGGTCCTACACTGTCCTTCTGCTTGCTGGATTTATAGTTGTCTGCATCACCTTATATGGTCACCTTGTTTTTGTAATTCTATTCATCATTCTGTAAACTGAAAATAAGCACTGCTTTAATTCTCTCTTCTCTCCTTTTAAGAAGGAAGGAAGTCTTGGAACAAAATTTAAAAGCCAGTATCATAAGCTTTTAAAGCATATGCTGCAATATGTCGATAGAGAGAGGATCTTATTACCTGTTATTCTTACTTTCAGTATGTTATACAGTCCTTTAAGAGCCTCTGCATCTGTTTTTCAGCCCAGTTGATTGTGCTTGGCTTTCTACCATGTTACAGCGAGTATAAATGATGGCAAGTCTTTATTGCTTGCTTTTATAAAGATAAATTGAAATTTGGTTATATGTTCCCTAGATTGCTCATCTTTTTAATGAAATGAAATAATTGCTGTGGCAAATGCATATAACAGGAAGATGGTATTAGAATTAGAAGGAGTTGGATTTCAAGAAGGAAAAAACTGTCTGCAGTTGAACTTCACTGTTGGCCAAAAAAACCTTTGCAGTTAATAAATGAAAGCAAAGTAAGCCAGGCAACCTACATAACCCTGCAGTATCGTGGGTGAGTTTCTCAGGTAACAGAACTCAGCAAGAATTTGCCAGTGTTTCCAGTGAGGTTAAAGTTTTCACTGTCTGTACAGAACTAAATGAGAACATCAGGTAAAATACAGAAGTCATCAGGCTAACATTTAGAGTATTCTGTCTCCCAGGATAACATCTTCAACTGTCTTTAGAGAACTTTATTCCTAGCTTTATGATTTAGGAGAATACATATCCCTGACTTTTTATTCTGGACAAACGTGCCCAGGATATTAGGCCTATTCTGAAGTTTTAGAATAGAATCCATTCTTCACACACATTGTTTAGCTCAGCATTTTGATTGCATCTGCAGTAGAGTGACCTGTAAGTCCTGAAATGAAATGTTATTGCAGAGTGATTGCAGTTTGTCTGCACACAGATAGCAACAAAAGGCTCAGAGGCAGCTTGAGATCTACTTTTAGTCATGAGACATAAAAGGTGAGCAGGCTTCACTGCAGCACAGATTTCTTGTCATAGCGAGCAGAACTGCTGGGATAATCTCATTCCTCTAGCTGTTGAACTGTAATTTTCCTTATTCTTATTTTTTATGATGAAATACCATAGTAAAGACAATGTTGTCTTGAAAAGGAGACCATGGCTGAGATGGGAAGAGAAGGGAACTGAGAGAGAGCAAGGAAAGAAGAGATGGAAAAACGGAGGAGAACCTAGGAAGGATTAGAATTACAATGCAGACAGAAGAGGAAGGAAATTAAGGGATCTGTCCACACTTCTCCCCCCACAATTTTAAAATTTTCAGTTTGCCTTCTGTTCCAGTAAAGTGGGAGGAGAAGAAAAAGAAAATGCAGATAAGATTTTAAAAAGTGGGGATATTTCATTTTTTTTTTCTTACTCAAAGGGATACACTCATGAGAAGTAAATTTCTTTTTAGTTTAAATCTTGTTGGCTTATCTTCCTGTTGTTGCTTGCATTTCTTTTGGTTTAGCTTGGGGATTTTGTTCCTGTCTGAAGGAAGCTTCTTAGTTTCCTTTGTCTTCTCTATGCAATGTATAATGTAATAGTCATAGCAGTGCTTTGGAAGTCTAAAATCATTGTTCATTTATGATAATCTTCCATCAATATAGGATATAGGATTATTTGCATAGGATTAAAAAGGAGCTAAAAAAAAATCTTTGAACATAGGTATGATATGTGTTGAGTGGATACAGTTTTATCAATGAGTGACTATACAGTATATGAGGACTGCTCTGAAAGTAGTGCCTCCTATTTTATTATGCTGACCCACAACATCAGAGGTGGATGCCGGTGATCTAGCAATAGTGGTTGAACTTTCCTGCCAGTATTCGATTACATTCTGTTGCTGTGTGGCAGATAACAGCAGAGGGGGCAGTCTGACAAAATGGTGTATGTTCCCTGGTGCATGGAAGTGCATATGAAGCAGTGGTGTGGAATTGAATTCCTGCATGTGGAAAAAGTTGTACCTACTGACATCCATTGGTGCTTGCTGAACATTTATGGAGATCAAACAATGGATGTCAGCATAGTGAGGCCGTGGGTGGTGCGTTTCAGCAGTGGCAACAACAACGTGAAAGACAAGCCAAATTCCAGATGGCCATGCAGACTTTTGTGAACACGACATGCAGGCTGTTTTTCATTTTGGCAAAAATGCATGACTAATGGTGATGTCTATATTGAAAAATAGTGTTTTGTAGCTGGGAATTTGCTCTATCAAATATTGTTATCATGCTTTTTGTATCAGTTGTCATTTCCATGGAAATAAATAGGAGACATTACATTCAGAGCAACCTATGTATACGAACAAGAACATTCATACCATGAAGATTTTCTGCTTGCCTGGGAAAGCTTGGAGCAAAGCTGAAATCAAAGGAGCCTTACTTACTGAAGCAATTTCATTTTACCTGAAACACTGAGGCTTAAATTACAAGCTCCAGGATGACTCAGTATAAGTAATGCATGCATATAAACTGCATAATTTTCCTAGTGTATTTTCACAATCAATATAACTGTGTGTTTAAAGTCGAGACCTTAGGTCAATCTTCTAAGCAGTGAATGACTAACATATTTTTTATCAGAGAGTAGCTTCTCTATGCAAATAATATCTGACTTGAATATTTAATAGATTATACAGTAGGAAGTAATTGCCAACTAGTGGGGCATGCTAAAATGAAAGAGAGAAATACAGAAATAACAAGTCCTATCAGATTTCACTTACAGCATTTTCTTAACACTAGATGGTCTGACAGGTCTTGATGTAATACATGAAATAATTGTAATAACCTTTGCCCAGGTTCTAAATAGTAAATATTCATATTAAATAGCTGACCAGGAAGTTAGCTGATACGTATATGTTAGTTTACGATAGATATAATTTTTACTGAACATAAACTACTTTTTCTTTTTCCATATTATCAACACCTCTGCTTCTCATTTCATGCTTTATTTTATTTGCTTTCATCTTGAACCTTCACCTCTTCCATTTGTCAAAAAGGGCTGTTGGATTTGTGTGTTACCTTGCACAAAGGGCAATATTTTCACTCATTACTTTTCATGGTAAATAACTATATAATAACTGTTCTGTAAGAACAAAATAGTAAATAGCAGCCCACTAACTGGCATGCTGTGTGTCCATTTTTTCATTATTTCACTGTGGTAACTGAATCCTTATAACACAGAGCGTGTTTATAAGAACTGGCTGCACATTTGGGAGGCAGTGTTTAGTATTTCAGTGAAATTTCTCATATCTGAAGAGAAGCAGTAGTGATTTCTCCACCCTGATCACTTTTTCCACTCTCCTGTTACTCTTTCATCTTGGGAACCCCAGGGCAAATGGAGACACCCAAAGCTGAGGAAGGTTTCACTATTTTCTTATAGTAAAAGACCAGCTGATGATTCTGGGCCTTTTGTTGTATTATGAGAATCTCCTAGAAAGTTTAGAGAGAAAGGTGGTGTCTGGGAGCTATTACAATTGGATGACTAGATGTGAGAATGTTCTTTAATGTGGACATAAACTTTTCTGGGCTTTATGGCAATATGGCCATGAATGGAATGTGGAGAACAGCTTGAATGCATGCAGCATCTGGTCCATAAGCTATAGGTATTGCCCAGGAACAGGAATTCACATACTGTGAACTCTCATACCTACTCACAAAGTTTCTTCCACATTTGCGAAGGGATTGAAATGCAAAGCATTTCTTTTACTTTGTACCCTCTTCTGTTGAAATAAGCTTGCACTAATTCAGAGGTCAGTGGATGAAAATTTTATGCCATCCTCATTACATCCTTATTGCCCACGGGAACCCAAAATTATGGATGTTATAATGAAGATAATTAGAGTAAGCTCTATTTTAGCTGAAGGCAAAAGGCCTTAAATCAAAAAGAGAATGTTCTAGTGCCCTTGAAATTGGGGTGAAGATTACAGACTGCCTACTGGCATGCCAAGTGTCTAGACTCAGTATTTAAAAAAGCTGAAGAAGATTACTGTGGTAGCTGGTCTTGTATTAGGAGTAGGCTAGTGCTTGGGGGCAGTACATGCATTCCTTGACTCATTCTGCAGAGGGTGTATCTGATGACTCTGGTGTGGGCTGGGGTTCACACTCCTGCATGATTCCTTGGAGGGATATCTCAATCTCTTTCTTGATGTATGGATGAAGAGAAATTAATGCGAGAAAGACTTGCATACCTAAATTTGTAATAAAGATTTATCTTACACTTTGACCCCAATTGTTTTTGTTTAGTAAGCCTTTGCATTACAGAGGCTATTGCTACACAAAAATTATTGCCCTTTCTAAATACGTCACAAAACAACTTCAACTGTAAATTTTAGAAAATTCTCAATTATTACATATGTCTGTACTTGTTAGAAAGTGTATTTTGTTTAAATCTTGTAGAATGCGAGAAATGTTTGTATGTTTGTTCATTGACTGAATCTTCCACCTTCAGGCATTGTATCCCTCATGTGAGATTTACAATGGACTTACAGTCCATTCTTTCCTATTCCATGCTATATTTTTCAGTTAAGCACATTTATGTTCTATGACATGAAGTCCATGTATTCACTGATGGGACTTGTGAGATGCGGTCATTTTCCTGTTCCATCACCAGGAACGGGACTTGGAACAGATCTCCCTTCTCTGCACTGCCCAGCTCTAGTCCTGTTGCAATGGCTTTTTATTATTCCTGTATTGAGCTGGATGCTGATGGGTGAAATCATTTGTGGCATTATCCACCACTTCAATTCACTTCTGCTAAACAATGAAATCTACTAATAAATTGAACAGACAAGCAAAATCTCTTAAACATGCTCTAGAGGGTTCTACCTATTTTCTTTCTACTCTCTTGGTATTTCTTTTCTTTATGTGTGAGCTGCTGCCAGTGACAACATTTGAAACCAACCAACCAAAGAAACTCAAAAATACTGCACAGCATCTGGTAAAGAAAACGTGTGAAGCTGATCGCAAGGTCTATGACTTCACTGTTTTTTACTGACTTAGAGCTGGGGCTAGAATTCCTGTGGGATTGATATGTAGTGAATTCTGGGTGTACACTGGGACAATGCTATTAATTTCCACAATCTGAAAAATCATTGGGCACCTTTTTACGTTTTATTTTCATTGGCTTGGTTTGGTTTTACTTAAGCAGAATTGGCATCTCCAGCTTGTTAAAGGTGCTGTTTTCTTTTGGATAGATTAAAATCTGAAAGAAGGCAAGGTTTGTCCCACGTAGATGAGGGAGAAAATGGGCATCACATAGGAAAGCATGATCTATGATGCACTCTGTCATGGCATGAGTTCTTTGGCACAACATATGGCAACAGAATTACCTTTGTAGTACCCAACTGTGGAATATAATTTATCCAGTCCAAGGGACTGTGGTGACAAGCAATAGATTTGATACTGCACATGTTCAGCATGCTAAAATGCCTCTGAAATGCAGAGCTGTGTAGCACTGCAGAGCAGTTCTGGCTATTACTGGCAAATCCTTGTTCTTCCCTTATGATGTCACTTATGTTGTGACATCCTGCAATACTAATAAAAAAGGATGTGGTAATGTAAGTGCTGGAAAAGAACGACAGAGAAGTGATAAACTACAACTTTTACAATGCGCACTGTCAGCTAAAGAATGAAACAATTTTAGACTTGAACATTAAGGACACGGAAAGTGCTTTCAGATTTATGCGACAACAATACTTCAGATCATTTTACGGTATCATTGTTTCAAATGCCTGAAATTAAAACACTGTAGTACAGTGTTACTTCAATAATTCTGTTCATTGGAGAACAGGGATTTTTATTTGGAAAGTAAAATATCATCACTACAAAGGATAAACAATAGATTTTTATGGCTGGGCTCTTGTATTTTTAAGATGATTTACTTCTCTTTTCACTTTCTACCTACTCTAGAGGTCTAAATATGCAGACCAGATTGACCTTCAATATGTCTCCACAACCTAAACAGGGAATTGAAATCTTATTTCTTGTCATAGAAACAAAATTCTGAGGTGCAGTTTCTTTGAAAAGCCATATACTATCCATAAACGTGTCTCAGAATTGTTGGGAAAGATCTGTAGAATTTCTCAAAGGGGATATTTGATTTTACAGACCTAGTACAAAATGTCTAATAATAATCAGTCATTTGTCAGCTGAAAAACAAATCTGCTTTTTGCTTTAGCTGTAGGTTTTTTTTATGAGCTTAGAAGATTTAATTTAAAAGAGTTGTACTTGATATTCTTCATGCAGTGTAAAGACGACAGTAATACCATAATAACCAGGGCTGACATTGCTAATAAATAGTGATTTTGATGGGTGTTCTATCATTGACTTCCCTGCTTAGGAAAAGCGCTGGTCATCTTTTTGATGAGATGCATATTTATTTAGTTAATTTTAGTGACATCACTGTATAGAAGTTAGAAGTCTTGGCGGGAGACAGCTGAGACCTATCTGCTGGTTAAAGACTGGGGTGCATATATGATGCGTAACTATTTGAGAATGGGAATAAGATGTGGTAGCTAACAAGGTGCGTTGGGGCTGGGGCGTGGGTGATGGCAGAGGGCTGATCATAGAATCATAGAATTGCTCAGGTTGGAAAGGACCTTCAAGATCATCAAGTCCAACCACAACCTAACCATACTACTCTAACAGCCCACCACTAAATCATGTCCCTGAGCACCACATCCAAACGGTTTTTAAACACATTCAGGGATGGTGACTCAACCACCTCCCTGGGGAGCCTGTTCCAGTGCTTAACAACCCTTTCTGTAAAGAAGTTTTTCCTGATATCCAACCTAAACCTCCCCTGGCACAGCTTGAGACCATTTCCCCTTGTCCTGTCACCTGTCACCAGTGAGAAGAGACCAACCCCACTCTCCCTGCAATCACCTTTCAGGTATTTGAAGAGAGCAATCAGGTCTCCCCTCAGCCTCCTCTTCCCCAGACTAAACAGCCCCACTTCCTTTAGTCTCTCCTCAGAGGGCATATTCTCCAAGCCCTTCACCAGCCTTGTTGGCCTTCTTTGGACCTGCTCCAGCACCTCCATGTCCTTTCTGTACCGAGGTGCCCAAAACTGAACACAGTATTCAAGGTGGGATCTCACCAATGCCAAGTACAGGGGCAGGATGACTTCCCTACTCCTGCTCACCGCACCATTCCTGATACAAGCCAGGATGCCAACTTACTGAGGGTGCACTCAATCCCCTCATCAAGATCACTGATAAAGATGTTGAATGGAAGAGGCCCCAGCACCGAGCCCTGAGGGACACTGCTCGTGACTGGCCACCAACTGGATTTAATTCCATTGACCACAACTCTCTGGGCCTGGCCATCCAGCCAGTGTTTCACCCAGCAGAGCGTATGCCCATCCAAACCATGGGCAGCCAGCTTCTCCACAAGGATGCTGTGGGGGACAGTGTCAAAGGCCTTACTGAAGTCCAGGTAGACCACATCGACAGCCTTACCTTCATCCACTAAGCGGGTCACCTTGTCATAGAAAAAAATCAGGTTTGTCAAACAGGATCTACCATTCATAAACCCATGCTGACTGGGCCTGATCCCCTGGTTGACCTTTAAGGAATGTTGACCTTTAAGGCTGATGAGGAGTTCAGCAGCTGTGTGAGCAGGGTGAAATGGATGGTGCTGGGCTGCTCACAGGCACAGTCTCAGAGACAGCAAATTAAGGCAGTGCAGCAGAAGGATTTCTTATGCACACTCAACATATCTGTTGAGTGTCATATCATATCATATCATCAACAATATCATCAACATATCATCAACAATACTGAATGTGACCCTCACCCGTAGGTCAGTGTATTTTTTTTAACAATAGCAACAACAAAAATGTTGGTTTTTATTTTTCTTCTTCTTAAAAATCTGCTTTCGAGAAGAAATTGGTTTGGACCAGAGTACTAAGCCCATCTGACATACTTTAATTTTCTCAGAGGACAGTGAATTGGGAGTTGATGTCTGTTGGCTTTAAAATAATGCTTGCACCAAAAATTGTCTTTGCTTTGAAAATGGGATGAATTTCTGTAAAATATTTTCTTTAACAAGTGAAGCTTTTACTTCCTATTTGAGATGAACGTTCTGTAACAGTACTTCTGATTAATTACACAATTAATTTCACAGCACTCATCATAAATACATTTTAAGCTTTGCTTTACGCAACCCATACTGTGTTTTTTCTTGTTACTTTATTCTGAGATAGCTAAACAATGTAGAAATGTTGTTGACTTGTTGATCAGTACTGACCTTGATTGCATAATTCTCTTGATTTTCTGAAGCGCAGCTTTGAAGCTGATATATAAATATTTATTTTTCTTTCAGGAAGAAGTGCTAACTGTTGGAGGTAGATATTTTCATATCTTGGGTTAATAGAAGTAGTAGTACCAATCAGAGGCAGGCAAATAGATGTTCAGAGGGTTTATTAACTTCTTCTTTCTGCAGTGATGTGAATGATAGCAGTTCAGTCCTGATACCTTAACATGAGTTTGAAGCATAAGAAATTTCCTGGTGATCTTCCATACACACTGTGGGGATTTTATTTTCTAGTTTCTGTTAGTATTAAATCCATGCATTCCGGTGTGGCCACAGTTAATCATGAAGTTATGATGAAGCAATTATCCTAGAGAACAAGTATTTATGGTTCGTAGATTATAGTTATAAGTGGGAATAATGAGGGGTGAAGGAGAGCAGTTCTAGCAGTGCTCATGGGTGTCAACCTGTTAGCAGAATGTAATGGTTTCAGGGCACTTGGGAAACATTTAGGATGGCATACAGCTGCTTCAAATGAGAAAATAAGAAAAAAGTCTATACTTCTCTTTTATACTGTACAATATTGCCCTGGTATACTACTCCTGCTACAGCAATTGCTCATTCTGAGTCAGTTTGCATTCAGCCTAAGCCACCGGATGGCTTAATAAATTTTTTTTTTCTAAATTAATGTATCTCTGTGTCTAAAACTTGCCTTTGGGACAGTCTTCATGGTATTTCTGCTCTGACTATGTTAAGTTAATTTGTGTATCCACACTTAAATGTTATTGGAATTGATGAAGTAAATGCTCATTACTTCCTCTGACATGGATTTGATAAGTGTACTTAAAATGTGTTCCCTGCAGCACCTCTGTAACTTAGAAGTCCCACCACAATGTGAATCCTTTTGGACAAAAGATGAAGGTGTTTCTGATTTACTTTTCCTGTGGGGTACCTGCTGGCCATAGGCATGGCCACACCTTCCTCTTATACAAAGACTTGGTCTCTGGACCTGAGAGAAGTGGGAACAGCAGTGATTCTGCTTAGCTTACATATGTCCTCCTTTCACCAGGCATCCTTTTTTTTTTCAAGACATGAGTAGACAAAGGAAGAGAGTGGATGTCTTGTAATAATAATGAGTGTGAGATATCAGGTAGCCATGTGCCAAAGGGGTTACCAGATGAATATGCTTTATTTTTATAGCATCAGATCATGGGTCTTGTTAGAATCACCCTAGCATCCCATTCCCTCTGGTGATACTTTTTATCCAGTTTCTGTTAGGATAAACATATAGTCCTGTAACTCATGAATATCTTTATAGTCACAGATAAAATTTTTATTTAAAAATTTCACTTAGTTATTAAATATTCACTTAGTTATTAAATAGCCCTCAGTTCACAGTAGGTTGCATTTAAGGACAACCATTTTCTATTGTAGATTCTTGAATTTTCCCATCTAAGCCCATTATTTAAAAGCTTCAACATCATCATTCAAAGCAGCGAGGCACTTGAGCAGCACACTTGACTATATAGGGCACCATTCTGAATTTCATGACCTTGCTCACCTGAAAGAGAAATGCACTTCTCTGAACAGTTAGTACAGCACTGCATCCCATCTGTATTTCACATGTGGCAGCCATTGTTTAGCCAGCATACTGCCTGGAGCTGCTTCACGTTTGTCTGGCGTGGACATCGGACATAGCAAACCTGCATGAGCTTGCAATATGCAATACAGAGATACCTTAAAAGCCAGCATGATATAAAAAATAAGAGAGATCATAAGAATTGAAAGTGTTTCATATATTTGGAAACCAGGCCACTCCTGTTTCAATTTCCTTCTGTAGATTGAATTTAGATATTCATATATGAAAATTGGGAAGCATTTTTATCTTCTAAGCCTACAGTGTGAGATGAAAAGTTCTTCTTTAAAGAACGATTTTTCTCCATCCTGCTGCTTTTTAAATAAAAGCAACTCTTTTGAGCTTATTGTTTTTCTCCCTTTGGTTCCTCTAACAGAAGATACCTCTTTCATGCTAACTACCTGTATAATACCTGTTTGTGGTGAAAGATAGCACCTTGGGGGTTGCACATCAATCCTGGGATCCTGTCATGACACAGAGCTGTCAGAATGTACACTGTACACATTACAGTGAAGTCAGCTGCAAAGTAGTGTATGTTCATACATTATCCCAGAATTAATATCAGTACCTAGCAACATCTAATCACACTGCAACCTACAGCATTCCTGCTCGTTATTGCTTTGTGTTGAGGTCTCCTTTCTATGCCGTTAAATCAAACTAAAACAAGAAATAAGCTTAAAATTGATCACTGCTTCTCTGGAAACAGTTGTGAGCTCCTTCAAAGTCTGTTTACATTTGACATTTCTTGAGCAGAGTTCTTTAGAGATAGATAACTTTTTGTAGATCTTCAAACTGAAACTCAAGGCAAATTCAAAAGACTGCAGCTGTTATCAGGGAACTTTGAAAACAGGATTACTCTGCTTTGGTCTGAAGTTATAGTCCTGCATTTTTGAATTCTTCCAGGTAACTTTATGGTTATATATCAAGGAGAGTTGTATGGATGAGTCTGTGTATGCTTTTTTGAAAGTGTGCAGGCTTAAATCTGTCGTGTCTGCACCACTGCAGTGAACTACACAGAGCAGAGCATTGAAATCTATCAACTCTTTCAGAGTTTCAAAATTTTGAAGCAATTCAAATGTTCATAGACTATCCTGTTGGCAGTTTATATCTTTATTTGGAATAAGTGTGATGATGAATTTGTTCTGGAGGTGGATTCTGTGGTTGAACCTGTAATGTGTGTCACTAGGTTTGTCCAGTTTTGTCTGGAATTCAGCCATCTCTTCTAGTTGCATTAGAACAGCAAATAGATATTTATTCTCTCACTACTTTTTCTGAAACTACTGCTGCTTGGTTTCCAACAAGGGAGTTAGAGAAAATACTAAGTACATACAGACATAATGGTACTTTTTAAGAGCCTTTTAAAGAACACATTTTCTTACTAATTGCCAAATTTTCAGGTACATCTCAGCCACAAATAACATGGGAGCTAGAGTAAAAGTCTTTGTTTATGTTTCATTCCGCTACTAACAGCAAAATTATTGGTCACTTGCTTGTATTGCAGCGTTCCTGCTGTCTTTCTACAAAGATCCCACTGTTGCAGCTCAATTTATCTACTAGGACTGTTTTTCCTTTAATGTCCTTATTCTATACCAGTGAGGTCGCTGGGAACTACTTGTCTAGGGCTAAATTGCCGTTCCCTTGCTCTAGAAAACAGTCATGAAGTAATAAGACCTCAGAAACACTGTTCATGGGAATTAAGAATGCAGGCAGAGTAGAAATGCTGGATCTGGAGTAGAAATCACAGTCCAAAGTGTTTAATACTCTTCCTCTGCATAGCCAATAACTTCTCCACCCTATATATGACTTTCCAAAGCTTTAGACATCAATTGTCAATAAATGAAATGTAAACAGATTTAAACAAATGTCAATTAAAACATATTTTAGGGTGAAAATAATGAGTAAAAATGCAAGCCATATAAATCACTGCCATTACTGCAGACATACATTGGTATGTTTGCCATGAGGATTTGGCTGTAGTTATGAAAAGTTCTTATCAGTTGAGTGGCTTTCCTGATTTACACCTCTGTAGCAGACACACTGTGGCTTTCAATAACAGAGTTCTCAGCACTGTGAATCTATGTTTTGAAAAAGGTCTGAGTGGAAAGCAATGTTTCCAAAAATAGTTTAATTTTATTGTGTCCAAGATGAAGAAAAACTCTGGGAGACTGTGGCTTGTCCTGTAACAGGGTTCTCTGTATTCCAGCTCGCATATCTCAGCTGCTCTTTTTGCCCTCTTTGGGTTTTTAATCCTGTAGAACTTCAGAGAACAGAAGCTCCTTACTAAATGGAATGTACATGTGGATTCCTTCAGTATGCAACTGTTGCTTTTGGGACATATTGGTACAAAATCTAGTTTATTATATATTTTTTCAAAGTGTTCAGAAAGCTAATATTCCAAATCTGTTTTTGATAATGCATTTTGGGAGCGAGAGAGGATATCAGATGAAAGAGAATAATCATAAATAGGGTGCTCAGAAAATGTTAATTAGAGCAAAAAATTAATTAAGTATTAAGATGGTGCAGTATAGTTGGAATCTTTCACATTTTTCTGTGTAGGGAATTTTGCTCATTGAAGACTTCCGTAATAGTGAAAATCTCAAAAGATTTTTTTTAACATTTATTAGAACTTGCAATCCATGGTGGCCAAATGTCTGTCATGACTTGATTTTAATCGAATGAGATCTGGAGTGCAATTTGTTGCCTTGCCTGTTTCATAAAGATTATACTGGAAGCATTCTTTTTAGTATTTTCCTAAATTGTTTTACAAAGGAAATAATAAAGAAAAAACATATTACTTTTAATCGGAAGAAAATAAATGTTTCGCCTACAGCAAGAAACATTGTTATTTGCAGTATCTATAGACAATCAAAACACACTGCAGCTTTCCACAGAATGTTTATCTTGGCCATATATTACAGAAAAATCATTCTAAGTATAAGCTAAAATATAGAACAGCTTTATCAACAGCTTCATGGGAAGTGGCACACCATCTCAAGAACAGCTTTCAGAGCTGCTCACCCAAGGGGAAAAATATTCCTTAATCTTCCAGTGTTCTCTGCAAACACATGCACTAGCGTGGGTAACTGCAGTTGGATTTTAGCGAAGTCTGCTCGGTTTGGTGAAAACAGTGCGGTGCGTCGGGATGGAGAGAGCAGCAGTAAGGAGAAGCAGGGAGCAGCGCGTGCTGCTTGCCCCAGAGCCTTCCCGCTGCCGGCTGGAGCGCCTGAGCTAACGCGTGCAGGCCGCGCGGGAGGAAAGGCCTCGGCAGCGCGGCTCCTCCTCGCCTTGGGGCACGAGCCGTGGTCTCGCGCACAGCTGTGAAGGACCGAGGCTTGCGCGGGAGTGTGAAACGCCCTCACCGGCCTGAAAGGGGGTAAGGAGGAACGCAGCCGTGCCGTCTGACTTCCTTGAGTAAGAAGTTCTGCTTAGTTCATCGGTGCTTTTGATTTTGGTAGAAGGGAACGTTACTGCTGAAAGCTGTTGTATTGCTTCCTTTAAAACAGCGCTGCTAAGGCAGTAAACTGCCTGCATTTGCATTTCCTCCCGAGGAAACTCCCCGGTGTCCTCCCAGGGCTGCCGAGGAGGGAGCCTAGGACAGGAGCCTGTCACCTGTGGTGATGCCTTGCAGGAAAGTGCTGGAAGAAGACGGAGGGTTAGGAGCATGGGAGGTGTTCTGTCCCTGGCAGGGAGCTCCAGCGAGGCAGCTCCGCCTGTTCCAGCTCTTGCTGCCTTCCCTGTGCCAGTAAGGTTTCGGGTGAAAGAAGGGGCAGCAGCTGGGACTCCTCAGCAGTGGAAAGGCTTTGAATAGATCAGGATTTATTCTGTGTGTGAAGGTTTTCTGAAGTCTTTTCAGTTGTTAACACTCCTGTTAAAGCCTTCCAGCCTGGATTTTGCTCGTTACTACTTTTTTTTGCTTTTTGTTTTTCTTTCCAAAAACTTGCTGCTTTCATCTGCCCAGGACAGGAGGTTGAGTTTTAGTGTGAACTTTACTATCTCTGCTTTAATGGTATAAAACCACTTTCTAAAAATCGGTGCAAAACTGCAGGAATGTCTGTCCCATTTGAAAAATATATCTTCTGGGCTATCTGTTGAAATGTGTTTTTTTCTGTAGTAAGTCGTTATTTCTGCAAATGTTAGTGGGTTTGACAGAGCCAACTACACTGCCTTGCCTTATTGTTAAAAAGCACCTTGAGGAAAAAAAAATTGATCTGGGGGAAAAGAAAAATGTAAAAAAAAAAAAATCTTTTTTGTATTTCTTGTAAACTTGCCTTCATCTTCCCTTCCCCTATGCACTAGCCACTTGCTCATTTAAGTATAGCTGTTGATCTTTAGTGCACAGTCTGAATAAAAACGGTTGTTCTTGGAAATGTTAAATGACCTTCATTCATTTAGAGTGAGAACTAGTAAGTAGTAATGCACAATATAAGCTATGAAATATTAATTCGTGGAAAATAAGCAGTATGTGTCCCTGTGAGAGACTGAGAGATTGCTATCAGGCAGACAGTCTTGCAGGCTGAGGCATTTTGGGAAGGAAAGGTAGTGTATTCTAGTTGCTACCTCAACTCTTGGCAATGCATTTAGCTTTATAGACTGAATGTATCGATTAATGAATACTTGCCATTAAGACCTAGAGAAGACCTCATTCAAAATGATGCTACAGGTTTTCTCCTTCAGTGTGTTGGTTGAATAAGCAGAAAATGGGAATGCTGAATTAAAAATTACAAATAATGATAGCTGACAGTACTGAGAAACATTATTTAAGAAAAAATTAGTTAGGTATAAATCAGTCCTTATTGGCTACTACGTTTTGGAAGTAGCAAGATCTTCTCTGGGATAGCTCTTCATCATCTTCGTGTTCCTTTTGATCATAGAAAACCAGAGCAGCAAGACGCAGAGGGTACTGCCTTTTTTTAGTGTCTGCTGCTTATCTGAGGATGTATACTGATGATTATTTCTGAGAATCCTGAGCAGGTTTGTAGGACCTGTAAGCTAAATCTGAGGCTATTCTTGAAAATGCAGAGCAGACTCAGTTGATTGAGGTGTTTCAGCAAGTGGTCTACAAAGTATAAGAAAAGTTAAGGCTGTTGGATAGGTAGCTAGATAACTAATTAATAATAGTAATTATGAGCTGGCATGTTAGAAATATTGAAGTTCATTACCATACTGATTTTGCCTTTTAGATGCAATAATTATAAATATTTTTAAAAAAAACCTCATGGTGGAGCTGGACACGAAAAGCTGATTTGAATAAGATGTAGTGGTGATGTAGTCATGCTTTGTGACTTCTGTAGAAGAATTATGTTAGCATTCCAGTGTAAAGACTTAAAAAAACCTGAGATGAACTTGCAAAGAGTTTTGAATTAACTTTCTTACCACCCTCACAAAACAAAACAAACCTTCCTTCTTCAGAAGGTATCAGTGGTGAGCATTTATCCATCTTTAAGACTGAGTTGCACAAAAGAAAACAACGTATGTGTAGGTCACGTTTTAAAGTATGAACTGACCACGTAATTGATCAATTAGATTATAGTTTACTGTGTGTTTTTTCTTTCCTCTCTGTAGAATTACTTTCTGCAAACAGTAAACTGAAGAACAGTAGATTAAAATAAATTAGATTAAAATGAACCCCAGTGATTGTGAAGTGAGTGATGGTGTTGGTGGTGTGTTCTGGCAGCAATGATGTATCCCAGAATTAGGGCTTGACTTCAGTTTGCAGCATAGTGGGGGATTGTTGTCAGTGGTTTGGTCCTCAGCTTAGCCATTGCTTGGTGTTATGCAGATCGTTTCTGTCAAGAGGTAAAACTAATGAGAATGCTATTGGTTTAAAAGTGTGAGCGATAAGAAATGCAGGAATATGTGTCCTCTTATCCAAAACTGATAATCAGACGTCTGTATTCACAGTCATTCAACCCTATGGGGTCAAGTTTACAGTAAGTCCAATTCTGCTGCTGTTAAGATATTTTAGATGCTTTTCTAAAAGTAACTTAATTTCCTGCTACTTTCCCATGCATATTACATTTTTTCAGTGTTATTTTGTACGTACTTTTAAGTAAGTAATTGCGTTGGGCTTGATTCATTACAGTTTAGCTTTAGCTTTACACTGGTGAAATTCAATTGAATGAAATTACATTGAAGAGAAACTGAAATACTGCAGTGACGTGCTTAGGTATGTTGACAGAAAATAAAGTGAGTCAGAGAAGCACAGGGACTTTGCAGAGTAATTATAAATATTACAAAGCAGAAGTTTTGGGTGCTGAGGTTTCTGAGAGAACTTCAATACTAACCTCTTTCTTGCTTTTGACATGTTTCATCTCTTTTGCTCAGCCTACTGCATCTGAATAATGAAATAGTGACTCTGACACTGAAGTGCTGATTTACTCTTCTCAACATCTCACGCATTTTCCTCAATTTTGCATCTGTTTTCTTTCTGGCAGCAACCTCTTCCATCAAAACTGTCAGTGTTTTTTAGAGCCATGAATTTAAGGAAAAATAGGAAAAAAATCTTCAAAACCTCTGAAGTGAATTTCTTTACCTCAGAAGCACTTCATACTGTAGTTTTCTATCAAGAAGATATATAGCAGAGATAGCTGAAAAAGAAGAATGGCAATTTAGAAGATCACTAGAAAGATACTTGCTGCCTGCTCTCAGCAAGGTGTCAGTATTGCCAGCTACAATGCTTTGGGGAAGGAGCCATTATGCTGTCTGTGTCACAAGAGGACAAAAAGTGGGGAAGATTTAGGATTGAAAAGGGGAACTGAGCTAAATGCCACTTCTATAATATACCTGTCAGCAAGCTGCTCTGGAGGAGGGAGTATAAAATAATAGTGCCCCAAAAGATGCTCTAAGCTCTCTCTAGAATAAAATATTGTGCCTTATTATGCTAAAATGTCATTGTTATTTTAATTACTGTAAAGAACATATTTCAAGTGGGATGTTTTGAACACATGCTGTAGCCAGGACAGTTTTTTTATTTCTGAGTTGTAGTTTGCATATGCAACCACACAGAAAGCCACAGAAAAAAATACTCATTAACTAAAAAGAGCGTAGCTTTTACTGCTGAACCGCATAAAAACTCTTCCATTTCATTAACTCTGTGAAACTTTTAAAAGATTCTCTTAGACTCTGAGAGTATGCCAGATGGAAATAGGAAACAGGAAGGATATTTGGGAAAGTCATAATAGCAATGAAGATCAGAGAGAATTTATGAAAAATATATAATTTGAATTTTATAAGCTATAAATCCTTAATGATAATATTGTTCTATGCTTCTCAATTTCATAATCTTCTATGAATTTTACAGTTCATTACAATAGAAACTAATTATTCTGTTCCCACATTTGTCTTCACATAGAAGATCGAAGAAAAGCAGACACTTCAGTGGCATAAATTTAGAATATTTAAATTTTAACAAGAAACTTTCAGGGTGTTACAGTACAGTAGAGTGGGTATTCTTTCCAGTTTCAGTATGTTTATTACTGTTTCTAAGTGATGATAACTTAGAGAACCATTAAAATGTCTTCATAAACAATTTCCAATTAATTCAGAAAATAAAAATGGATAGGTTTTTTGTTTGTTTTTAGAATGGTTTGTTTGGAGTTATTTTGCTTGCTTGTTAATGGTAGAAAACGGAGACACCAAAGATGTCTTCAGGAGGTGAGAAAAATGGTAATTAGAGCTGCTGGTGAGAAAGGGATTTTGGAAACTGAAATACATTTCTCCAGAGTCTCAGGTTCATCAATCGGAATGTCAAGGAAATATTATTTGCAAACGTATTAAAAGTTTTTGGCTGTGATGAGAGATCAGATCCTTCAGACGTATAGTATTTTCAGATCACAGATGATGGCAGACGTTGTAACAGAAAATGCAATAAATTGCTTGGAAATGTCACTGTAATGTCCAGTATGATATACCAGGAGATATGAGTGGCATTTTTTTGATTGTGTAAAGTCCACTTAAATAGGCATAAATTTGTTGCTGCTGAGGCTCATTCTAATCTTATTGTTTCCTTGTCTTCCTTTCAAATTTAAGCAGCCAAGGTTCATGAATCACACATTCCTAAATATATGTTGGTCCAGAGAATTAATATTTTCAGGTTCTGTATTTTTAGATTGTGCGTATTTCATTTCCAACTTGAAGCTTAGAGTTGGAAATTTGTTTTTATGACCTCTGAGATTCTGAAGTAATCACTTTCCCAGTGTAAGATGAGTTGTCAAGTATGCCTTGAATAAATATTAATAAATTTGATATAGCTTCCCTTCTACTTACATAATGAAGAAGCAAATTTCCCTTACCACAGCAAGCAAGATTTTAGTGATCAACTTTGCTAGAAATAACATTCTCCTTAAACTGTAAAGATAATCAGAGATAAAAATGTGGTTTTCCAAATGTGAGACATCGTAACTGTGGTAAATTTTGTAAAGATCTACATTCAAAGAGGAATGAGCACGCACATTGAAGAGTTTCCAAAGTTGTTTGAAACCTAAGATGGTGAAAATCTTTAGCAAGTATTGAGCACGCAATATCCCTGCTGTTATTATGCTTAAATATGCACAAAATGGAGAACAATAAACCAGGCAGAAGAGAGAGAAGATTCCTATTTTCTAATAATTATTTGCTGCTTTGGAGAGTAACACGGAGTTTTCTGGAAGAAAAGGAAAGAGAATCATAATTCTTTCATATGTGAACTTTGTTAAGCTGTTTCAGAGCAGAGTTAACCATGTCAGCTCACACCCCATTTTGTATTTCTGTACATGCAGCATATTCACATTTATCATTTTGCTTTTTCAATTCTTCCTGGAATGTCCAGGAAGGATCAAGAAAGGTTAATAAGAAGATGATGTCCTGAAGCAAAGATAGAGACTGTAGAATTTTTCATAGTACACTACAATCATTTAAAACTGAATATTGTTATTTTGTCTGACTTCACCTCCATAGCAAAGTTTCCCTTAAATCAAAGTTGTTGGGCTGTTTGTTTTGTTTTTGTTGCTTTGTGTTTTTTTTGTTGTTCTTTTTTAATCTGTGAGCTGTATGCAGCATATCAGATTTTCTATGTAGAGATGCAGACTGCTGTCTCTTAGAATGATCCTATCATGTCCTCTGCCCAAGAGTACGGAGAGCCGTGATGCTGGCAACTGGCGTGGGATTAGAGAAAAATCCTAAAATAACAAAAAAGATGTTTTCACTCACAAATGAGTATCCCACTACAGGCATTGGAAGCCCTCTTATTTCCAACAGGCATCAAGCTGATTAACTGTCAAAGGATACTGAGTGGCCACCAAAGTTATTTTTAGCCTGTAGGCAAATCCGTATAAGGTGAAGGATTCCTGTGTTTTTTATGCATTCTCTATCATGTGTTGAAAAGGATCTCCACATTTAAAGATGAAAATTCACTTGTTAAACTTTTTAGAAATGAAATCTTTTGGACTGTTTAGCCATTATCAGCTTTAGTGCCAGCAAATTTGTTCCCCTTGGTGATTTTAATATTCATAAAATTAACATTAATGACTCCATACACAGCGAATTTCTATCACAGTTCAGATTCATTACATCTTCTCTAACATATTCAGCTCCTTGGTCATTTTCTCAATCTCAATGATATGGTGTAATGTTTTTCCAGTAAATTGAATAGCTACCTAATCCCTCTTTGATCATTTTATAGTAAACTGTGAAGTTTATTTCCAGAAAGCAGATTGTTAACTATGAAAATCTGTGAATTATTTATCTCCTAGAAACTATTTTAATGCTGATTTAGTTGACAAGTATATTTTTATGTGATGGTTTTAATTAAGATTTTCAAAAGGTTTCCAAGCTTATGCCATTATCCCATGTACATTTTACACTAAAAATTTGTCAGCTGCTTTGTTTTCTGATTTTTTTTTTTTTTTTTTTTTCTGGAGGAGAAAAGGTGTTGCATGTATGAATAATGTTTCTCATTGGCTTCTTATTCCATTCTTGGGAGCAAGGGCTTCTTCTCCACCTGATTATGTTTGACCCTGGTGTGTAACAGTGAAGGTGGAAGAAAAAGCAATCTGAGACAGAATGTACACAGTAGTAATTTCTGGCTATGTGGAACTGAGAAGAGATAAGTGTACTGCAATGAAAGGTTGATTAGAAGAATATGCTGCAGAGTTGCTGCAGAATGATAAGCTGTGATTCTTTTTGTAAAGAGACTACTCAGCTCAGCAAGAGTGAGCTTTGTATTCTTAAAATTTCTAGCTAGGAAATTACTCTATCCTGGAGGGTTTTTTTCCTCTTTAAAAAGCAGAAAGTAATGAAAAATGGCTTGTAACTATATTATAATTAGCTGTTTACGTTAACCAGACCTATCCATGCTGACTATTTTAATGCATCCAAAGCTGGATGAATTTTTTCCAGCTTTTGCTGTTGCAAAATATTGTTCCTCTGTGTTAGCCTTACGTTTGTGTGTGTCCAGCTCCAGATACAAATCTGTTTTGCAGTTTGGTCTGTAACACACTTCCCAATGTACGCTATTCTGGTTTTGTGTGAGACTAAACTTTCCTCTCAACATTTCATGGCCAAATTCTTAGCTTTGACATTTAGTTTTCTGTTTAATCCTTTCAGAGGTCATGTGAGGTTTTATTGAGGTTGTAACAAACTCCTTAAGAAGAGGTAGGCTTTACTGCAGTAAAATAAACAGTGAAATAAATAGCCAGCAAGGTCTGTCTGCTTGCCTTTTTTCAGCTAATAGTATGATAAGGTTCTGATTTTGCTTCTGCTATTGAATATCGAATAGTCAAGAAAAATTTAGGCTATCACGGACCAGAAATCTGTGTTAATTAGGATGAAGGACATCTCACTTTAACAGCAGTACCAGCATCACTACGTCTTTGGATCGAGCAATTTCAAAGACTGAGACTGTGTTGCAGGAGCTGTTAAGGGATATATGCAGTCCTATGTTGTAATACCTTGGCATTAAGATTTTAACTATGCTTGTTATTTGTGAATGTGCTGAGAAGATGATTAATTACTAGATTAAAAAGAAGTCTTTGATCTTGGAATATCTAATACCTGCTGTCCATGGAGACTGCTATTAAAACAACTAACTTCTGTAAAAGTTCTCTTAACACCAGGCTTGTGTTGTCTTTGTATAGGCCCTTTCATTAGTTGGAGCAGAGAGTAACTGTTCTGTTGTAATTCAAAGCCCAAAGACCCTCAGAGGTCATCACAAGTTAGTAGAGCAGTGTTATGCTACAGCGGGGCCTCAGTTTTCTCACCTCGCTTAAGCTCTAGTGTAGATATAAAAATGGCCTGAAACAGATCAACACAGCAGTGAGCTGACTGTATGCTGGAAACACATGTAATGCACAGCAATTTAGGTGAAGCCAGACAAGCTGGGATTTACAGCGGAAGCTGCCAAAATGTCATTTTTGAGTTCTTCTGGTTTTAAAAGTTAACAGATCTCTTAGAGGTAGAAAATTGTTACTCTGTTACCTGTGTGTGACTGAACTTTGCATAGAAAAGATTCTGTTGGATTCAGTGATCTGATTGTGGAGCTATGGCCAATCTAGTTCTGCTAAAGTGACTGAGCATGGGAAAAAAGGCTCTGTGTTCCATTTGTAGCTCGTACAAGTTGACTATTGGAATCACTTTGCGCGGAAATACCAGCTAGCACTGACAGAGAGAAGGTGATGTTACGCATTTCACTTTCTGCTATGGGGATGGTAACATCTGGACAAGAGATAATGAACAGCTGGGAGAAGTACAGCTTTACATTGCCCCAGCTGTTTGCTTAGCAAGCATGAGTCAGAGTCTTCAGCCTCGTACCGTGCTATAACTTCATGACTTCACTAGGAGCACACTTCACATTGCTACATGAATTTTTTTTTGGATCCAAATTGCTGGCAAGGGCTTCAGTAGTGGTTATTATGAGACTGGTTTAATGTGGCTGAAAATACAGGCTCTATACAGTGCTAGATTACTGAGATATTTTTACTTTAAATTGCAGTATGTGTGGAGAAGAGTCTGTCTTTATGTTGAAAGATGAATATGTGATTTAAACATGCAACTTACATAGCTCTGCATATAAATATTATTTGTTTTTGGAATGCTTGTGTACATACACAAAAATAAAGTGGTGAAGCTTTTTTCCCAAAATAATAGAAAATTTAAATTTTACTTCCTTCCTACAATGGCAAGGAGGTTTTAGTATTTGTATTTGTAAGTTCTTCTGCAGGTGGACTTGATCAGGCTTCTTCTACTGTAGGAGCTTCTGGCATATCTGGCAGCTCACTGACATTTTCTTGAGGACTGCAGTGATCTCTTTTAGAGGTCTTCATGGAGAGTTCTGGCTGAGATATGAGAGCTAATGACTTGTGATGGACAGGAAGTCAGATCGGATGAGATTACAGTCTTTTCTGACCATAAAATCCTGCAATAATAATAATAAAAAATAAATCAGAAAGCCTCAAAGCTTCAAGTGTTAGTGTTACAAAAGAAGAAAATAAACTTGGCCCACCTCCTGCTTCATTGCTGTTGTTTCATAAGCTTACTTGGATGATTCATAATATGCAATGGATTGAAGTACAGTCTTTGAGATTATGAAGACCTCATAAAAATTCTCTAAATCCTTGACTTCTAACTGCATAGAGTTCATACCATTGTAATTTTGAAGTTCTCTGTATTGTTTTGATCACCTTTTCTATATAACATCTATAAGTCAGCACTTAAAAGTAACTTCTTAAAGCACAAAATTAACTCCTGTGGCTTAACATCTGTGTATGCTGAGGTTATTTTATCAGCATGGAAGTGATCAGTGCGGGTGGCCACCACCTACATAACCAAGGCGTTAATTTTCTGTCACGATCTGTAAGTTAAATGAGAATTATTAAAGGCAGTTTCAAATATTAAAACTAAGCTCTGAAATAAATACATGTTGGAAATACTCTTCCTGCATTTTATTCTGACTGGGTCTTTTTTTGTTTGTTTTTGTGGGATCTTCTGTTTGCTTTTGGTCTTGCAGCTAATCATTTACTCATTATTTTATCCTTATTGCTTAACTTTGTGCTCTGTATTGCATATTCATTAGAGATTGGCAACTGAGACTTAAAGTTGAGATACACTTTTCAGAAAGCAGTCCTCATTTAGCTTTTTAACCATGAACCTTCCTGTCATACTGATCTATAGCTCAGTGATTGATTGAAATAGATCACGTCTCCTGCATTTGGAAGCTGAGCTGTTGCTAGCGTGCTTCAGGCACAACTGTGTCCTGTTCAGTACAATCATTAATGGGTAGGCTAGGATGAGTTATCATGTGTGTTCTCTGAATATTTCATGATGAAAGGTGGAATTTTTGCCCCAGTGAAGTAGGAGTTTCAAAATTAACTTCAATGGAACCATGTGTTCAGAAAGGCTCTCCGTTCCAAAAAAATCTTTTTGTTCAATATCCTTAATGGGGTTTTTCTACTATAAGAAATATCTACAGTCATACCAGACAGAAAATGCAGGATTTAGCTGCATTTAGCTTGCTTACCAAAAGATCTTTTTAGCAATCAGGTGAGTTCAACACTCAGTGAGACTATGTAATTTTTTGGTTTACATCCCATCTTCCACATTTGAACATCTGCCTGCTAGACTGGCCAGATCAGAATGCACCAATCTTCAGAATACCACGATTTGGGCTTCCTAGTTGGGCCAGCTAAAGATGTTTCAAACTAAGGTGATGAAAGTTGTTTGGTTTTTTTTTTTTGTTTGTTTGTTTTTTTTGTGAGTATGATTCTAGGCATTCCTAGGAAGTCATTAGAAACATGTTAATGATAAATGTAAATCAGCAAAAAATTGCACTTAATGGAATAAACATTCATCTCTGGCAGAAACATAAGCCAACGATTTGTATAGTATTAATCTTACCTGTAGTGTATCAAGAAGACATTTTGATTTTTAGTAGTGTTTACTGAGCAGATAACATCAGTAGCCACAGGCTAAAATTGAGAACAGAACTGGGAAGAAGGCCAAATACCAACCACGTAGTTCTAGTAACTGAGTGTGTAAAGATGCATGAATGCCTCTATGTGTACTTGTACATGTACCTTGTAGGTGCTCATTTCCCATATTTAGCTTCAGAAAGGCCAGAAGTACCTTCTCTCCATATATAACTTTCTAAGCATGGTTCAAATAGCAAGTAACAATATCGTATTAATTACAATTGAGGAATAAAATTAAATTATTAACTTCATTTCTATTAATTCCAAGATGTATGCGCAAGGAGTTGATATCTTAGGATTCATTTGTCACACCATTACAGTCTTCACCATTGTATCCAGGAAGCATCCTAATGAGGTTTAGGTAATGCACACTGCTGTGAGATTATTATGCCTCTGCAGAGAAGAGCCTCTGAGCAACATGAGGCAATGTATTTTGAGACCTGTGTTTCCTCTGTACTGCTTCATCAAGTTTCACCTCAAATGTTACATTTTATGCTGCTATTTTTTGATATGTGAGAGATTCATATTGGGGTTGAATCAGCCCGTGTTCTTCCTGAAGGGTTAAGGAGAGGGCAAGTGTGTCAGTTTAAAAGATGTGCAGTATCAATGCAAGCATGGAAAGGAAAGTCAGTAGCTGCGAATCAGTTGTAAAATGCAAAATTCAGTGCTGGATTATAGTAATGAAGTATTATTTATGAAAATATTAGAAATACAGATTAATTCTTTCTGTCACCTTGGTTTAAAACCTAATGCTTGTATGCCAAGATGGAATGGCAATTCTCCAGAAACACGTCCTGTGATGTCTTCACCCTCAAGTCTTTCATATTTATTATCTTCAAGGTCCAGACTAGTGTCTACATCAGGCAGAGCCAAGCAAAACTACAAAGACTTACTCTGTGTCAGTATTGTTTTATGGAAATTGCTGTTGCCTCTGCAATGTGTTATTTGCTCTTTCCCTTCCACTAGCACTCTCAGTTCCTTCAGCAGCACTCTGTAGCCACATCCCATCTTCAATAAGGGGAAAATATGATAATGAGAATACAGATGGGATCGTCTTCATGAACTCTAATCTCTTTCACTTTCATTTGTGACAGGTGCTGGAATGAATTCTGTGCTAATGGGAACTCCTGAACTGCTGGGGTAAAATTTAAATACCTGGCAGAAGAAAATTATCATATGGTTAAAGTACCAGGCTTTGGCTCAGGAGCTGTTCTGAGGACTTTTGTTTGATTTGTGGCATGACACTTAATCTTCTCTACTTCATCCATAAAGTGTGGGTAACATTACCTTCTTTTCTTAGTCCAGGAGAGGGTGGTGATTCACACTAGCTAGAAAGGAAAAGACATACAAAAATTATTGCTTGAATTTTAAAAGGCTCATATTAATGCATTCTGCAAAGGATGTGGAGCACATATTAAAAGAATTATTATTGTTTTCACTTCCTAGGAGCCATTGCTTTTTTCAGTCTTTGAATATCCCAAGTTTCTTGTACAAGGTTTACTCTGAGCAAACACTTTTCCTCTCAGAACTGCTTTTATTTCAAATTGAAGGAGAGAAAGGAGAATAAATGAATAAGGAACTAATTCAAGATCAACATGAGAGAAAAGCAGGAATCATTCTCTTTATCTCAGCCATTTGGAGTAGATCTTTAGCTCTGTGTTAAAGCAGTCAGCATAGGACAACATTATTTTAAAGAGATGCAAATGAAAAATAGAATCAGGTGACCTACTTATACGTGCATAACCCAGCAGACCCTATATTTTAGAAGAAATTTCCATCTATCTCTACTGCAGTATTGCATCACTCTTTCTCGTATTCTAAGAATCATCTGATGTTTATGTATGAAATCCTATGAACTCCTCTTCTCCTTGGAGAAGAGAAGGCTCCGGGGAGACCTCATTGTGGTCTTCCAGTACTTGAAGGGAGCGTATAAACAGGAAGGGGAACAATTGTTTGTGAGGGTGGATAGCGATAGGACAAGACGGAATGGTTTTAAACTGAGACAGGGGAGGTTTAGGTTAGATATTAGGAGGAAGTTTTTCACTCAGGGTGGTGACGCACTGGAACAGGTTGCCCAAGGATGTTGTGGGTGCCCCGTCCCTGGAGGCATTCAAGGCCAGGCTGGACGTGGCTCTGGGCAGCCTGGTCTAGTGGTTGGCGACCCTGCACTCAGCAGGGGGGTTGAAACTAGATGATCTTTGAGGTCCTTGTCAACCCAGACCATTCTATGATTCTATGATAATTTTTCCCCTCAGCTGTATGAGGTGGAGGTCTGGAAGAGAAGAAAGTGGCAGCAAGGCTGCAGGGGTTATCAGCACAGACTGGACTCAGAGCTACCTCTCAAAGGGGGTGGCTGGAAGAGAAACAGTTTTTGTAGAAAGTCTTTTCTCAGTCTTGTTAGAGGATAACTTCATAAACTGCACTGGGAAAGTCTCTCATGAAAAGTAGTTCATTTCTTGGCAAAAAAAGTATGCTGTCTTCCTCCTCCCAATTTCTCAGAAAGGTTTTATTTCTTAGACTGTCTTCATTTCATGCACTTTTTCTTCCAATTTACTTTAACAGAAAATCCAATATGTTCATGTTTCAGTCTTTTAGAATGTTGGGGCTGAACTGTTTGTATACTTTTGGATATTGAAGTCTTTCCTTTTAGGATAACCTGTTATCATTTACTTTCAACTACTCCCCTGGAAAAAGAAGTCTACGGCAGTGCTGAGAGATGACTTGCTAAATGTCATAAAATTATTTGTGAATTTCTAGTGAATGTTCTTGAGCAATAAGGGTCAGAAGAATGCTGATAATACATGATTCGACTGTGTAAGGCTCTTACAACAGAAAACTTGGAATTCAATCAAAAATAGATTGCAGGTAGTCCTCTTATTACACACAGTACAAAGTTAAAAAGGGTTGCTGCTCTTGTAATCCAGCTTACTTGTGAAGTTTAGGAGCATTATGAACCCCGAACAGTTTGTGACAGATATGACATTTAGGTGGCCTTAGTACATTTAGAATTAACTTTTTTATTAAAAAAGCCATGATGGAAGTCCCTTCCTTTCTGATACTAAGTGGAACCACACAGATGTTTTTTCTCTTTAAAAGTTCTCTTTTTGATCATCATTCCTTTCAAGTCATATATGTAACAGAAAGACCAGCTTTGCGTAGAGTGCAGTTATGAAAATCTAATGCTTCATACAAAATTTGGTCTTTCTCACTTCTGAAAATAAGAATCTTAGAATATCCCACGTTGGATGGGACTGACACGGATCATCACATCCAATTTCTGGCTCCTCACAGAATCACCCTAAAATCAAACTCTATTTCTGAGAGCATTTCACACAGGTGTTAAGTTTTATGCAATATGTGGATGCTAAACGAGGTCACTACAAGGCTCACAGCAGTGTTTTCTCTGTTGTTACCTCCTTCCTGTATGTGAGTTAAGGATGACACCGCATTTTGATATGATATAGTAATCATAGGAGATGATTATTTACTGACAGATCACAGACTTTAGCCAAGGACTATCCAGTTTATGTCTGAGAAAGCTCTGTATTATTGCAGATGGATAAAGAAAGATGTGAAATTACTTTTGCATGAAAATTTGTGTTGGAGGAAGCAGATGACTTCTGTTTTGTCTTACCATGCATTTGTTTAGCTGAGGTCTGCACATGAGTTGTTCCCTTCTCACCTTAGGTACTTACCAGAGTTCGTGTTTCCTCTGTATTGTCTTTCTTCGGATAACACAAGAAGCTGTCCTTATGTGTGCAGTTTAGCTGCTACATAGGCTTATTAAAAACAGAAAAATTAGACAGTTTTTCATAATTTTAAAATAACTTTTCTACTATGTTTCTTGTCCTTGCTACTCTTAGTATCCGAAATGTCACAGAATGCATCATCTTGTAACTCTTCATTAGCCTTGCACCTATCAACTCACTTTTAACTACAAGCAAATCTCACAGCAGTGAAGAGAATCAATTCTGCATATCTTTAAGCTAATAAGAGAGTGTATAAGAGAATAAATACATTTTAGGTATATCAGTGTTTTCTTTCTCTCGGCAACAAGTTTGCTAGAAAGCTGCAGCATTCTGAAATCTGTGAGAAATTTCAGAGAATATGTTAGAAGTTTTGCTTGGGGAAATTGCATTTTAGAGAGAGAGGGCTCTTCCTTTGAGTACAGGCTTTCTCTTCCTTTCAATGCTGAGTGCATCACTTGTTAGCATGATCCGAGCAGATACACTGCTAGGAAGCTTTCGTGTTACAGCTTTCAAAGAAAGGCCATTTTGCATAGAATGTTTCTCGCCCTAATTTTATTTAAAACAATCACATAAGAATTTCTTTTCTCTTATTTGTTGAGCTTTAGGCATTTGTTTGTTGCAGGAAAGAGATAACATGAGGGATTCCAGATGCCCTCTGTTCTCTGAGCAGTTTGTAAATCACCCCGTTAAACTTACTAATGTTTAATGCATTCTGATGGCAGCAGCTTCAGCTTCTATGCATACTTTTTCTTTCCTTTCAGTTTTCTTTTTTTGGATCTTAGCATTTTGTCATTTGGTAAGGGGTACCAAGGAGCATGCAGCAGCTGCAGGAAAGCTACGTGTGGTAGTTGGGAAGTTGTGAGTACTCAGATCACACATCCCTGTCCCCAGTTTACTGGCTCAGCCACTCACATGTGTGAAGTGGCAGGAGGAATAATAATCGCACATCAGCCCACCTTTTCCTGGTGCTATCAGATGCTGCAGTGCACTGCCTTGATCAGCTCTTGAGGCTTAGCTCATTAGCCTGACCTGTGAAGCCATACTGCAGAAGCACATCCAGTTAAGCTGGTCAAGGAGTTGGCGGACAGCTGGGGCTGTCTTAAAACGCTGCTGATAAATTTGCAAGGTCTGGCACATCTACAAGCAGCTTATTCTAAGAAACTATCGTAAGTCTGTCAATGTATGCTCCTGACACTGATACACTGTGAGGGCTGTTTCTTGACGTAGGTATTGTGAAAAGTCTGTCTGATGCAGTCAGACAAAACCTGGAATTACTTATGCTTCGTGAAGAATGTAGAAGTAGCCATTGCTGACCTAGTATCCAGAATGACTGTTTTAACTCAGTCTAATGAATGCTATGCATCGAGACTTTTGCTTGAAAAGTAATAAATGATTTTTATGTCCTTATAAAGTTACGTTATATTTTTCTTTAATACTTGGAAAAATTGTTCAATGTAGTTTGGATATTTTTTAAAAAGTGGTAGCTTTAACGCAGTGAGAAGCTGCTTAGTTTTCAGGCAAATGATAATCAGGAATTACACCTGTTAGCTCCAGCTTCTTTCAGACAACGCTGTCTCAGGTGATAGCACCAGGCATCCTCTTTTGTGAGGAATACAAGAGAAATTTAATCTAAGTGTTTAGTATTCATTTATTTAAATGAGATCGGTTAACATATTTGCTTCTAACTCCCATAGAGGAGGACCATTAACACCTCATTCCTAACAATATATCTACAAAACTCCTTGCATATCAAGCAGTATACGGAAATTGCCTCTGCTTGCAGGTTAGCTATTAGGCCGCTGTTATTGTTCCTAAATTCTACTTGCCTAACAGGAGTGTGCTTTTGTAGAGAAATCTTATTGGAAGTATTAGAAAAGGATTTTGTAAAATATGTTTTGTGCATATTATTGTATGTGATCAAATCAGTTTGTGTACATGACTGGAATAAATATTTTATTCCTTGAAGCACAGACAGCAATTAGGGGCTTAGCTGAAAAAGGCTGTGCTTCGGGTTTTTGCACTAAGAAAGGGTTAATGCCTTTAGTGAAAGGTATTAAAGCAAGGATTGACAGTAGACCTTTAAGGAGGGAGCTTGAAGTTCAAGGAAACTGCAAATACAGCAAAGGAAACTGTAGCAAGCAGTAATTGCAGGTGAATTACCTTTCTTTTCATCCATTCTCCACCTTCAAATGTGAAATAAATAATAACAATAACAAATCTTTCACCAGCACAGACACTATTGATAAACTTTTACGTAAGGAAGTTTGTAGAAGAACTTCTTATTGGTGTGTCTAATGTTTATTACATTTGCTGGAAGTGTTCTTAATAGGATGGTCAGGAATCAGTCACACGGAGAAACTATAGCCTGGGAAAAAAAATACCCTTTTGTTCTCTTTATAGGTTTGAATTTTCTCCAAGTGAGTAAGTGAAGCAGAACAGGAAGTCTTGAAAGCATTTGTTCTCTTGCTTGTCTAAACTTGGCTGCCCTGCAGTGCTAAAATCCCAGATCAACAGCTGAAGAGGTGAGATTTAAAAAGTGTGGATACAGTTTGAAATAAATCAGCATTTCAAAAACAGTATTTCAGTGCTTCTCTATTAGAAATGAAACAAGTTATTTGCACCTGAGTTAAAATACATAGCCTCATCTTGATGTCCCCTTCTTTGTAAGCTTTTGATTTATATTGCACTTGCATTCTCAAAGGATATGGTGGTTTCAGTCCCCCAGTCTTCCCTAATATAGACATTTAAAAACCTGGTGTTTTATCTATAATCATTCTCAACTGCTTGGAGTAAAACTATTTTTTTTTTTATCTGTTTGAGCAAAGGAAGGGAGAAGGAGAATGAAAGTGTTTGTTGCTATGTGTTTCTTGATGAATAGCTCTGTGGGCCACTGGGCATGTGTTGCTGCTGCTGTTGTTTTTGTAGTTGTTTCATTTTTAAACTCTAGTTTTCATGAAGAAGTTAGTATGGGCTGGGGCAGCATTTATTCTTCTGGCTTCCAGGTTAGATCTCTCAGTGTGCTACGTGAAAAAGGGAAAGGCATAAAAATTTGAAAATATCTTCGATCTGAACTGAACTGAGTGGGGATATGCAAGTGCCTTTGCTCTATACCCTGTTAGATGTGTTCATGTCACATGCTGCGACTTAGCTTACAGTCACACGGTGCAGACTGATGATCGCTTTCCAGTTTGAAGTGTTCTGTCCATCTCCTGCAGCAGGCTGCTTAAGGTTAGAATTGTCCTGTTGCTTTGTGCAACTTTGTTTTGCAGAACATACGTACTACAGTTATGACTTTTGTTGTTCTCAGTAAAATTGCATAGATAACCTAACCTTGGAAGAAAACTATTAAGGCTGACAGCTGTTTTGCTAATAATTAAATAGAAATAATATTAATAAAAATGTATGATGGGTTGTCTCTGATTAGTTGGCTTTAATATATCCAGTGAGCAACATTTAATGTAATAATCAGTCGTTTTTGCTTGAGTGAGTCATTTTAGAAGTGAAATAAAATCGCCGTTTGTGAGAAATGTTCATACAGGAGATAGTTCACTATATGCGTTTTAATTATTGCTGCTTTTTTTTTTCTTTTTCTGTCTTTTTATGAGGTTCCAGCACATTTTTTTTTCCTAAAACTATTCACTGGTGGGCTAGGGACCAATGTTTTATGTTCAGAGAAGAAGAAATTGATAAAAGCCAAAAAGAACAGCAAACACACTTTGTTAAATTTTAAGTCTACATGAAGTATATGTTTATCTATTCTGTTGATTAACTTCCTTTGCAATCTAGCTTGCATTCAGAAAATGAAATCCCTTACTACTTAAAGGGCATTGTGCTATGCAGTATTGTATTATGTTCACATTAAAATCTGTAACTTGGAGGCAGCAAAAGAAGGAAAAAAAAGAAAAATCTCCAGAAGACAAAGGAATTACTGGCTTTTCATACTAAGCATAGACTTGTTTTAAAATTATTTTCTGGCAACTGATAGATCATTTCCTCCTGTCGTGTCTTATGACTTGCATCTCACTTGACAAACCTAGGCCAGATCAGAAAATATATGTCAGTAGTTAAACGAAGGGGAATTCTTAGGAATGACAGATAGTCTAGTGCAGCGCTAACAAGTAGTGGTATTTGGAATTACTTTTTTAAAAAGATTAATATCTTTATTTTCATTTTGAAAATAGATGTTCTTGACTGTAATTACTAGGAGTAGTATTACCATACACACAATTTTTTTTTTCTGAAAGTTTCCTAAAATTGTGTGTTTTAAAGCACAATTATTACGAGTCTAATTATTATGATTATTTTCAAGGCAATTCTCAAAATATGAGGAGCATTTAAATTAAAAAAAAAAAAAAAGACTGAAATCCATTGTACTTTGTGACTAAAACTGCTTCCACTTCTTTTAAAGTTCCATACCATTTTGGAAGTGAAGCAAAAGATCAGTAGAAATTTCCCAAAACTAACAAAATGCTTGATCATCTCTCTCTGGGGATGTGACTGTTGCTCGGGTGCCTTCCATGGTATTGTCTGGAAACATCTTTCAGGTAGAAAGTGAAGTAGTAATTTATGCCCCAAGGAGAAGTACTGGGAAATGCACAACAACATATTTCATAGCTTCTTGAAGAGCAAATACTCATTATATTTCCTACAGTGCTGATTCAGATTATTTGCTTCCAGTAATTATTTGCTCAGAATTATGCTTTTTATTTCTTCAAAGAAGCAGAAGGAATGTGTCCCTGAGTGCTTACATTAATGCTTGGTTAGAGTGGTTTCCTGTTTGTTTTTCAGATATCTTCATCTTTCCTGTTCCAGAAATCCAGGGTTTGCTCAGAGACTTTACCTTTGTCTTATCTGAGAGTGTATATTCTACAAAGTATAGAATATAATACAACAGTCACATTCAGTGAAATGCACGTGTTAGTATTCACGTGGGGCTTTGTGAGAAGAGTGAGCACTTAAAATGTTAACAGGCCAATGTCAAGTATTTACGGTTCTCTCTGAACATGCTTTAATTTTCAAGGACCTGCAGTAGATCTGTAATATCAAAAGAGGAGGTTTTGCAAAATTAAGTAAACAAAGTACTACATACATCATAAACATTGCTTCAAAAGTTGATCTTGAGTTGAAAAAAAATTGTCCCTTACATAATTGATGTAAAGATAAAAATAAAGGATCTAACCTGCCCCTAGCATTATACAAGTAAACGTAATTCATATTTAAGAGTCTGTGTATTCCTTTTATACCTACTATGTGATTATCTGGTTTTATCTGTAGCATACCATTTTCTTGGGAACTTTCTGTCTCAACTTCAGCAGTTTTGTATTTGAAATCTGGATGACTTCATAGCTTTCATCTTTATAGGTTACTAAAGTCCATGAAGTGAAAAAAGGAATAACAGTTCTTGCTGTTCCAATGCAGATGTTCAATAAAGCTTTTCAGTGTCCCTTAGTATGTGTTAAGGTTTCCATGTTTCTGACTTTTTTAAATTTCAAAATTAGAAGTTTTAAAATTTTAGAAGATAAGTAAAACTATCATTTGTAGAGCTGATAAGCAGGATGCAACAGTACTCTTGTGAGCCTGTGTATAGCCATTTCGGAAATACTCTTTTCTCGCATCCAGCTTTTGTGTTTTTTTTTTTTTTTTGTCTAGACTTTGATGAACAATATTACTGTCAGAACTCACATCGTTTACAAATTAGTAACTGTGTATTTCTAATGTTTATCTCCTTGCCTTTAAGGAGCCACATCATTCCTAAATTCTGTTTTCTGGTATCATATCTGAGCAGCAGGGAGCATGAGACCCAAGGCATACTGCTGCCTCCATAGTAGGACTCCCATCACAAGTTGACTGTGTGCATGAAACAATTCATTTTAGGAATACTTTAGTAGCATATCAGTTAGAAACCTTGTTTAGCCGTAGTTATATTTATCTGGACCCTCATTTAGGATGTGTTCATATCTAGAAGTATTAATTGGGTAACCTACAGGCTTACTAGCTTCTCAGTTTAATAGAACTGATCTTATCCCTATGTTCAACTGAAGCACAGTCATTACTTTTTTTTTTTCTATTTTATCAAAACTGAAATTAAATTTACAGAGGTCTCTTCAGGTTTTAGGATTAGGAGGTGGCTGTGGGAGGTACTGCTGGAAGGAGCCATACAGGTGTACTGCCAAGTGCTTCCTGTTCAACATGATTCCCAGCTGGCCTCCAAGGCACCAACTGAGTTGCTTCCAGCTTCTCCTTGGAGCTGAAGCCTTCTGCAAGAGTAGCAACATGGAGACCCTCTCCAATTTCCCTCAGACCACTTCTGAGAATAGAAGTCTGAGAAAAGTTGGCACAACCACTGCTGAAACAAAATGCCTTAGTTAGAAATGAGCTGCTTGGAGGAGGTTTATTTTTTTCATTTTTCTTCTTCCATAGTGTGTAAATGGAAAGGGGTTGGCAGCACTTATCACAGTAGAAAGAACAACACTATAAAACAAAATTACAAAAGAGGACTTGACAAACATGTAAAGTGGTTTTTAATTTCAGACACCCTGGAGCATGATGCATTTGAAAATTTTTAATTGGGAGCTTGAAGTTTGATAGATTTAATTGCAAAAGATAGTTAATTCCTGAGCCCAATGAGCACAAACAGGAATGGATGTAGTTCTGAAGCTTTCTTTTAATGTTAGAGAGCCACCATGTGCATAGTACGTGCCTTGTTTGTATCATCCTTACTGAGACCCTTCCTTCCACAAGTGACTGAGTTAATTTCTCATGTTGAAAGTCTGTATTTTTGGATCTTGCAAGCAAAAATGCACATATTAAAAGAATATGAGTGGGAGAATTTGTAAACCTCAGGCCAGCTGTGTAGCTCCATGGATTGCTCAGAGCTTTTTTTATCTGCCTATATGAAGATTGATAGCACTCCATATAAGTACCACATGTGGTTAGCTGTCACGTGAACATCACTTTACTATAGCCTGAACTGAGTTTTAATGCATCTGTTTTTGTTTGTTTGTTTTTGTTTTTATACTTTTTTTGCCTTTTGTTCCTTTATAAATTCATTTGTTTCAGTAATTCTTTCAGATCTACTCAAAGTTTCTGGCAGAACGATTGCATATATGTTATTATCTTAGTTAAAAGCAGGGTTTGGTTTTTATTTATTTTTTGTTTTAATCTTACTGGCACAGTATGTTCAAACAGTATTCAGCTACAATCTTGTTTACTTAAATAAATAGGTCTACTGAATTAATTGCACCTGACTGTGGGTCAACAAACATAGGTATTCCTCTGGTAAATAATGCTGTATACTTCATTAATGAAGTTTGTATTTTCTCTCTCTTTTGTTTAATTGTTAGGCACTGTTAGTGCCTGTACTTTTTGAAGCATGGGAAGCTTAATGATAGTGATTGTTCTGCCTACAAACATGTCATATAGGAAGGTTTCTCCTTCAACCTGGTCCCTGAAGGTGTCTCTGTCTAGAGGAACATTTTTAATTACTCTTTATAATGTTGCAAAACTTCCTTTGGGTTTTGTAGAAGCAGTCTGAGGTAGAGAGAGAATCTTATCTGGAAGCTAGGAAAAATAATCAACTCATGCTCTGATGAAATACTGACGATGTATACAGGCTGAAAGACAGATAGATTTCTCCCAGTGTTAGAGATTGCTGTGTCAATTACTGCCTGGATTACTGTGCTGTTTGAAGTTTCTACATTGTCTTCATGCATTGACCCAAGTAAGGAACTGCTAAAATTAAGAAACTGTTAAAATAATTTCTTTCTTTTCTTCTTCTTCTTTTTTCCCTGGCCCTTTAATTTCATATTGTTTTGTTTCATTGTTTGGTTTGGAGCTTAGAGGTTGATTTGATTTTTGTTCTTCTAGGTTTTATTATCAATGTCTTTTCAGCTCAAAATAGCATAGTCAGGGAGATAAGAGAACTTACGTAACAGAAATTCTAGATGATGAGTGATGCTATGCTCAAACCACCCTTCTTCCTTCCCATATACATGCAGATTTTAAAGCAAAACTTTAGTCTACTATGTAACCTAACTTTTGAGACATCTAGGATTCAAACATTTGTACTAATGTTCTAGCATCATCTCAATCACAATGAGATGCTGAGCTGTATAATGCAACAGTTCTTCTTATGTATATGCATTCTGTGTGGTTAAAAGTTTTATCAAATGGTTTGAGAATAACAATCATAAAATACTGGTACCTTATTCATTTATCTGTTGTGCTTTTCAGAAGATCAAAACTATAAGTTGTTGGAAATATCTAAGAATTACATGGTTAAATTAATGAGGTGTTTTTACTGCTCCATTGAGTAGAAGCTTCGTTAGTATCAGAAGATTATTACTGAAAGACAAACTTCACTGAGTTACAAGGCTTAGTGTAGCTATTTTGTGCAATATTCCTTTCAAAATTCAAATAGTGAAAATGCTTTTCTCTTGAATAGCTTGCATAGGGCTGGTCAAAATAGCAAACTGTTTTCTCAAAGAAATGAAATTGTTTCAGTTAACATATTAGCATATGACGGGTGACCTATAGGTTTTTTGGTTTTGTTATTTTGTTGAAAATTCAAGATGTCAGTGGGTGAAGAGATATAAAAATAATCAAGTGGAAAGGTGATAAACTAATCAGTAAATTAATTCACTATGTTCTTCACTATAGAACTACTAAAATTGTTTGGGAAAATAATCTTGCTTCTATGAATTCGTCCCTTTATTGAAAAAAGATTACATGTGTTTCATTGAGTACTACATTATTCTCTGTTGCCATGCTGTGCTATTTATTCTGTAAGTTAATTTTCATTGTAGTTTACTAGCCACTGCATAGCTACATCATGTATTGGTTGTCTGGTAATGCAAAGAAGGAAAGCTTGTCTTCATGGCAGTAGAATATTGGAAAATGCTGCAGAATCCTCTAGAATAGTATTTCATCTCTTGGGAGAATTGGGCTGTATTTTTTTTTTCCTTTTTATTCTGATATTCCATTTAATTGGCTGTAGTTTGACTGGAAGTAATCAACTAAATACATTAAGGAGAACAAAAATGTAGCCAAGCTGCTGTTGAAAAGAAGTAGGTTAGAGATTTAGGTCGGATTACTTATATATACTTAGATGATGTATTTTATGCCCATGTGGAGATGAGAGGTCAAGTTTCTGCTATGCTGCCCTAAGGTAACTTGAAAGCTACCATTTTGTCTGACAGGAGTCCTTTGGAGTTGCTGGGTTCTTGCATTCAGGGGTTGAGATCTAAAGATATAATATTGGTGATATCTTGTGGGCTCTCTTTTCACTGTAACAGATCTTCCTTTCATCTCACTTTACCCTTCTGTTCGCACACAAAATAAAAATGAGGTCATCTTAATGAGGATTTAGGGACACTTTTTTAAGTTGCACAGTTTAAAAATTTCTTTAATAGAAGTTATTTTTTTTCACTGTATAACTAGTCATCAAATCCTGGCTATAAGGCACTTGTTACCTACTGGTGACAGTTTCTTTGAACAGTTGACTATTTTCATTATCATATCTGGTCCTCCCAGGTTATTTCATCATTTTGACAATTATGTTGTAGCAAGAATGTTGTTTTCTTACTGTGTGTTCCATCTCAAAGGAAAGTGGCAGCTACTCAAGCAGAAAGATGATGTTTTTGATTTCCTAGTTTGTTATTTTTGATAAACTGGCACTTGTGGTATTTGGGGACCTTGAACACTACTACGTTTCCGACTTCTTTTGTAGATCTATCTTATTTGACTGACATGAGCTAAAGACTGAGCTTTGTAAGGTATGTTTAAGAAATTCAGAAAAACTTACAATTTTTTTTATTATTTGTCATTACTAGAATTAATCATATCCACTCACACTATTTATATCTTTATGTTTCTTCAAGTAGTCAAGATCAAAGCCATTTCTAATCATTAAAAAGCCAACATACGTATATCTGGAATGCATGCAGAAAGGAATGCAAATTTTGAAGAAAACAAATCCTAGAAGAGCAGTTCTGCAAAGCCGTTCTTCCCACACATTTCTGTTTGATTGATTGTCAGTTAATATTTTAAGTAGTGAAGTCTAATCCCCTTGTGAGACTTCTTAGTCCCCTCTCCCCATGCCCCTCATCCAGAATATGTAACATACAAATCCAGCTCTCTCTGGTGAATAGATCTATTTTTAACTTGTTTTCAGCACTAATCTCACTTAACCTCGTTTTATTATGCATTAGGCAGAAACAATATAATTTAAGATATGTGGGGTTTTATAGTGGGAAAGGGAAAGCAATAAAGCAATAACTGATTTCTATACTTCAGTAAACTATTACTCAATGAAAATACGCATCATGTGTGAAATAATGGTGCTGTAGGGAGCAAAGATCTGCAGTCTGGGCTTTAAGTCTGTGACTGAATTGCTGTTTGCTGAGTTTGCTACTCTTAAGTTTGTGGAAACTCTGAAACATTGATAAAAAAAAAGATTTGAAGATTATTAAATAGTTTTAACAGAAATGTGTCTTCATATTAAAAGAGAGTCTGGTTTATAAGTGAAGGTGGGTACTTACTATAAGAGAGAGATAAGAATCAATCTTTACCTTAGAAGACAAGGAGTTACAACATGCATTGCCTATGCTGGTGCTGTTGGTCTTGATGTCCCAGCACTTTTATAACACGCTCCCTTTTGGTGCCAATAGCAGCAAACAGGACAGCCAAATGGTACCAAAAGCTTACACTTACTGATTTGAGGATAGCACTGCAAATGGGACAGGCTTTCAAAACTTTCATTTGCATCTCAAGAAAGGTGTTGACAGTGGTGTGCAGTTTCTGATACTACTTAAGCAGAACAAAGGAGACAGCAAACTTGAAGAGTAGATAAATTTACTTTGAAGTATGTAATGTATTTTAATTAAAAATATTATGAAAGTAGTTGTCAAGTTGTGAAGTGGCTACGCAAACACTCTGACATACAGTGAAGCAAACAAATAGGAAGGTTTAATTGCTCCAGATATGCATTTGAACATACAAGAAAATTTTGATCTGAATCTTCTTAGGTTGATTAACACTTCTCACTTACTGGATTTAGAATAATTTTCATTAAACTAATTTTGAATGTCTTACTGTGGTTCTTGAATGGCAAATCTGTCATTGTAAGCTACAGAAGTTGTCCTAGAAGTAGATACAGATAGTGCTCAGAATGATGTAAACAATTCATGAAAGAAAAAAGTACATGCAGATGGATTTATTCTGTAATTATTATTATTATTATTATTATTTATTGATTCAACTTTTAACGATTTGGAGAATAGACATTCCTGAAGAAGTAATGGATCCGTGTTTTGGAATTTTTATATTCAGTATTTTCATAAATAAGAAATTGACAATAAGGCAAAATATTCTATCAATATTAAGACACTGCAGGAAATAAATAAATAAAAGGAAAGTGACATGTTTGTTTACTTTGCTCCCGTGATCATCTGCTGCCTCGACTTTGTGTGTCAATTCATGTCAGTACAGAAAGAACTGTGTTTGGCATTTAAATAATTTTGTAGCCATACACTCAGTTGCAGATAGATGCTGTTGTTCTGTCAGATTGTGAATATTGTTGCATGTTGGTAAATGGGTTTTGTTCACATTTTAAAACAAAATTTAACAAATCCAGTAGTTGCTGACAGAAGAACTTCTGAAAATGCAGGTTGAGATTTTTTCTATGCTCTTTTATTGCAAGGTTTGCTCCATTACAAATGTTCATGCTTCCTTTTATAATTCTTCTTAAGTTAACTCCATCTTTGTAATTCACCGTAGTTCACTGTTCAACTTAAGATAGGGGGTAAAGATTTTAATTTCACCATCACTTAACTCTCATATATACATTTCATGTAATATATCTACCATAGAGAGAGATACAAATAAAACTGAATTTCTCACTTGCTGTATCTTTTTTAAAGTTTTGTAGCAATTTCTCTTAACTGTTACTTTCAGCTACAGTTAAAGGAAGACATTTAACTTGTTTAAAAAAATGTTTATTTCCGCACTGCTTTTCTTTCCCATGGACTTTCTGTGAAAATTAAAAACATTTTTTTCCCCACAAGCTGTAAATCATAAAAATTTGCAAAATGCTTTTGTCATATGTTTTGCATGAACAAATTTGTCTTTTGGTCAAAAACTGCCTTTAATAATTCAATAGAATATTTTCTGCGTTTCAGTACTAATGTGTGCAGTGGCACTTCATTATTTGCTTCCAATTTTAGGTTCTAAATTGTTACGAAAATTATCACTCACAAACAAAGTGCTGGTTCCTGGCCTCACCTTGGTATGTATCCCTCTATATTTCAGAGATGAGGAATTACTATTAAAACATATTTGACTTAACAAAGTGTGCTGTGGAAGCTACAGGAACCACAGTCCTTTTCAATCTTTTTCATTTTTCTTTTTAAATTGCAGTATTAGTTTGTTTAATTTGACAAGCTGTGATGACCAAAATGTGATGTTGGAAGGTTTGAATAATAGCTCTGATGATTTTGTCCTTTTGGAAAAGAAATATGCCAGACACAAGCTGTCCTCTCTGGCAATCTTATTAAAAAGATTGAGAAATGAATGGAGCTATTAGAAAACTCAGTTAGAATGTATATCTGAAGAATTATAGCTCTGCCCACAGGGGTGAAAAGCAGTGACTCCATTTAGATTTTTAGAATTACGGTTTCTAGAAATGTCGCTGGGGAGTAAAGAAGGCTCTATCTTCATCGTTCATCACATAATTGGCTGAACAACTGTCAAGGTTCACAAGACTCCTAATGTTGTCAGCATTCGTCTCAAACTTCTAAGACAAAGATAAGATTTTTGCTATGACATATAATCAAAAAGATATTACTTTTGAAAGATAAATACTTCATTCTATTCTCTGATCTCAATCTAATAAACTAAGATCAAAAGCAAGCTTTTTTTCTTTTTGCTGTGTTATGAAATGCTTCTTTTGGAGCAGAAGTCAAATCTCATTCTGTTTCTTCAGTACAGCAGCTCTGCAAAGCTGGGCCTTACCAAAGATCATCAGTTTTTATTTTCTGTGCTTTAAACTTACTTATTTCTGATAGAAATACTAAATCATTGCTGTCAAGAAATTCAGCATAATTTTTTTTTCTTCAGTGCTCTTTCTTCCTCTCTAAATCCTGATGTCATTTGTTTTGTTTTAATGTAAATCTTCTTTATAATTCTTCTGAGCAGTAAAATTAAAATGAAACAGATAAGTGACACAAAGACTTACATATACATTAAATGACAGTACATTTTTGATTGTTTTACAGTTGGATATGATCTTAGGTATTTTTTATTACTGTTTCTCTCTCTTTACTGAGCTAACGCTCATAGTGAGCTGGTATTTTTGATTTGCTATGTTTTCTTGTGTGCTGTATTAATCAAAAGTAAATAACAGATGGATAAACAACAAAGTAAATTAGTAGGTTAAGCCTACAAACAGGCATATTCAAACAGGAATCAACAGGACTCAGTGGATTTAGTATTTATTATTTTTAGGTGATTTTTTTTTTCATATTGCTGTTGAAATTGTGGCTACTTTTTCTAATGGTTAGCTGATAAGAAAGGTTATTATTCGACTAGAGTTGTACAACCCAGTACTTAACCAAGTTGGCTCTGGTATCTGCACTCTGAAGCACTGAAGAGTGTTTTTATAGAGAAAGAATCAAAAGACAGAGAATGACAGAGGGCAGGCTGGCAAAAGCCTGCGATCTCATACGCTAGCTACCTTTACCTAGTTGCTCTGCCATTCAGAAAGCAGAAGAAACAAGTCACGGACAAGGAAGCTGATCCACCTACCAGACTGAACATTAGGGCTCTTCTGGAATGACAACTATGCTCCTGTATGCAACTATGAAACTACAATTGAGCTGTTTTCAGCTTCATGGTCTTTCTTACAAATCTGCAGAATCTTTACTTTAAAATACTAATAGAATTAGAATTAAGTTAATACTTTGACAAAAGTTTTGGCTATGGCTGTGTTATTTGTACTGTCCAGTTTCATGCTGGTTAGCTTAAAGTTTAACTTTAAGCGTTGTGTTTCTCCATTGTGCTATAAGTGGAAGCGTGGTCATGCATAGCTGAAAGTAAAAATGATTAGGTGTCATTCTCAGCTCTGAGTGTTGGTGTGAGTTTTTGTTGAGTTCTTTGCACGTTTCTGGAATTTAAAAAAGATACAGGGCATGAGGCAAGAACAGGTGATGCTGAAAATACATAAACTTAAATAGATTTTGTTCCTACTTTCTTTCTCTTGAGGAAGAATCAGTTATCTTATTAAATACTGCATTACTTGTTTATGTTCTGTACCTTACGCAACAGACCTTTTTTGAGTTTCTGTTTGAATACTTGATACTGACACAATGATTCTGTTTTTATTTTCTGCTCTGATTGTCTTTTTCTAATGTTGCATATGTGGCCTGTTATTATATATCGACATCATAATTCATGGGTAAATTATATGGCTTAATTTTATTCTGAGCCCGCAGGACTTGAATTAGAGCATTTGTGAAGAATGCTAACATCTTTCCCATTTCCATGATTTAGTTATTAGTGAAAGAAAATGTTGAGTCCAACTATATAGTTAATGATGGAATTTGTAATAATCTTTGTACTTACTCTCTTTGTATATCTAGATCTTGAAGTGTACTGGGTGTTCTAATCATTCAAGCATTCTCATTACATCATTTTTTATGACCAGATTAACTCTTATTACTGAACTAAGTGCAATTTCTGTTGTACAAGATAGGGATGATTTTACTATTGGAAAACCATTGTAATCTTTAATATTTTTACATTTTAAAATGTTATTTTGCTTTGTTTTGTTTCATACATTCACTTTGAATAACTTTTTTATATTTTGTTTTGTGTTTAATCAGAGGATAGCTGTCCCAAGACAAATGAGTGCATGGACAAAGTAATTCATTGTGAATGGTGCATTGCTGCAGTAAGAAAGTGAAGGACAACATCAGACCAACTGTGATCTGTAAGTATTCCTCAGACTGTGTTGAGATTTTGCACAGGTTTGAGTAAAAACATTTATGGAATTCATACAACTGTTGTCAAATAAATCAGCTTAGTAGGGCAGGAAGGCAATTAAACTTGGTTGACTTGATTATAATAAGGAGTTAAGTTCTTAGAGCAGCTGGAGCTCTCATCTTTGCACGGAAAAGCACGTACATAAGAAGAAAGAGGGAAAAAAGACTGATCTTTTTCTGTATCCCAATGGTCTGTATCATAATCATCATAATTGATATTTAGAATGTTTCCTTTTGCAATTCCTAGTATTTAAACATTACTATGCAAATACAGCTAATTCTGCAATCATCAAACTTACTTTGCTAATATAATTGTTTAGTTACTTCTGGATTTCAGCTCTCTATCGTTTTAACCATTTAAGTAAAAAATGTGTAGGTAGGTTGAGTTTTATTTTTCATTCCTTTTTAAATTTTAAGAAGATGTAACTGCTTTACTTTGTCATATTGTTTGTAAAGCTTCAAGTATTGTGTTGATTATAAAACAAGACAGTGCAATTAGTCAACAGCAGTTAGTGGAAAAATAGAGGCAGGATTACTGTCTGTGCTTGATGGATTGGATTACGTTAAAGATATTAAAAATAGAAGTCAAAGATTTTTTTTTTCCAATGTATTCCAGCTGGTTATTTGGACTGATATGATTTTCATCAATTTATGGGTGTCTTGGAAAGTCAATCAGTTTGCAACTTGGTGAATGTGGTGTGTGAGACCCAGCTGAAAGTTAGGTCTGAGGCACTAAGTTATAGATGTGGAAAGGCCATGATTCCCTGATTATGGAAATGATGTGTCCTGCAATATGTTTGTCCTCCTTTATTTTTGTTTTTTGTCCTTTTAGTACAGCAGAATATGCTTGCCAGCAGTTTCAATCTTATCACCAATTCCAGTGACCTGTGCCAGATAGAATACAGTTCCATGTGGAATAAAACAACAAGTTCTTAATAAAATTTCCAGAGATGTACTTCTTAATTACTCCTTTCATTGAATTAATCACACTGTGGGATTGTAGTATTTTATTTCTAAGATTGTCATCAGAAGATGTGAATACTGGAGACTTACTAGACACTACAAATCGTATTTGAATTTGTTCCTTCATTTGGTTAAAAGCACAAACACCTTCATACTTTGTTTTACAACAACTGCAAAATAGTGTTATTTTAAGCTTACAGGTCAAGAGAAGTTAGTTCTATGTAAATGAAATTAAGAGCAATCCGAGTTTCAATTTTCTTAATAACTTGCAATTGTTTGTGTTAAGTATCCTTGCCATATCTAAAGAGAAGAATTTCAGGCTAGCTATAGCTATTGAGGACTGAAATGTCAACTAAATAGTTTAGAAAAACACTTAAATTACTTCCTCATGATCCTTTCAAAGGTAGTTTTAAAGAAAATGAGTACATACTCTAAATTAAAAGAGATTAGATTTAAACGTATCTAAATAATGCCTAATTTCATGTTGCAGAAACTTAGAGTTTGTGAAATGAGTGAATAGACTGTTTTACGGAACCAGGTCTATCAAAGCTAGAGTGTGCCATTAGAACACCTAGCAGCAGGAGAGTGGTTAATTCTGACCATTGGAAACTTATCATTAGAGTTGGTTATTTGTTTTTAAAAACTTCCTCTAGGCTTAAAATTAGACTCAGCGATTCCCAATATACAAAGCTTTAAATTACTTTTAAAATGTACACAAAAAGCAAGTTTGCTTATGCATCCATTATATCTACATCAATAGTTCTCTTTTAGCTCAATATTTTATGTGCTACAAACTAAGTGCTCTGAAAGTAGTTTGAGAATGCTGATGGTTACCAGGCTAGAGCCCATATTTCCATCTGCTCCAAGTTTATTTCAGGTCTTTCATGGAGCGTTTAAATTGCATCTGTATAAACTTAAAGAATTTTATTTCCTCAGATTTAACTTTACGGTCTCAATTTTTATTAATTCTCATTTTCTTGAAGTATGATGTCCTCGTTCAAGGCTTTTTAGTGGGGTTTTTTTTGTGTTTTTTTTTTCTCTGAACTTTTTAAGTGAACTTTTATCATTTGGGCATCTTGCCATCCATTGACTATGGAGTGAAATAATAGAAATGTCCTGCCAAATCCCTCTGTACTGCAGGTGTGTCTCTTCAGCAGATGCAGATTTGCTCAGCTTCACACATCTGCAAATGGATGATATAATACTGTTTTGTAAAGAAGCCTTCCAAAGTACAGTGTTGTCTGATCTCAGAGATGGGAACCGAGCATGCTGCAAGGAAAGATTTATAGCTGCAACAGGATGGAGGAAAACTATTTGTCTTTCAGAGGATTTTGATATTTTACAGTGAAAGTGATTGGTTAGATCTCAAATTGTGGAAATCCTCTGGGCAAGAAACCTCCACAGTGGCTACCAGACCTGGGAAATTCAGTGTTTTTGAAGGTTTCCAGTTTGACTGCTGCTGAGCCAAGCTCATAACCTCACAGAGAACTACTGAGGTATCTCAGTAGCTGCTGCGCCAGCAGAGTCCCATATTCCTCAAATATTGATTCCTACGTCACTTGTCATAGGCAGACTGCTGCCTCATTCATGCCTCTCCTCATAGCTGTGAGTTTGATGTACACAAAGCTCTATTTTCAATATCTACCATAAGATCAGTTTCTAATCCCATCTCAGATTAAGTGAAACGTTTCAATTTAGTACAGTTTGAGGCAGAGATTCATAATAAATGCCACCTACATTGCCTTTGAAATGCACATTATCCGGGACACAGTGTGATGGCCATCTGTAGAAACAGGATTTCACCTCTTCTTTTTCATTTGAAAACTTGAATAGTCAACCTGTCTCTTAAATAAGTGTGGTTCTCTATGGCATAGAATCTGCCTACTCACCATCATTTTATTGCCAAGAACTAAATAGTTGTTGTAGATACAGTGTTCTTGATAAATTGCAAATATTTATTTTAATTAATACTATTTAGTCAAACAGCTAAGAGCACAATAGCTGTCAACATATGTATATAGAAGATGCTATCGTATTATAAGTAGCATCCACGTGTAATACCAGTCTCACATTTTTTTCCCCTTTGGAGTTCCAGAACTGCATTTGCTTTGCTATTATTTCAACACTATCTGCACCGGCTTCTGTTGCGCTATGTCTGTACCTCAGCAAATATAAGTAGTAGTCGGAGAAAGCATTTAAAAGTGTTATTTGCAACCTTTCTCTGCAAGTGAGATTATGTACTTATTTATTATCAATATTGTAATGTGCCTTCAATTTTCAGATTGAAACTTGAAATTTCATATGATCAAACCTCTCCTGCTGAATGGGTTGAGATATTTTTTGTGAAATGGTCATACTGTGTCATTTATTAAGCACAGTTCTCGTGGGTTGAGATGTGTAATTCTCACTTAGTTCTAATGTGAGAGTTCAGTTACCTTCAGAGACACCGTCAGTGAGGTACTGCAAGTAACAAGCATACTTGGTATTTCCACTAACTGGTTTATTGACGATTTAACAAGTGTGTTGGCAGCCTTATCAACATTAAGACATGTATGTGGGAGATCTAAGACTGTTTCATCTTAGTGGTAAGAATCAGTTTTAGTTCTTTCACTGTAAAACATTCTGTTTTGCAAAGGAGACCACAATTAGCTACTTATGCAGGGAAGAAATGGTAACTTAACTAAGTCAATAAGTTTAATTACTTTTTAAAGCTTGGAAGGTGTCTGAGACCATACTTTTTACAAAAGCAAACCCTAAAGAATATATCAAACTCCACCTTGAACAAGATGGCCTTCCTTGTTTTGCAAAAAGAGATTTGAATGTTGTATTCCATGTTATTAGCTGGGAGAAATGCTGTTTTATGTAGACTACATGCTTTCTTAGCTGATATAAAATAACATTTGGTTGTTGGCTTGGATTTGAAATGAGTCAAATACAATTCCATCTATTTTTCTGCCTAGTCCAGAGGAGAAAATTGGTGTTTGAAGGAATAGTCTCACCTGGCTCCCAGGTATACTCCTATATATTTGTTTGGGCAGCATGCATGATAGTGAGGGCAGAGGGCATTTTCTATTACATGCAAATGAAAAGGAATATTAATGTTTTTCTGCCTTCTCAGGTACGTTAACTACTATTTCTTTAAAGGCTTTGAATGAAGTTAGTGCAGCAACTTTCAAACCGTGCACATTGAAATACATAAAAACACTATACATTTCAATAAGGAATTTTGTACAGAGCTACAGGTCATATACAGGGAAGAGAGAGAGCGGTTAACCTTATCTTGTTCTGTAAAAGACACTGAGACCAGAAGAATGGAATTGGTTTGTTATTTTTAAATTGATTTGATATTTTCAAAATTGTAACCATACAAAATGAAAATCTGATGGTTGTTTAATAGAATTTCATTAATTTATTGTCTTGGAATAATGTTAATTGAATATACAATTTTGGCTGCTAGAGGCATTAGCTGATTTTATTCTGAAGCACTGTAAAATTTGATGAGACCTAATGTATTTCATGTTTGTGTTTATTTGAGAATGAGATGTGATAGTTCACTATACTTGCTTCTGAATAGCAAAACAGGGATAATTACCCTCCAGAAGGTAAATTCTGATACTTTTTTTAACATGCTTTGTGAAACAGGTTTTATCTCTCGACAGCCAAAACAAAAAACTCCGTATCTATTTAGGTGTAAAATGTTAGAATAAGCCTTCTTTTTGGTCAAACAACAACAACAAAAAAAAAGATTCAAGTCAACAAAAATAAAGAAGGCCTGTGAACACAGCAAACAGCCACCTTTTCATATAAACTTAGGCAGCAGTTTCCCTCCTTGCCTGATGCTCATCTCACTTTACTGAGCATGAGACTTTCAAATCTGCCAGCTGGAATTTAGGTACTTAAATTGATTCCTGTAACCTGTATATATTTGCATGAGCAACTGTGGGCCTGTAACAAAGAATTTAGTCAGAATGATTTCTAAGTCTGATGGCAAAAAAAGCACATGTAGGATGGCTCATCTGCAAGGGATCTAACTGGGTTGCAGAAGTGTACCATAATCAAAAGAAATGAAATATTTAAGAGGCTGTCCCTTAAAAGATTTTTTTTCTAGTATTTGTTATCTTACATGTTGTATGGTAAAGGTCCCTTTTTGTTGTGACATGAAACATAAACTTATCATCAGCTACAGTTAGTCTAACAGCGTATTATACCTGTAATGCCTTACCAATAGTTAATGAGATAGTCATTGACAAAATCTAGCACAGAAGCCATAGATCCTAAATTCATAATTGCATCTTGACTGCTTAATTGTGCACCTCTCAGTAGGCCAGGAATCATCTGAGCATCTAGTTAAGACTTTCTTTCCTTTCAAAAGTACTTAAGCACATGAGTAACCTGTAAGTGAGTAGAGAGGTAGATGAACTGTTATATGTAGGTCTTTCTGACCTTGGCTTTCTGTCATAGAAAGGTGGTAAAAACATGCAGTTAAGGAGAAATAATGCAAGTAATACAAAAGAAGCTATAGCCTTATCTTGCAGTGTTGGTCTTGCTTTACACTCTTGCTGCACTGAGGATAATCAACGATATCATTAGGCTACCAAAAGTCGGTTAAGAATGGTACTTCCAGCCACGACTTAGGAAAGAAACAGAACATTAAAATTGAAAAATGCGACATTGGAGTATTACAATTTTACTGGTGTTTAAAATAAGTCAAGCGTGGCAGAATCTAGGGATTGTAAGTGAGATATCAAGACAACTTTCTTTATCCCATTTAATTATTGCTTGATTAATATTTGATATAAATGTTTTCAGAAAGAGACTTTTAAAAAGGCTTTAAAGTTCAACTGTGGAAAATACATGTTTTTTTTCTCTTCTCAGTCAATAAAATTCAGTTCTGTCCTTTATAGTAATTAGTAGCAGTCTTTATCCTGTATTTCTAATATCAACCCTGACCAGAGCAGAAAGCACTGCATACACCCTGCAATTTATAATCCACTGTGCACAGCTCATCAATTATTTTTACAGAAAAATGTAGTGCCACTGATAGGCATTTTATCTTGGTGTTGCATTCCCACTGCCTGCGGACTGTTGCTTTGAAGAGTCTTAAAAGCATTGCTATTTAGTGGTACTAGCCAGTGCATCTGCTCAAAAATTTGTTCCATGTTATTCATATTCTGTTTTTAACAATGCACTTTCCTATGTATATAGTAAGCACGTTTTGTTTAATACCAGTTTAATCTGAAGTGAACTGTTCCTAAATTCTTATTGAGTCTATGTTAGAATTGGAAAGAAGAGGATTCTGTTAAAACAACAAAAAAAGGGAAAAAATAATATTTTTCCTTTGGATTACTGTAATAGATATTTAAGTAAATAATACGTAAAATAAAGGTGTACTTGAAAGGACATATTGTAGGCATTTTTTATTTTGTTTGTGGCAGAAGGGTTTCTTTCTGAAATCCTTATTCAGTGAGAACTTCCCGCAGAGTGAATGAAAGTACATCTCTGATGTTAATTATGTAAAAATATTGGAAAGGCATTTCTTAAATCTCTGTGGTTTCTTCCTGTGGTTTCCTCAAGTCTGAAGGGAGACTTGACTGTGTATTTTTCTCTTTATGTGAGTTCAATTATCTGTAACTGATTATGAACAGAGAGAAAACTTTTTTCAGGGGACATGCAGAGTTTTATAATCTTTCTTGTATTACATTAAGCACCTTATTCTGGCAATTTAAGCCGATATGCTTTTCTTAATTCTGGATCTTGATCTGCTGAGCTGGATGAAGGAAACAGAGCACACTTTGGCTGATTGCTTGGGTTTTGTTGTTGTTCCATTTTTAATTTTTTTTTAATTATTATTTTCCAGAGTGCTAGAAAGTCAAGGAGCATTTCAGTTTCTCTTTTACCACCAAGATATTATTCTTGCCTATAAGTACTTCAGCATCTAATTTAATGGAGTGTGGAAACAGGGCAACCAAATCTCCTTCACATTAAAGTATTTGTGTCTCTACTTTGTTGAGAGAAAGTATAAATTATGAGGCTTGGTTTTTGAAAAACCTCAATTATTTCATTTGGGAAAATATTTTTATTGTTTTTCTTTTATGTCTGCTTTCATGCTGCTATTCTAAGCGTGGATTTCTTAAATGTGAAAGTCTTCAAATAAGTTTTCTTAAAAATAAATTTTGAACGTGGAAAGTAAATGAAGTCACTCCAATTTGTGCACTGAACAGTGGATAGCTGTTAAATTTTTTAAGTAGGTTTGGAGTTGCAGGATCAAGTTTAGCTTTGTTAATCCCTTTATAGAACACCTTTTTGTTTTTATGGTACTTGGGAGCATTCCCAGGGTAGCAAGGCTGCACTGGGCCTGTTTTATCTGCTTTGTCTTCCAGATGCCATTGTCTCATCAGAAAAGTGCTATAATGCATTGCTGGTTTTGACAAGGTTTTCTTGAATTACGGGGAATTAACTGGGGACTAGCAAAAACTTCTGTGGATTTTAAATATCAGTATCAGTAGAAGAAGTTAGGTGCAAATAATATATAATGGGCAAGGGACAAGGACAGGAACTGTAAGAACAAGAATAGAAAGAAAAGACTGCTTGATGTGCAGTTTGGAATCCAGAATATGAAGCAATATGTAAAGAAAATGATTTTTTTTTTTCAGAAACAAATTAATGATGATGTGTGGTGATATTATAGAAAAAAAAATAACAAAAAAACTTGATATGAAATCTGCTAAAAGAAGCCAGTTGTAGCACACTCCAATCTCCTTATTGGTCCGAAGGCCCAGAGATTGTACTGTATCTTGCAAAATGCCTTTTTTTGTGACTTTATTAATCACCAGTCTAAGAGGTGCAGGGAAATGCCTGAATGAACCTGTAACAAGTAACAATTCATATCAAAAATCAAGTTCTCTTTTGGTTGGAGCCATGTTTGTGAGTGCCAGAATAGAAGAGGTGTATGTACGATCCTCACCATGCTTTCTCCCTATTTCCTTTGCTATTTTAACCAGCAGCAACTTTGCTGCTATTTCTGCTATAGTGGAAATAAGTGAGGCTTAAAATTCCAGACCATGGATTTGTGGTGATGTTGGTAGTGTTGCTGTTCAAGCACTGGAAAATTTCTGTCATGGAAAAGTTGGAGCACAGCATATTAAGGTCTACCAGCACATCAGTTCTGTGTTGATAAACCAACGTAATCACTCTGTCCTGCTCCTTCCTTTGTGAGCAACTAGTAGGTGGTAAGTAATCTCTTTTTAAGAGATTTTTCCCCTTAATATGTCAGACGAATTATTTGAAATAATTATGAAAGAGACATAGAATATAAATGTCAGAATAGATGTAGATGGGAAAATATTACTACAGAGGGGTTTTGTAATATGTTGGAAATGTCATTTATGGTTCTGTTTTAATGAATGGGTAATTAGTTGGCTGAACATCATCTCACTACTTAATGGAATCTTAGTGGATTAACTGCATGCCTTATTCATATTATCTTACAGAATTTTTGTGCCTTCTTATAATGAATAGTCCTTTTTCAGGATGCCAGTATAAAAACGGAGGGGCTCTTTTAATGTAGAGAACTTGTGCTTATATTTATTGTTTAGTGAGTGTGAGTTTGAAAAAATAAAATTCATATGTTGGTGTTTTCTCTTAGCTTTTTTGTGCAGAAACCACCTGCGTTGCTTTGGATATTGATACTAACACCTGCATTTGCTATTTTTAGTTTTTCTATTTTTTAATTTTAATTTAAAAGAATAAAATAAACAAAAGATAATCATGGAGAAAATGCAAGTATTAGGACTAGGTCAGCAATAGGTTGAACACAAACAACAGCCTTCCCTGACAGACGAAAGAGCCAGTCATACCATGGGGTGCGTCAGGCCCAGCCCTGCCAGTTGGGTGATGGAAGGAGTTGTCCTGCTCTGCCTTGCGCATCCTCACCTTGAGCACTGGGTGCAGTTTGGGCACCACAGGGAAAGAAGGACATAAAACTATTAGAGAGTGTCCAAAGAAGTCCTTCAAAGATGGTGAAGTGTTGAGAAGGCAAGAGTTGTGAGGAACAGCTAAGGAAAAGAAAGCGAGTGCTAAAATGAATAAAATGAACATGTTAAAATGAATAAACACACATCCATTAGTTTTATTTTTAAAAAATATATAAATCTTTTAATCTTATACATCAGCATCAGAAGATTTCTGTCAAACTGTACCTTTCTGTAGCATTGTATGCTCAGAAAAACAAGGAGGTTGCAGCCGGATTAACTTGGGTTTATTATTTGTTTTTGTTTTACTTTGTATCTAGCAAAGTGGTATTTGCAGTGAAATTTGGTATCTCAGATGAACCATTTTATTCACCTGTAATTAGAATAAACTGTCAGCACAAATTACTGTACACTGGTTTTAGAGATCTGTTTGGAGACAACCATTTCTTACCAAAGCAGAGACAGCAGTTTGCTGTCTAACTTTGTACATTTGCAAAACACACTCAGTGTAAAATTAATTAGGTCATTAGAAACCTATTATCTTCCCTCAAAGGATCTGATTTTGGAAGTAAGCGTGTTTTCTTTAAAATTTGTCATCTTTGCATTCAAACTTAGCTGTGATTCGTTCCTAAGGTTTTCTTTTTCCTTTTTTTTTTTTTTTTTTAACGTCAAAACATGTGTAACACAGGTTAGAAGTAATTCTCAGTACTCTGGAATATTCTAAGGAAAAAAAGAAGTTCTTTAATGGTTTACTTTATTATTCAGTAGTATTAATGGTCATTACATTAATGCAAGTCCAGTAACTTACATTCTGGAAAAATAGTGTTTTTTTTCTCCTTCAGTATGGAGTCCACAAACCCCTTAGCATTATTTGTTAGTTCTTCAGTTTTCACAACAGTGTCATTAATACGTGAGAGAGTTTCATCCTATCAAGTACTATTCATTATGACTATCTGAACTATAGTTAATTCTTGCAGTCTGTTCAGCTTTGAGGGCTTCTCAGTATTTCACTGATGGCATGTAACTGGTTTGCTTACCTACCTACGTGATCTGAGCATAAATTAGGGATTTTAGGATCTGTATTTCCCTTTCTTTCATTTCAGAGAGAGAGCATTTATCTTTGGCCAGATACAAAACTGTAATTTCCAGGAATCTTCTGAGAAATGAAACAGAAAAGCCAAAGCTATACTTACTTTTATTTAACAGACTCAGGTTATGACCACTTTTCTCCTGTCAGTTGCAAACAGTAGTGTTTGTATATAGAAGAATCTTCCATTTCTAGCTTCGTCTCTTGGTAGGCAGAAGTTCTCTGATCTGTTCTTCATGTATAGAATCTGAACTTGTTTTTGCATAGTGTTAACTGTGGAGAAGTATTTTTAAAATACAGTGTTGGTGATGTGAAATATTACAGGCCAAACATAAGAAAAGTACAGAACAAATCAGGCTAGCAAGGAGAGGTATGCTGGTGAACTACACAAATTAGGGTTTGGGGTCTTTTTTAAAATAAGTGTGAATACAGTAGATCTGGTTACACATGAATTGGAGGTGTAATCTAAAGCTTTTCATGTCTCTGAAGTAGTTCATTCTGAAGAGATCAACTCTTTGTGAGCATCACAGATTAGTGTATGATTTTAAATGTGTGTAAACAATATCTTTGGCTATTTCCTGAAATGAAATTTTGTAAAAGAAAAAGCAAATCTGAGAAGTACACTAATCTGTTCTTATCTATATTTTCTCTCATGCATAATAAATTCTATGGACATTTATTATACCATTTCTGTATTTTTAATGACTAGAGATGATTTGTGAGATTATGCCATACCCCAAGATTGAAGTTTTTATGGTGCCCAGAATGTAGTTTTAAAATTCTAATATTTTCAAAATTGTCTTGATGTGCGAGGAAAACAAACCACAGTTCTGTGACAAAGAAAGGCCTTATTATGCTACTGGGGAAGGAACAGTTTACCTGTTTAAATGATAGTTAGACTGAGACCTTCCAAGCTGCTTAAGCAATTTGAGTTCCTTGGTTCCATTTATTTTGACAGGAAAAAAAGCTCTTAAGTGGGGACATGTGTTAAAGCCTGGACTAGCAATCTTAGATAAATGTCTGAGTGAATGCTGAGTTTGATTCATGGACAAACAGCTGTGTTTCAGAATGCATTTCTCTTTTTTATATAGTTGTAAAGAGCAGCTGCTCTTTTTTTCTCTGTAACTATTTTTGAATTCTGATCACTCCTTCCACCTCCAAATTATGAACTACTTTTAAAAATTTGTAATTAATCCAATCTTGAATTTTGAAGCTACTGCTGACTAGCAGTGATGAAGCAGGAATGACTCCTGTCTGTTGAGTAAGTTCTGTATTGGGGCATCTTTACAGCTATGTCATCCCAGTGAGGACATTCTGAATCTTTGTTTACAGGTTGAGACGATGCTGTTATCTACTGCCACCATACAGTTTAATTGTTTTGCTATCAGGTGAATCCTGTGCTGAATTATTCTTTCCAGTATAGCTCTTTACCCTATCTCAGTGATTTCTTTAGTGTGTCTCTTTGTTTCCAAAACAGAATGTCTGAAAAGATATTGTCTATAATGAGCAAGTCTTCCATGCAGGCATGTCCTTTTCATGCTCTGCTATGCTTTTCTCTCCTCCCCTCAAAGAGGGAATCTTGCGCAGACCCTTTTGACTAGAATTTGTATTTAGTACATTTTTCTGTGCCTTCTTTAAAGCCACCTTCCTACTTTTCCCTCTCTTATGCAGACTTCCCTGCTGCGAGTTTGAGTGCTGCTGATCATACAGGCAGGATTCAAGTCAAAAACACAGCAAGCGTAATTTACCTTTCAGCTTTCAGCTCTTATGTCAGTTTTGTTTTTGCTTTCAGTGAGTGCACCAGCTTGCTACAAGCAAGATTGTTTTAGCTATCTGTAAAACATAGGGATTTTTTTTTTCCACCTTTTACATTCTAAAACTTTTAGTAGAAAATCCTAACAGACTAGTCCAGTAAGAACTCTCAATGTGACAAAGAAGTATTTTACAGTTGGACTGACTTTGTGAAGAGACTCTATCAGATAAAAGAGAAAAAAAAAAAAAAGCCATATCTCATTTATTGACCGCTCTTCTGAGTCAATACACTAAAATAAGAACCAGAAAATATCAGGCATTAGTAAGAATCATCCCGAAGGGCCTGCTTCAAGCACTGCTCCAATGAGTACTGCTTTTTATCTTTTGAATTTCATGGAGTTATAAGCAAAAGGCATCTTCACTTTAAAGTAAACAGATGAGAAATTTTTAGGCAAACCTGTAGAAAGTTGGTTTGATCTTGTCTTAGTTCTTAAATATTCAGTAAAGATATTGAAGTAGGTAGGCACTTGTGTTTTAATATTCTTGATTTGAAACGATATTGGATGTTTAAGTACTGAAATATGTATAACCTTCAGTACATGTACCACATCGTTCATATTGAGAATCTGCATAATATAAATCTAATCAACCATTCGGGCCTTTTCTGAGCATTTTAAAGGTAAGAAGCAGCAGACTGACACTGACTTTCCAATTTTGCAGTGTAAGTTTATTTGACCATAATATTCGTCTGATTCTTTATAAGCTAAAATATCATTTCTGCAGAATAGTCAGAATACAGTTAATTAGCAAAGTGCTGACCATGCACAAACTCAGATCTCTCTAAAACGTTAAGATGACAGTAAGCTGATCCTGCAAGTTTGCTGTGTTTTTAATTGTCTGCTTGTGGCAAGCTTGCCCAATATTGATGTGTACACATGGTGCAGGCAACCAGTAAGCATGCTAAATAACTGCTCACAAAAACCTGATGTAAACTTAACTTTGGTTTTACAGACAAAATGCTGTAAATTCAGTATGAGTCAATGTGTTGGTTTTTTTCCTTTTCCTTTCTTTTC